>NC_134470.1:62861503-62929981 GCF_964194025.1 Convolutriloba macropyga | reverse complement strand
GTTAATTAAACCACTCCTTTGCCAAAATACTTTGCAAATAGTGAAACTGTTTAAAACATACTTTTTTTCACACGTTCTGCTAAAAATCTTTAAAATTTATGTATTGGTGCAATAATGCATCGTTCTTAAGTGCAGGTTTGTTTTTTCGAAAAAACAAATTCAAAAATTTTGGGTGGTCGCTGTCTCTGTTATTAGGTTGCAATTCAATTTGGAAACTCATCTGCTCATCTTTGATAAACTTACAGTACGTTATTGATTTTTTTCCACTTCACTGTTTAGTCATGATATTGGGCTCAAAATTAATTTGACATCTGTTTCTTTAACTAAAGAACGGAAACCGCGGCTTCGCTTACTCTCTCTGATTGTAACGGCTGCTCTCCTTGTCTTTCACAAAGAAAGTTTTACACCGCCCAGTTTGTTCTGAGTGGTTACAAAATCTGTCCGGATACTTCGTTTATGCAGTTCGCTTTTGTAACTGTATATCCGCTCTGCTGTACTTACCGTTGCATTAACTATTCAGTTCGTAACTATTGGCTGATCTTAGTTTTTTCAACTATCAGTTTGAACTGGATTGCTACAGATCACACAATACGGGATCTCTTTATGTATACCAGTTCAATCCGATCGAAAAAACAAATCGAAGACAAAGATATATGTCTAAGACCTGTTTGTGCAAAAATATTTAAATTTAAACTTAAGTTGCTTTTGCCATTTGTACTCACAAGCTCAGAATACCAAAAGTCGGGGTTGTAACAGTTGAATTTCAGCTCCAATAATTCGTTGATGCAAGACACAGTAACAGAATTTACTGCTCAAGAATAATATTTGGAATACAAGACACAGTAACAAATTACTGCTCAGGAAAATTTCTAGTTCAAGACACAGTAACACGTTATTTACTGCGCAAGACAATTTGTTTTTGCAATATTCCGCTGAGTTATACTTTGAGCCGTTTTCTGCGGCTGCTACGTTGAGTTCTGTGTGCTGCTTTTGTTATTTCCCCCTTTTCTCTTTTTTCTCACGTGACAAACTGTAACTAGAACTAGAACTATAACTATAACTATCAAATGACTAGGACAACAAAAAGTGTTTTGTTTCTATTTTCCCTCCTACGCAATTTTGTTATTCCTTAAGCTCAGCTCCAACATAGCCGGCACTGTTTTCCCTCGTGAAAACATCATCGTCACTTGGTAGTACTGGAGCGAGCTTCACTACGGGCCTCTTGTAGTGTCAATCCTTTTTCGGATTTTCGCTGATCGAATCACTCTTTCGAGCCCTTCAAAGGTTTCGGTTATTCGACACAGATTGTAATATCCACGTTTGTCACTGTCTTCCACTAACCACACAAGATCACCCTGCTGAAGACTTCTGTCCGTTGTGGTCTGCCATTTCTTACGACTGTTCAACATTGGCAAGTACTCTTTACGGAATCTGTCCCAGATGAGGTCTGCGTAAGCTTGCGTTTGTCGGAAGAGCTTTCTATGATCAACAAATTGCTCTGAACCTGATAGATACGGTAAACAAAGGTTCTTGTTGCCAAGTAGGAAATGGTTTGGAGTAATAGCTTCTAAATCGGTAGCATCAGAACTGACCTGTGTCAGCGGTCTAGCATTCAGCGTCTGTTCAACAAGACACATCGTGGTTGACAGAACATCTTCCGTGACTGATCGATTGCCCAGCACGGCATACATTGCCTTCTTACAACTCCTAACCAGTCTTTCCCACACTCCTCCAAAGTGTGGTGCTGCAGGTGGGTTTTACTTCCATCTGATACCTTGTTGAATCAGATGTTCTTCAATTTGCCTCTTGTTGCCTGCTGCTATATACTCTCCCAGTTCCTTTTCAGCTCCAACGAAGTTTGTCCCGTTATCGCTAATCATTTTGACCGGTTTGCCTCTTCGAGCAATGAATCGCATAATTGCGTTCAGACAACAATCAGTGTCTAGTTTCGGTACAATCTCAATATGTACCGCTCGTACAGTAAGGCATGTGAATAGACAGCACCAATGCTTTTCTTTTCTTCGACCAATCTTTACTGTGAATGGTCCGAAATAGTCTACGCCCACATTCGAGAACAGTGTTGATATGACTAATATTTCTTCAGGTAGATCTGCCATTACTGGTGCCTTTGTTTGGGCTCTTCCCTTTCGACATCTAATGCATTTGTTTTTGATCGATCTCAAAGCTTTTCGTATGCCTAGGATCCAGAATTTCTGCTGAACTATGTTTCTGACATGTTCAGTACCTTCGTGATGACTATTCTGATGTTCATTTTGCAAGAATAATTCAATTACATGGTGCTTCCAATGTGACAGTATTAAATGCTTCGTTTCGAAGCTCAATTGATTTTTACCTATTCTGCCTTGGGCACGAATAAGTCCTTGTTGGTCTATGAATGGTGAAAACTGGAGGATTTTGCTGTTTTTTGGAATGTCCTTTTCAGCCTTGAGAGATTTCATCTCTTCCGCAAACTGTTCCTGCTGCAGTAGTCTGAAGATGCTTGCTTGTGCACCCTCTCTTTCTTCAACACTTAGTGTTTTTCCTGCCGGTTTGTGTTTTCTAAATACGCGCTGTACGTATGCCATTGTATTTAATAGTCGATTGAAATTGCTAAATCGTTCCCACTGAACCATCGGCTTCTTCTCTTCAACCTTAGCTGAGAAGACCATTTCGTCGTTTTGTTCGTCTGAAGCAAATGTTAAATTCACCTGTTCAGGCCATTCTTTCTCTCGTTGCCTCAAACAGGCCGGCCCAGTGAGCCATTCACTTCTTTTGAGTTCGTCAACATTGATCGCTCGTGTGCCGATGTCAGCTGGATTGTTAATACGACTCACATGATTCCACTGTGAAACATTAGGTTATATCCATTATCTCAGCCACCCTGTTTGCAACAAACACCTGTTGCTTCCGGTGGGAGCTGTGAATCCATTGCAGAACAGTAGTGGAGTCGGTCCAAAAGTTAGAACTGTGAATCTTCGATTCGTGTTCCTTCACTATCTGCTCTTTAAGTCTCACCGCCATCACTGCTGCTTGTAGTTCCAAGCGTGGTATAGAAAGGTGTCGCATTGGTGCAACTCTGCACTTTCCGATTACAAATGCTAAGTCTGCTGAGTATTCTTTGGGCTTTGAACGTAGGTAAGCCACTGCGCACATTGTGTCTTCAGATGCGTCTGCAAACACATGAAGTTCCCATTTGTCCTTGGATGTGCTGAAGTATCTTCTATCAATGCTTGTTTCTGCCACTTCTGGAAGCTGCGCTTTCCACTTCAGAAACTCTTCTTCTTCGTTAGGTTCTACTGAGTTGTCCCAATGTTGTCCAATTTTGGTCCAGATGCTCTTCAGGAGTCGTCTCATATGGACACTGAATGGTGCAAACAATCCAAGAGGATCAAACACTGAAGAAACTAGAGATAAGATCTTCCTTTGGGTGATTGGGGTCTCAAATTCTTTGCTTGTACCTCTACAAACCTGTAGACTATCATCGGTAATCGTCCACTGAAGCCCAGGCACCGATGACCCTTCGTGGCTGGGCTCTACTTCAACCTGCGTTGTTTTGCTGATTGATTTTAAGTCCTCTGGGATTGCGTTGGTTACCACTTCGCTGTTGGTGATCCACTTCTTCAGTTCAAATGCATGTTTTGAGAGAAGAGGTTGCAGTTGTTTGAAAACCTTGATTGCTTCTTCAGGTGTTTCGATTGACTTGATGAAATCGTCCACGTAGAAGTTGTTTTGGATTGTTTTTGCAGCAATTGGGAACTCGTCCTCGTTATCGATGGCTACTCGCTTCAGAGCGTAGTTGGCACATGTTGGTGAACCCTTTGCTCCGAAAACATGACGTTGATACTCGTAAATTTGCACAAGTTCGTTCATTGTTGGTCGCCACAAGAATCTCAAGCAGCTTTTATCCCGTTCAGGAATTTGCACTTGCAGAAACATTGATTCAATATCTGCGGTTAGGGCAATTGGTCCTTCTCGAAATCTGAATATTGTTCCGATCAATCCGTGTAGTAGATCGGGTCCGGCTAACAACTTGTCATTTAGGCAGATATCCTTGTATTTTGCTGCAGCGTTGCAAACACGGCGAACTTTACCCGGTTTGTTGGGGTTTAGTACTGGATGGTGCGGCAAATACCATTCCTTTCCGAAAGTGCCTTTGACTTCCGATTTACCAAGGATCTTCACAAATCCCTTTTCAACATCTGTATCAATTGACTGTTGATACAATTCTTTTAAATTTGGGTCTCGTTGGAAACTTCGTTCCAGGGAGTAGAGCTGACCAACGGCCGAGCCGTAGTTGTTTGGAAGATTGGGTTCTGGTTCACTCCGGAGCATGCCCACTACGTACCGCTCGCCCGTAAACTTTGTTGTGCTCTCTAAAAACTTCTGAGCTTGCTGCTCTTTCTTTGATTGACTTACAACATTTATTTTGGAAGCATAAGTTTCTATGTCCCACCATGATTGTATATTTTCGGCCACTTTCACATCCTCTGTGGAGGCGAAATGACAAACATTTTGGCTTTTCTTGCCTGTCATGGGACCACTGACTACCCATCCTAATTCTGTTAAGACGGCGAAAGGCTCACTTCGTGTTCCAATCTTATAGTCTAATGGACGTTATTGGCGTCTTGTCCAAGAATGATGCCTACTTCCATCAGGTTGAATCTTCTGTTAGTGAGAACATTCAGGTGTCTGAAGTTGTGCTTCAGTTCCCTTTAATCGTATATTGTGTTTCCTAACGAGATTGATGGGTGTGCAAACGCTTCAACTGAATGCACCTTTGAATTTAGTCCATTTATTGTGATAGGAACCTTCTCTGTCCTCAAATCTTGCGTCCCATGTATGCAAGCTATGTACAAGGTAACGTGCGTGCCTTTGGCTTGTAGTTGATCCTTGACTCTTTGATCGATGAATGATACTGTTGACCCACTATCGAAGAAAGCGTAGGTAGTCAACCTGTTACTACCACTCTGAACCGATACAGGAACTATTTGAAGAAACCTAGTAACTTGGTTACTCTGGTTGATTGTTTCTGCGCTTACGTTAACTGCGTGACTACCCTCGTCCATTTGGTTTTCTGAGTGTAGCAGTCTGTTGTGCTTTTTGGTACATCCATTTATACCGCCGGGGTGGACTTTACAATCTTTGATTACATGCCCTTTCCCCAGACATCCATAACATAAACGTTCTTTTCTCGCTGCTGCATAGCGATCGGTGACATTCATATTCTTAAATATTGGACAGTTCCATATTTTATGAGTGCCATCCGCTGGTGGGCAGTTGTTGTTTTGCATTTGCTTCGTTTCGTTCGCATTCGAACTCGCACTAATATTTGACGATTTTGAGAATCGTTTTTCCTTGTTAGCGTTTGGTAGATCATCTTCCTTTCGTTCGCTCTTGGTTGATGGCATTCCTTCATGGACAAAAGCCATTCGAGCTAACCATTTTTTAAGGAGAGTGAGATCGGGTCAATCTTCTTGACACTCGTCAACGAAGAAGAACCACTTTTCTTTCAAGTTTGGGGGCAGTTTTTCAATTGCCACTTGCAGTGTTGAACTTGATTGCAGATCGCCCTCATAATTGTATTGCTTCAGTACATTAACTAGGTTGCTGATTCTTATTGAGTAATTAATTACAGCCGTTGAGTCGTGCATTCGATTTGGTTGTTGTTTGCGCAATATGTTAAGCTGAGCGTCGACAATTAGGTAAGGTCGCCCAAACTTCCGTCCCAGGAGGTCCCACGCTTGAGCGTAGAATTCTCCGGAATAGCCCATTCCTGATATAGCTGACTTTGCTTTACCTGTCAACAAAGTTTTCCAGTGGCTCATTTTCTCTGAGTCGGGTATATCGCGATGGTGAACCGTCGCTTTGAACATATTCGACCACTCCGGCCACTCTAGGGGGTTTCCGTCGAAAGAACTCAACTTCAAATTAGGTAGTTGACTACTACTGCTTGGTTTATTGCGCTTAAACTTGTCTTGTTCCCGGGCTGTGCTGGCACGTTCTCCGCTTGGTGGACGTGACTTAACAGACCTTCGCGATTGAAGCTTACCCTGGGATAACTGTTGTCGATCCTGGTTTTCGCACGCTCGAAACTATAATCGTACAAGTTGTAGAATTTATCCGAGTTATCGAGCCAACCGGAGACATCTTTATTCTTCGGGGTCTTCCAGTTGAATGGTGATCTACTTCGAATACTAGGGGCTGCACTATCATCAGAATCTGGTGCTCTTGCGGCAAGAGCTTCTTTCTCGTATTCCAGTTTCAGTGCACCTTCTTCTTCAAAAAGTTGCATCTCCATTTCAAGCCCTTTCCTTTTCAATTCGAATTCAATTTTCTTTAACCTCATTTTTGATGTAAAGTCTTTCTCTAGAGCCGCAAGCTTTTCTGCCTTTTTAGCTCGTTTATCAGAGGAGGCCTTTGAATTGTTGTCTTTGTTTGGGTTTCCATTTTCAACAGTTCTTTGAGAAACTCCTACAACAGTCTGTGAATTCTTAGCGGCAGTTGCTTCTGCGTCGCTTGTCAATTGAACAGTTTGCATCTGCTGATCCGTCATGTTTGTTTCTCCGTGAATGTATGATAACTAGTCTGCGTTTAATTTTTGTAAGAAATTTATTCGCTGTTCTTCGTAACGTTCAAACAATTCGGGATCACGAAGAATATTTGCTCGCTTTCGGTAACGAATGTAAAGAGAGTCGTCAAGTTTCAGCACCTGTTTATAGATGGTCTTGAGTTTGCTTGATCTATCATTGTTTCTGATTAGCTCCTGGCCCTCCTGAACTTTTGTTTCGATTTGTTTTTTGGAGTTGCTAATCTGTCTTTGCAAAATGTCTTGAATCTGTGACGGAGTCACTGCGTTTGTACTTTGGGACTGCAGCTTGAATCTCTACAGTACCTTTTGTTTATTTGCTTTAATTAAGCCTTGCTATTTAACTTCTAATGCACTTTGCCTAATTGGCATTTGCGTCGTTTAAGTGCCTGTTGAGTTTTGTCCTCGTTCGTCGATGACTTCGTCACTTCGACTGTTGGGTTGGACAGCAGTTTATTCCACTGTCCGGATCGGCGGAGCAAATGTAATGGCTGCTCTCCTTGTCTTTCACAAAGAAAGTTTTACACCGCCCAGTTCGTTCTGAGTGGTTACAAAATATGTCCGGATACTTCGTTTATGCAGTTCGCTTTTGTAACTGTATATCCGCTCTGCTGTACTTACCGTTGCATTAACTATTCAGTTCGTAACTATTGGCTAATCTTAGTTTTTTCAACTATCCATTTGAACTAGATTGCTACAGATCACACAATACGGGATCTCTTTATGTATACCAGTTCAATCCGATAGAAAAAACAAATCGAAGACAAAGATATATGTCTAAGACCTGTTTGTGCAAAAATATTTAAATTTAAACTTATGTTGGCTTTTGCTATTTGTACTCACAAGTTGAGAATACCAGAAGTTGGGGTTGTAACAGTTGAATTTCAGTTCCAATAATTCGTTGATGCAAGACACAGTAACAGAATTTACTGCTCAAGAATAATATTTGGAATACAAGACACAGAGACAATTTACTGCTCAGGAATATTTCTAGTTCAAGACACAGTAACACGTTATTTACTGCTCAAGACAATTTGTTTTTGCAATATTCTGCTGAGTTATACTTTAAGCCGTTTTCTGCGGCTGCTACGTTGAGTTCTGTGTGCTGCTTTTGTTACTTCCCCCTTTTCTCTTTTTTTCTCACGTGACAAACTTTAACTAGAACTAAAACTATAACTATAACTATTAAATGACTAGGACAACAAAAAGTGTTTTGTTTCTATTTTCCCTCCTACGCAATATTGTTATTCCTTAAGCTCAGCTCCAACACTGATGTTTTTAAAGAAAGCACGGTCAAGTTCAAATTTCATTTGCATTATATGCGTTGCGGTGTTTTATTAGGTTCGGTTATGTATTTTTTAAATTGAGGTTCACAATCTCAGAAAACAAGTATCAAGATATCAAAATTTGAAATTTCAATTCCCATGGAGCTGTTTTATCCCTTTAAATCTCTTTTTCCCCGCCTTGGCTGTATGTAAATTGTTCTTCTAGCGCAGCGTCAGTTCGATTTTTCAGAAGTTCAATTGCCTTTATTCTTTAAAATAAGAGTAGTTTATTGATGTTTTCCTTCTTAAGCTAACATACGTTTTTTTTGAAAAATGTGGCGTCGCCTACTCTCTATTTAATCAGAAAACAGTCCAAGTTCACTTTAATTGTTCCTGCCCACTTGTGGGGGGAGGAACTATATACTCAAAAGGTTTTTTTGTTCAGACAATTTTGGCCGATCGATATATTCATCGTAGAGATCTGTGAGGGGTATCATTAAAAACCTCCTGCAGCGTAGAATTTGAAAATAAAAAGATTTTTTTTTTCAAATTTTGCATTTTTCGAGTTATCGAGGTTAAATGTTTTATGTGAACACGTGATATTTTGTTCACATTTAGCGTATTTTTTGTTCAAATTAAGGCTTTTCTATAAAAATATTTTTTTGAAATTAAATTTCACGCTACTAAATGAAATAATTTTGTGTTACCAATAGACCGATAAAAAGGCTAGTTCTGGTTTAATGAGGAAGTTTACTACGAAAAAAACTCGAATTCAATTTCAGAGCTGTTTCATTAGAAAATTTCACCTATTTATTATTGTTGTTTTGGTCAATTGGAGTCAGTTTTCATATCGAAGTTCCGTTAATGAAAAACCTCATTTATTGTCAAAAGATACCCGTTCAAAACAATATTCGTTTTCAAGGAATCGCTCATGTTTTTTTGTCAATTTTTAATGAAATTTTGATTTGTTTTTGAGATTTTACTAAATTTTGGGAGTCCTATGGTACAAATTCTCAAACTAAGAATGAAATGAACTTTCTAATGTGCATTAGGTAAACCTATATACTGCATTGAGTGGACAGCAAATGGCTGTTAAGACTTTAAAAAATATTTTTTCGACAGTTTCTTTTGAACATAAATCAATATTAAACTTATTTTTTTCATGAACAGTAAGACAATCTCAGTAATGGCAGCTCCCCTTTCCTTAAATTGCATCCAAAATTAATCTGGAAAGCGATTTTGTATGCTAACTATTGGTTTTATGACTTCGATAGCACGAGTTTTTATAATTTCAAAAAAATGTAGTATTTCTGTAATTTTGGTTCCCTTTGAAATAATTTCCCAATATCCCACTATTGATAGTTCCCATTGGCTGAAAAACGACTCACAATAGACCATAGGTAAAGTTTTCAAACGCGTGTGGTTTATTTTGCTTTTCTTCTCGCACTTTTCTACTAAAATTTTGGTGTTCCATGTATATGTTGTTGTTTTTATAATCATAAGACTTATTGTGTTGTCCTGTTGATCACTTATGATTGACAAACCTCCTTGTTTTCTCATTGAGACATTACTTAGCGTTTTTTTGGATTCCTTCGAAAACTATTGAATTTAATAACGTTGATATGACGGGTTTTCTGCAAATTTTCTTATATTTGTTCATACTTGTTGAAGTCATATTGTTCAAAAAAAGAACCCCATTGCTGTTGAAAACTATACAAGTTTAGAAAATTTTTTACCAAAAAAATTTGTTTTGTGGGTTTTGACATTTTGCTCGCACATTTTCTATTTGAGTTTGCCGTTTTTGCTTTTTCAAGTAGTCGAAAAATGCTGACTGTTCTCATAGGCTTTTAATTGAGGATTAAATGAGTGATGTTACTCAGTGCAGTCGGTTTATAGCGAATAGTATTCCAGTCTATGATGTTTTTTGTTTTCAAAGCTATTTAGTATTTTTCCATTTTTGTTCTTTTCCTCAACTTGTAACTTATTCTCATCCTTGAGAGTTTCCATCCAATTGCTTGTAACTCACAAACTATTTTTAAATTGATATCATGTCGTAACTGATGTTTTGTTTGTTAGACAATATGCGTTTTCATAACAATTTTGTGAGTTGTCAATAGCGCATTCGCTAGTTTTATTGTTTTTGCTTATTTTGTTGTTTGTTTTTTTTTTCCTTGTAATCTTTATAATGGCAGATCTTTTGAGCGCTGTAATGAGGCCTGGTATTATGTAATTCAATTAGTAATTCGGTTATGTAACGATTTCTTCAAACTCAAATATTTATTTTTTATTATTTCATCATTAGGTTTAAAACTAAGTCAAAATGTAGGTCAGCTCGGGTCAGAATATCATGTGCGAACGCACATTAAACGAGCATCCTTGTTTGAATTTATGCGCCGCAGTGCTTTTTAGTTGAATTTCTTCAGGATACTAGTTCTGACCAACTACGATAATTAGGTGCGGTAAATTAGGTGATTGAAAGAAATGAAGCCTGAAAAGATTTTCTAATTTGCAAATTTTGTGGTTGCTTTCTATCAATATTTTGTCGCGCAATTGTTAAGTGTTGTTTTTGGGATGAACCCTAGTTTCCGAACGAAGCAATCAATCGAAAAATATAGTGCAACCGGACAAATCCAATTTCTAAAAAGTGCGGAAGCAAAACTGAAAACTTCGGGGAAGATGAAAAAGCCTGAATCAAGATGAGATCTTGGTTTTGCTTTCGCATAAAAAATATACGTTATAAACGTTTATATATATACCTATATATATATATATATATATATATATATATATATATATATTTTATATACATATATATATATATATATATATATATATACATATAAGTGTATATATATATATATATATATATATATATATATATATATATATATATATATATACGTATATATTTATTTATATATATATATATATATATGTACACACGCATATATATATATATATATATATATATATATATGCATATATAAATTTTATATATATATATATATATAATACATTTTGTACATAATTTATTATCATTTGAATCGCCTTCTATAAAAACTTTTTGTTCCCAAAGTTCACGAAACAGGCACTCTCTTACGCAAAGTTACCGTTTATGAACCAATTATGCAACTATATTATCAAAAAAGTTTCAAATTATTATGTTGCTTTACAGTTATGGCCCATCAAGAAATTATATCGGTTCCAGAAGTTGCACGACAGGGTTGATGATAAAATAGATGCAACCCTAACACTCGCAACCCTAACAACCAAACAGCTCAATCGTGTCATTAGTTTACTCAGCTATAGACCGCCACAATCGTGTCTTCACAAAAATTTCAACCTTTGTTTACAGCTTTCCACAATACTTTTTACGTTCATTTTATCAAAAGGATTTGCGCCTATTTTAGTGATTTCTGACAATTCGACAATTCTGAGCTTCTAGCGGGAGAAACTTTTGCTTAATCTATCATCGACGTGATCATGCCCATTGTGCCTGCCTTATGAATGCAACAGAGAGCCATGAAGGTTCATAATTTCCGCTATCAATGACCGCTGCCATGGGTTTCAATACATTTCATATTTCTGAAGATTTCCCAGAAGATTCGGCAAGCAGTTGAGCTGAATGCAACCCTATATCGGGACCGGGACTTGATTGGGTGAATTGTTATTTTTTAGCATTAGAAGCTCTAAGAACAAAGTAAAAACTCGCCGCTGCATTTGAAAGAACGAAGAGCTAGAGGGGCGGAAAGTTAAGGTTACATCTAGAGATTGCAGCACATCGCAGATGCCTTTAGGAGTTTCCTATTATCCTAACGCAACGTTTACAATGTTCTAACTTCTTATTGGTTTATGACCAGTTTTGAATATTGTATAATTAGATGCTACCATTGTCGAACAGATTTTAAATCTATATTGAACTGTAATTTTGCTTGGCGAATTCCAATTCTGTTTTGTACCGGAAATCGGTTAATTTTGCGGTGCGATATCGCGCATATTTTTATTTGTTGAAATGATGTTATTTTGAGGCAACTTTTTTGCGGTAATCGTTCCGTGAATACCAGAGTCAATTCAGTCTTAGTGATTGGCTTAGTGAAAGACTAGATTTTAGATGCCGCTTGAGTTAGAAAGATTTGCTTAGCGAATATTAGCTGGAAAGAGATTCAATTGAACACTGAAATATAATTACTGAGAATGAGAATTGAAACAGTGGCAGAATCTGATCAGCAGTTTGATCATGCGTTAGATTGTGAAAAAAAGAACAAAACTAGAAACTGAATAAAAGATCAGGAAGTTGTCTGCGTGCACAGACAATGAGTCATATAATTAAATTAGAATGACTTAAGAATTACTCATTGATCTTCAAATCAAGAAAAAATCGAGATTAGATTTTTGGGGAATAAATTGAACTAAGTTAAGAACGAGATGAAATTAATGGCACAATGATTCTGTGGCACATTCAACCTAGCACATCGATTCAGAGGTTTCTTCATAATTAACAGAAACATACTATTGGTTAGAGTAAAGTACATCTGGTGAGCATGTTCCCAGTCGCAAATCTGTTTCACGGCCTTCAGTTTTTGGCTGGCAGCTCTCTTTATCGTTGAAACTATGCTTTTGTTCGCCTTATGTTGCTGTTTGATTAATTGACATCTTTTCTGACGAGAAGGGGCTCTTTTTGCTCCGACTTTTGGGGGCACTTTTTAGTCGAATTCACTGATTAATCGAACTCAGTTATTGAAGGCGATCTGCGTTGCCGCTTTCATGATGTCAGTGGATTAGTGCCAAATGCTGTCTGTTTTTTGGCCTTTGCTGTTGCGGTGGTCGTGTTATGACAGGCTCCGCAATTGTAGTCGTGTTTTGTTGATCTTAATTTTGCTGCGCGATTGGTTCTCACTTATTGGGCAACACTGTTATTCATACTCGCAGCGGTCGAGGGACTTTTGAGTGAATGGAGGAAACGCAGCTCGAATCATCGGCTATTCGTCGATGTTTGATTTTTCTTCCTTCGCGTTTACTTCCAGCGCCTTTTGCGTGCTTTTGCATCAAATCCTCTGTTGTTTTTATCCCAAAATTATCTAAGTGAAGAATGCGTATCGTTACTTTCTGTTTTCTTGGCACCCTAACTGTTGAAGTGAATTACTACAGTCTGTCTTGATTACTGACGAAATTGGGGCTATGACGTCGTACAGATCTTCCAGGCTCTTTTTATATCTTTTGTTCGTTGGGATCTTTTTTGCTTATTTAAGGGTCAAGGATAACTCTGTCCGGGGTACTGGTAGTCCGATTTCGTGGTGTTTCAGAAATTAAGATTCTTGTGCCGGGTCATTGTTTCTTTGTTTCACGGGTCAGTGTTTCTTCGGATCTGACCTCTACGTTTGAACCCAATATCACCCGAGACCCTCAAAGCGATCCAAGCGATCCTCGGAAAAGAACTCGTCCCACCGAACCTCTTCTAGATACAAATATTTATTTACTATCGGTTCATATGTTAAAGTATTTGGATTTGGTTCTGTAGTTATTTTACTAAATCGAGTACTTTCTTGGCATTCTAAATCCGCTTAAAGGGCGAAAGATTGATTGCCTTTTGCGGATCTATTCTCAGTAGATAGATTATATTAAAAAATATATTCCGCGCCTCGGTTTTAATACATGCTAAACAGCTTTTAATTGCTTGATTTAGCTTTTCTACAATACCAATTGCTCTGTGATTGTATACTGGAGCTTCAAATAGCTTAAGTTTATTTTGACGACAAAATGAGTTGATTTGCTGACCAATTTAGTATTTAGTTTGGTCTAGTGCTATTGAGCGCGGTATGCCATTCAATAATACACAATCTTAAAGAAACTTTGTAATAATCTTTGCGTTCGCTCTATCGGATACTTCAGCAGTTGGATTTTGTGAAAAACGATGTATACTTGCAAGGAAGTTTACCTCTTGCTATTTCTCTTTGTAATCAGAGCAGCCAAATTCTATTTTAATTTCTTCAATAGGGACTATACATAACTTTAATGGCACCCACTTAGTAAGAGGATTAATAGAATTTAAGTTATTGCTATTTTTGACACACGCGTTTCATTTTGCTGTCTTGGAAAGTAAATGTTTACGCATAGATGGCCACCATGTGTAGATAGCCATATCAGTCATGCCACATCTTCCTGGGTGCGTCATATCGCCTCTATATAAGCATCCTCTTTTGAGTTAGGGATGGCAAACTTGTCATCCATACAGACGCAATCGTTCTTCACATTGATTTCTATCCAGTGGTTGTGAATGTTTGATGAAATTGGCCGGCAACTCTCCTCCTTATTGGTGTTGATATGATCACTTATTTCCTTCAATATGGAGTCCATCGAGTATAGACTGGCCATCAAGTTGTTGGAGAAGATCTTTGCAAGTGCAAAGTTAAAAGGGTCTCTGTGAAGATTGTTCGTTGATATGGGCGTGTTTGTTACATCCGCGCTGTCGATGCCTGGTGTAGAGGTTGATATGAATGGTGGTGTAGCGTTCGAAAATCCGGCCTCGTCAGCGAACCTGACATTTGATGGTTTTGCTTGTCTGATATTGTGGAGTGTTTCGTCATCAGAGTTTGTCATCATGAGCGCTGGCTGATTGAAATTCGTTTTTTTTTGAAATTGGAAACAGAAAAAAGCAACTGAATCGAGGTGCGAGTAGAGGCAAAAAGTGGTTTTGAAATATTTGTTTTGTGGGTGAGTGTTGTTAGGTTGGAACGTTTGGAATTCATTTCGCTATTTTTTCTGTCTTTATTTCAGTTTTCAGTTTATTCATGCTTTCGCCCCGCAAATTCGCTACATCTTTTGTCCGTGAATTCCGAATCTGCTTTAAATGCCACATTTCAGTTCGCAAAATACGTATAATTTTGGATACTCAAAAGAAATCTCTTCGCGCTACGTTTGATAGCGTCCAATGTTTCAACTATGAGTTTCTCTTCGTATGTAGATATTTTAGCGGCTTCATGTTGCGGTTGGCTCGTGATATAATCAATCAAACCCATTTTCAAATCAGTAACATTATTAATCGTAAATTCAAAAGGAAATAATCGGTCCATCCACCTTGTGACAAATCTAATATATGATTTATTGGCCCTGTTTACACCCATAAAATAAAGTAAAGCTCTATGATCAGTACTAAACTGAATAGTTTACCCTATATGTAATATTTAAAGTGCTATTTTGATCAAACTACACCTGGGAGTTCGAGTTCGTTAATACGATATCTTTATTCGACTGTTTTAAGTAAACGCGGGGCGAAAGCAACGGTTTGCCAATCTTCAGGGCTAAGTTCTACTGGAACAGATTCGAAGCCTTTCCTTGAAGCGTCTCGTTTTATACGTGATTCTAAGTGTGGCTTAAAGTGCTTATTTTTGGTAGATTCAGTTACTTTTGCTTTATTCTGATTGAACTGTTTTCATTTTCGTCATTCCAGATAATTTTAGTGTTTTTTGTTTAATAATAGTCGTAAGGGATTACAGAGCTGTGACACACTTGGTATACACTTACGAGAAAAAAGTGAACTTAGGCCATATATGATCTTAATTTTTAAGTTTGTTGGTTGGTGCACTAGGCATTTAAATTACAGCTGTTTTATTTGCTAACGGTCTTATTCCCAGTTGCGTGATCCGGTGGCCAAGACATTCGATTTGTGTTTTTGCGGACTGACATTTTGCTAAATTGATTCGTAGATTTTGGACATCTAATTTTTTGAGACTTTTTTTTAAAAGTTGTTATTGTTCTTTAATTTTCCTTCTTCTGACAATTGGGATATCGTAAAAAAATATTAGTGAGTTCGATCAAAGTTCAGTCGATAGCTTTTTGAAATTCCGCAGGCAGATCTGTTAAGCATTAAATTCCTGTTTTAAAAAGGTATGTGCCAGTCATATCACAGCTAACTAAATTAAAATTACAATGGGATCCGTTTCAGAGTGTAAATTCAGTTGACTGTAAGCATTTTGCAAATCAAGCGTTTTGAATTATGCTGTCTTTTGTGCGCGTTTGATATTTTTTGTAAAATCGTTTAAATTTATGAGACGATGTTGGGCCATGGATACTGGTTTTGTGAATAGATTTGATTAAAATCTTCAAATCCAGAGCTGATTTAATTGATTTGTCCTTCTTTATAGTTATGACAATAGGTGAAAACAAATACTGAGCTGATCAGTTTGACAGTTGTTTGATATGGCATTCATTTAATAATTTTTCAATTTTTGCTTTTACTTTCGGTTGCAGATGAATTGGTATAATTCGTCCTTTTTGATTTGTGACTTGATAATTTCTATGAAATTTTGAAACCAATTTATGATGTTTTGAATTACTTTAGATTTTATTTCCCGAAATTTTTTGCAACTGACCTTTTATTGGTACTTTGATGACTGATATCATTAATCTCAGTATCAAGGTTAGATTTTTGCTTGACTGTTATTTCTACTTGGTCGACGAAATCGCGTCCCAATTGGTCGAACAAATCGGTTTAAATCCACTGTTACTACGATAAATTTGCACGTTGAATTTTGTAATCGTTAAAACTTTTGGTGTTTTTATTGTTCCTAAAGTTTCCCTTGGGTCAATTGAAAAAGACTTCTTTTTGAATGGTTTTTTTCTCCGACAGTTAAACTGGTATACAATTATACTTAATGTATTTCGCAAGTGACAGATTAATTGTGGGGCATCCACTTCCAGAGTCAAGGAGCAGATTGCATTCTGTGTTGCGAAATGGAATATTCTTGTTTTAGGTGGCAATTTCATTTGTGTCACTTTGTTCGAGCATTGCAACGTCTGCTCAACATAAAAATTAACGTTCACCTTTTGATCTTCTGAATTATATGTATTTTCGTGATTTTCTAGATCATCCACTTGATTACAATTTTGTGTGTTTTTCTTTGTGTTTTTTACGACATACCATGAAGAACTGATTGAAAAGACCACAGTGATTACACTTCTTACCCTTAGCGTTGCAATTTTGGCGATGATTTGGTTTTCAATCGTTTCCAAAATTCCAGCATTTGTCTTTGGGTTCACGGTTGAAGGGGTTTCTGTTTCTTTGCTGTGGTCGCGCGTTCTTGCCGCAAAATTGAATGAATTCTTGATCTATGTTTACGGCGCGTGTTTTGTTAGATGACAATTGTCGTTGATTTTGATATGCCATCTCCATGTTTACTGTAATGCTGAGAACTCTCTCCGGTTCGACTGTGTCGCGTAACTTTTCTTGTTGATTATCGTCGTTTAACAAATATGTTATAAATATGTCTCGTATTATCTCTTTTTCACGGTTTTCAAAATTGCAATTTTCAGCTAGTTCTTTCAAAGTGCTGTAGAATTGATCAACTATCTCACTTTTTTTTTAATTTCTGGAAAAAAGTTATATCGGTCAAATGTCATAATGCGGCTTGGGATGAAAGTTAATTCTAGCGTTTCTCACAAATTGAGTTTTGCTAGATCATAGATAAAGTCGTGAGCAAATTTCTGCGTTAGCTGTCTCCTTCTGATACTATACTGAGATAGAGAAGAGATACGCATCTTGATCACACAACGTCCATGGATTTTCTCCGAAAATAATTTCTGTTTACGTGATTTTTTGACATTTGAGTTTCCATTGTAGTTTGAGCTGACTGTTGCGTATTTATCTCTCTTTTTCTGTGTTGTGTTGCTATGTCGATGGGTGCTTCGTTTTTTGGTTCAACTAGAAGTTCGACTCAATCAGAATTTGTCTCAAGAAGTGTGTCCAGTGTGATGTTTTCGCGTGCCAATACTGCTAGCTTAACTTGTGTTCGACATTTCGCCATCGGATGGGTGGATCTGTAGTTGCTCATTCCCCAAAATGGTTCAATAGGTAAAGGAGGTTTTCGGGATTCTCGAGCTGCTGGCTGCGCCATGTCGTAAAAATTTTCAATAAATACTGAGTTCTGTTTTCGCTTTGCGAACTCCAATTCTTTTTTTGTACTGGAAATCGGCTGATTTTGCGGTGCAAAACAGCTTATATTTTTGCTTGTTGAAATTACCTTATTTTGAGGCAACTTTTATGCGGTATTGGTGCCGCCAATACAAGAGTCAATTTAGTCTTTGTGATTCGCTCAGCGCTAGACTACATTTTAAGTGTAGCTTGAAGTAGACTGATTTGATTAGCGAAAGTTAGCTGGAAAGAGATGCAACTGAACATTGAATTAAAATTATTGAGAATGAGAACTGAAATAGAGGCAGAATCTGATAAATAATTTGATCATTCCTTAAATTGTGAACAAAAGAATAAAAGTAGAAACTGCGGCAAAGATCAAGAAGTTGTATGCGTGCACAGACAATGATTCATGTAAACAAATTAGAAAGACTGAACAATTACTCAATGATCTTCAAAATGTGAAATGAAATTAAGATTAAAAATATGAGGGAAAATTGAACTGAATTAAAAATGAAATGAAATTCATGACCAGCGCCACAAATGAAAGATTTCATTAGATGAAATGTACAAATGTATCACAACCATTACCGCTAACCTGATAACGAGAAGTCCATTGCAGACTGTGGTGAGAAAATCGGCCAATGAGACGTGAACCACAAATACCAGGGGTGCTCTATCAATCCCATACAAGTACACAATCAGAATGGCCAGGAAATTGCAAATTATCCCAATAATACTCACAGTTGGAACAATTCCCTTTCCCAGAATCTGATTCGCCAAATTCAAGTTGCTGCTAATATCATAGCCCAAAATGGAAGGATTGCTCGAGTTAACGAAAAGTACCATTCTTGTGCGAATAACTGGAACTCGGTAAATCAATTATTGAAATAAACATTTGGATACACGCGCTCAACCCCCCCCCCCATCAGTTAGTGTTTACAGTGGGTGAGTATTGCGTATTTTTCTGATCCCCAAGAACGGTGCTAGGAAAATTGGCCGACAGGGCGTTTAGCCGACAAGGAAAAAATGGGAAATTTAGCCGACAGTTTTATCATAATTGGTCAGAAAAGTCTCATTGGTCCATAAGTCAGTAGTTCGGTTGTGATAGATTCATATCAAGTCCCACGGGCCGCTGAGGCATGGCCATGGCCCGCGAGGCATGGCCAGATGCGGTTAAATACCCTCGTTACACTAGTTGATAAACCTTCGTTACGCTAGTTGATGAAAAATCTGCGGTATATTTGTCCGCTTACGAAATAGTGTTTTAAATTGGCCAATCACAGCTTCAGAATTTTACTTAAATTGTCGGCTAAATTTCTCATTTTTTGGTTGTCGGCTAAACGCCCTGTCGGCCAATACGGCGGTCACCCCCAAGAACACGTAATGCTCTATGTTACCACGAAATACAATGTCACGCATTGGGAGCGCATAACGTACTTGGGGGGGGGGGGGGGGGTGATGGAGGAGGAAGTATCCAATATTCAATAGGAATCTATGTTAAGAATCTACCTGATGAAAGTTTCAAAATTTGGTTTCATAAAACATAAAAAATTGAGGTTTTTTTGCGATTTTCGTGATGAAAAACTGGTTTAAGAGGTCAATTTTCTATTTTCGTTTTTACTTTTAATACTTTTGCTTTTAATGAAAGAGACCACTTTTCTCTCAACTAACGTTTTTATCTTTCGGTTAATTAAAATGCAGTTGCAATTTCCGTTAATTCTTTGTTGATACAAAGTGAAGCTCAGATACAGCCGATATTAATGAAGAATAAATAAAATGGCAGAAAGTTAAAAGACCGAGGTTTATAGATTTAAGGAAATAATAAATCTTAAGCAGTTGTTTCTCTTTTCAGAAGAGTCAATTTGCGTCAGCCCTCTTCTTTTTCACCACGATTCATTTAATATCACATAATTTTCATATCTGTTCTTCCCAGTATCTTTTTACTCCTGATAATTTCCCAAAACCCCTTCCATACAACTTGAGCATTAATCCCTAAGAAATTCACACAAACCGTACCTATTTCTTAGTTTTAATGTTAACTTTACCAAATATAGAACGAAGTTGTAGTGAATTGATAGAGGGGAAAATTGATCGGGGAATCTAATAAGGCTGAGAAAGCGCGACACCATTTTGACATATAACTTCTCTTAACACTCCATTTAAGACCTCTATTTATAACTTTATGACGAGTTTTTTTCAAATGATTCAAGAAAATTATAATTTTCCTGAATCATTTGAAAAAACTCGCCATAAAGTTATAAATAGAGGTCTAAAATAAATGTGTTAAGAGACGTTTTATCTCAAAACGGTGTCGCGCTTTTTCAACCTTATTAGATTCCCCAATCAATTTTCATATACGATATTATATGTATGATATATCATGTACGATCTTGTAAGACGACTTATCAAAACTTTTGATGTGATGAGACCGGATGGTTTTTTTGCAGGAACCTGTCAGAAAAAGTTTTATCTGGTAATTTCTACCAGAAAAATGATTTTCTGACAGAATCTGTCAGAAAAATGGCTATCCTGCACAATTCTGACAGAAAAATGGTTATTTTGCAAGACTCTGTTGAAACTCAAATAAATCCGTTCTGATTGAGCTGCATTTCCATTGGTTGATAATATCCAAACTGCTCATTCAAGTTATCAAGAAATTTATTTGCAGTGCAGTTGCTTTATTGATAAAAAAGAGCACAAAATAACTAACTGACGCTTGATAAAAGTTGCAGGATATGATTATTTACGAATTCGTTACTTCATAATTTTTCTTGAGTTTATATTGCTCTTGAACTCATTTTCATTTTCAAAAAGGAGTTTTCTTTTGTTTTAAACCAACCTCAGGCAAATTTATTCTGGATCTTCAAAAGCAATTAATTGATTATTCAATTTTTTTTCCTTAGAGAGAAAATTAACTGGGAAAATTATTTTATTTGATTTTTGTTAATATACATTATAAACGATATGACGCAGTACACTTAATGAAAGGGATGAAAGCATTATATATCAAAACTCCCTCAGAAGAACCCTTTTTGAAAATTTTGCCAAACAAATTGCTATCCTAAAGGGATTTGGCGGACAAAATTTACTGGTGAAAATCTGGTTGAAAAACGCTTATCTTGAATCAGAATGGCATAAAGATGGTCATCTAATAGGAATCTGGCAGAAATTTCTGCCAGAAGATGCGTCGGCTTGTAAGTATCTGCCAGAATCTGCCAGATTCCTACAAGATAAACATATCTTCATCGAATAAAGTGATGTTTCGCCATAGTGCAATTTACACGGATTAATTTTATAGTGCAATTTACACGGTAAAATATAGTATATCAGTTTCCTTAGAAAAGTTAGTTTATAAGTTACTGTATGTTATAAATCAAGAAGAGTGAAAAGTTTTTTAAAGTGTTTCGACCTACAAAAATTTTATTGGATCATAGACAAAACAATAACTTTAGAATGGTCCGACTCCTCTAATCATCAACGCTTTGAAGCCAAAAAAGTTTCGAAACAGATTGCAAGATGTATTGAAAAAAAATGTAAAGTTTTGGTCTGACCTCGACAAACAAACGCATATACAAACACAAAATCCCCCCTCAACACACACACACATACATGCGAACAAACACAATCACACACATAGCACATAGACAACCAAACTCCTCTACAAGCACACAAATTCGCACACACAAATACACACACACACCCACACACACACACAAAGTCACCTTTACACAAAACACACTCTCACACACGATCAAACACACACACACGACCAAACACACACACACAAAAACACATGCGCGCACGCACGCACACACACACACACTCTCTCTCTCTCTCTATCTTGCTCTCATACACACACGCGGGCACACTCGCTCTCTACCTCACTGACTCGTTCACACACCAGCACATGCAAGCAGCGCAACATCATTCAGGAGTGAGAATTTTTAATAAAAAGATTTTCCACTACAATTTCATTAACATTTAAAATCCTAACTTTTCATTTAATTTTTTCCCTTAAATTTACTCTTTAAAACATCTTCTAAATCCAGATCTTTGTCGTTATGTTACGCAGTAGCCCTCAGTAGGGCTTTGGCTTAAATGAGCCAACTAAGCACTCTGCTATTGGAATCAAGCGCAACTGCTGGCTGATGATACTTCACAAGATGAACAAGATTTTATCCGAGCTCACAACAAACAAAAACGTTTTCGAAATCAAAACCAGAGTGATTCGGCGTCAGAACCAATTAGACCAATGGTTTTAACCATTATTCGGAGATCATCTCAAGTGCAAGTTGCCCGAGCTATGAAGACAAGTCTCACTAAACTGAAAAAAAACAACGAATAAGAGAATTACCAGACACAATCGATTTCTTATGCAACCAAAATTTAGAGCCTTCAGAGATGGTCTCATATCAAGTATAAATCTGCAACAAATATTACCAAACGCAATTGTAAACGCAAGAAACACACTGCCAATATCCAAGTCCAATCCAAGCTTTGTTATAGTCAATGTGCAATACAGCATCCTGTAAGATGAAATAATAGATGAACTCAAAGGAATGAATGAAGTAAATTTGTCAGGGGTTATAAGCCGAGCAAGTGGAAAACCTACAAAGCTTAAAAGAGTAACAACAGATTCAACAAATCATGCTTCAGGAGCACAAAAGTACGGTGTAAATACTGGTTGGCAGAACTACAGATGTGAAACAAGCAAAGAGCTGCAACATGTAAAACAATGCTTCGAGTGTCGGAAAGAGGGACACTCTGCCAATGAGTGTAATAACAAACAAAGCTGCCTACGGTGCTCAGGTAAGCACACAGTAGATCAATGTAGTGAACCAAACAAAATGCCAAGTGCGTTAATTGTGGCAAATCGCACGCATTTGTGTACCAAGAATGTTCCTTTTATCAGAACGCAGTTGTTGAGGCAACAAAGAGAAAGCAAGGCATCAAGTTCTCAGGAATAGCAAAAAGGCAACCTGAAATTTTACGCTGAAACTCGACTTTCGCAACGATAAACATAAGTGTTTTGGTAGATGAAGTACTCAGCAAAAACCGATCAACCTTCAACACAATGTCTTATAGTGATACAATCAGTATTGTCAATAATACTGCAAACAGAATCTTCGCAGATAAAACAGAACGTCAAAAAGTAAAAAACAGCATCAAAAATGCAATTAACAATTTCACAAATTTTCCATTACATCAAATTCCAACAGAGAGCTATCAATTCAACCAACAAGGACAAAATTAAAATCATGCAATTGAACTGCCGATATTTCTCTAGCAAAATACCAGAGTTTCTTGTTTGAAAAAGAGATTGATATCTTGTATCTGAATGAAGTCCAGTTTTGGCATATTGAAGATCTCACCGACGATTATTTCATAGCTTCAGAAACGAGATTACACGAGTCACATAGCCCAAAGATTTTAGCTAAAAATGGAACGTCAATGACGGAACTTAAACAAGAAATATTTATAGCAATGATCGAGGAAAGTTTCTCGAAATAAGTGCATGCTTTGAAATACCTGTTTTACGTTATCTGTGGCTTATAGCACTTTACAACTCACCAGGTTGCGATTTTAATCTGCCAGAAACTTTCGAAACGTTTTTATCTGCGGACGTTTTAACGCTCCACAATCAGAAGTGAAAGGCACATATAACAATGAAAACGGTAAAAGGTACTTGTTACGATTAAAACCGGAATTTTTAAGCCTTAAAATAATGGTTTTCACAATTATCAATCACATCGATAACATCAACCTACCGATCACATCAAACTAAGATTCGACGATCAATCAGTCTTCACAATTTTTGACACTTTTTTATCGGATGACTTTGGTAGTGACCACAGCTTAACCATTGCAACTTGAATATAGTAATTCAGAACATTTTTAATTCGAAGACAAAAATTAACTTCAGAAAATTGAAACAGATTGGAAGACAAGAGTATGAAAGCTCTGTGCTCTATCCCTTAATTTATTTAAAAACAATAGAACTGGAAACAATAGTACTTGTACAAATCAATCAGTTCTCGCTACAAAAGTCGTTTGTCCTTCTGAAAAGTTTTTCCTTTTGACACAAAGCTACTGATCTTATCCGCAAAAAAAGAAGATAGCTGAAAACAGGAAACGGAAAACTGTTCAAAACCTTGAAAAAAAATTCTGTCCGAAGGGAAATACAGATATCCATGAAAAAATCGGAAAATATCAAACAATCAAAATTGATCGCAAGAGCTCAAAATAAGGAAAGCCATAATTTTTGGGCATTAGTTGAAGCATTATGTCGTGTGACTCTACAAAACCAAATGAAACTAAGCAAAATGTTGAGGTCTTTTTTAAACAACTCAGAATAGACAATGAAAAATGCGATATGTTCAAAACTTTCATGCAGGATACAATGAAAGATCATAAATATAAAGACTTGGTACTAAATGAGCACTTCCAGAAGTTCGGAAATGAGGCAAAATTATATTTCCAAAATGAAGATAATGAACCAACTAAATACTGAGTAATAAAAGTAGACTAATGTGATGAAATTCTGAACAGGACAAGTAGATCAATTACAGGACCACATAAAATCAACTATAATATCCTGAATAAGATACCTAAATACCTCAAAGCATATATCTGTTACCTGATAACTAGCTCTATAAGTAATTCTTATATTCCGACTATATGGAAAAAGCCACAAGTCAAGATGCAGAAAACTAACAACCACTCCAACTCACCAATTGCCTCGCATAAATTTATGAAACTGCAGAAAAGAATATTTTCCTAACGCTCTGTGGTGTCTTCAGTGGAATGTAAATTTCTTATAAAAGGCATCGCTTCACAACTGATAACCTGCTCAAACTGTCTCAGCAAGTTAGAGAAGCGTTTCAATGGTCCAAAATGATAAGATTTGTTTGCCTAGATGTTGAAAAAGCTTTTGATACAGTTTGGAGAGTACGACTTTAAAACAAACTGCGAAAAAATGTTGTTCAAAAACCTGTGACAAAAAGGTTAACTTTTTTCTCTCTCAAAGACATCAATAACTCAAAAAGTAGCGCATTCTCAACACTAGCTGGAGTACCAAAGGGCAGCGCCATCGCACCAATGCTCTTGCTGGTTTATGTTAGCAGGTATTCCTGATTTAACAGCACAAGTTTTTCAATTTGTTGTTTATTTTGACCTTTACTTCAGGTCGCTGGATTGACCAATCTAATTCAATTATCACCAACAAACAGCTAACCAAAAAATAGCATTAAGAATCTGAATGAGAAAACCCCGCTAGTACAGAATCAAAACACTCCATGAAGAGGCTAATATACCTGCTGTAAAATAAATTCAGCTTAGATTAGCAAATGATTATCTGAAATGCGCAAAAGAAAACAAGATTGAATCAATACTTAAACAAATACATGCAAAATACAAGAATTGTCCAAAAAACAGTTATCAAAGCACACTGGAGCATCTGTCCTGCTGTTGTATGACAGATCAGAAGCGGCCAAAAACACTGCGAAATAGGCACTGATTCAGTGGCTATGACAAGCCAGTGTGATAACTGACATATAAAGCAATGTTTTGAGTGACAGCGAAAGCAATCTGTTTGCATTTTTGTTCTTTACATTTAATTCTGACAAGATTGCCACATGAACTAATGACGGTAAAATACTGCCGACTTTAACAATAATCTGAGTTCAATGGCCTAGCGGTAAGGGTTTTGGAACAAAATGAATGAAGCAGTGGAGGACGGTTCGAGTCAGTTTAATAGCTTGCAGCTTCTTCTTATTTTTCAGTTATTTCGTCTAAATTTTAATCCTTATGTCGTAGATCGTAGAACATCTATCAACCAATGTCTTACTGCTAGCCGTTTGCTTAATTAATTTGGGACAATTGTCGAGCAAACTAGGTCTCTTGTCCTGTTTCCGCAGCTAAGCCAGCCGCGCCTAATAAATTCGGGGCTTACCTGTAAGAAACAAGCGAACAATCACAAGCAGGTTACTCAGTTTTTATCAATTGGAAAAAAAAACTCAACATCAAAATTATTCAAAAAAAATTTCAACTTAATTGATTAGTTTCACTTTTAACCGTGACAACTTCACTTTGTTTTCACATTCACTCCAATGATATCTTTATCACAGTTAAACGTAAATTATTTAAGGTTTGGTTCTTTCCCTAATGTTTTTTATTGTTTTTTCTTTACATTACAATATTTTTCAAATTTTTACCATTTTCGTCCTTCTTAAGTTCAGCTATTAGCTGTTTCAACAGCACTTTTTCTTAATTTCCCTCAATTTAATTTAACGCGTTTTAACGATTACATTAACAATGGTAATTAAACACTCTTTCGACTAAAACAGCGGGTTGTCGCTCAATACCCTAACCCTATGATCAAACGGAGCGCAGTAGTTGAATCCCTACCAGGAGCAACGCCCTATTTTTTTCTTTCTTTTCATTCACTCTCTATGTATATCTTCTTGTCACGCCTTACGTCTTGAATTATCAAACTGAATTAATATTTGTTTTCTTTTATGGATAAAAAACCAAATTGATAACTTACCACGCATGGAAAAACGACGAACAAATCAACATTTACAAGGCTAACCAAGAACACCAAGAATAAGATTTTAAAAAAGCAGAGCCAGCAGAACCCCTTCCCAGCGCTTGATTTCGCGCCCATTAACAAGAGCAATCAATTGATTTTAGGGGAAGAAATCTGTAAAAACAGGAACAAACTTATCATTCCGAAATTAAAATTTTTCTTTGACATTTTGATGCATTTAAAATTGATTGAATTTGTTTGTACATATATTAAAAACAATGGTCAGATCATTGGGTAACTTGTGTCCAGACTTTGCCTTCTGATCAGACCATTGTCCAGACTTTCGTGCGATTTATGATCAGACTTTAATGCGACTTTGTCATCTGATCAGACCGTTGAGCGACCATTGTCCAGACCATCATGCAACTCAAGCGTTATCCAGACTATATAATTTGGGTAGCACCAATGCCACTGGTGTGCGGCCCATATGGTCTGATCAAAGCGGTGTAGGGTCGCAAAACTAAGCCTGGGGCCCTGTGTTTTTTTCCATGGAGAGCACTGCAATTATTCCAACTTTAGAAAATGTTTTGCATGTTTGCCTCGCAGGTAAACTCGGATAAATTGTAAGTAAAACAGTTACAATAGTTCAGTGCAAATTATTCGAGTGTGCTGATGCACAGGAGCAAGAACATGCTGGTGAATAAAAAGGCGGATGAAACAACCAGACAGTAGGAGGGCACACAGACGGAAAAAATTTGGTCACAAATTCAACGAAAATCAACAAATTTACCCGTAAAGCACCAACAGATATTTTATACAATAGGTCTGCAGCAGATAGGAGTTGATATGGCTATTTCTTGTTGCGACGCACTTTAGTGGGGGAGAAATAAAATAATCAAATGGGTTTTTTGTTCCGTCAATTTTGGCCGATCGATATTAACATTGTAGAGAGTTGTGAGTAGTATCATTAGAAAGCGAATCCTGCGCCAAACAAGGAATTAAATTTTTTTTTGAATTTCGTTTCTTGCAGGGAGTTGTCGAGGTTTAAATTCTTGTGAATAGTAGACAGTTTTCCGCTGTTTTTATTCATACTTTGCGTATTTTTTGGCCATATATTTGTCAATTTTGCTAAACTGTGTTAAAATGATAGTGTAATTGATTTTTTTGAAGACAAGGAATGGTTGTTGAATTGTTCGAATCAAGTTTTTGGCCAGACTTTATGCTAATTTTTTTTAAAAATTAGACTTCCTTATGTCAAAAATGGGACCAAATATGCTTTTTATCCCACTTCCTTCAAATTTGCTTAAAGTAGACACCTTAAAACTGCAATCATATTTGTCGTAAACTTAAAAAGAGAACTAGTTTTAAGAACGCTGGCCCTAAGAGTCTTCTGGAATTATAACTTTGCTAGTTTTCCGCAAAATTAAAATCGCTAATTAAATAAAATGCATTATTTACTTTTGATATACTGAAAAATTCTGTTTAAAATTGATCTTTTTCGCAACCACTTAAAAATTGAGAGTACTTTTAGCCACTCAGCTTCATCAGGGCTGATTTTGATCCTATGCTGGATTCTTACGGTAGAAAAATTTTTAGTTTTAACGGGCGCGGCAATATTTTTTTTTAATAATTCTGCATCTTTAATTTTTTTGCGTAAATTACTGACAAAAATTCAAATCAGGCAAAAATTCAGCTCAATTATTGTCAGATCCCATTCAGAGAAACTGAGGCCCAACGACCATTCAATATGTTTTCGGAGTCAAGCTCATGGTTTTTATGGATCTATCTGACTAACTATTTTCGTGAGTTTTATGGACTTCTTATTTTTTGCCTGTGTTTGCTTTACTTTCTGTAGTCCAATGACTTCATCTCCCCACCTAAGGATCCAAGTTTTTTAGGAGATGTTAGTGAACCTAGAAAAGGCTTTCAGTTGTTATCTAATATCTATTATGACTTTGAGTTTATTTGATTAAAGAAATCGTCGGTGAGTTTTTAATTTTGCAACTACTTTATATTATTTTTCTCAACTTCTGGCTTAGTCTCAGTAAAAACAGGCAAAAAACATTTCTCGTGAGAAAGAAAAGATTGTTTGTGACTGTTCTATTTTTAATTAATGGTTTCTTTGTTTTGATACTACGAATTTTGAATTTTTTGAAGCATCATTGCACATTATATAATTTCATTTTGTCTCTTTAAAAATTATCACTTTTTTGACAGGTCTAATTGAAAGAACTTGTTGCTGGAAAACCTACAGCGTTAAAAGAAGGCGTATCTGAAAATGGTTATTGATTTAAGTGAATATTTTATACTTTGGGCTCAGACACTGTCCTCTCGCAATATTTAGTAGATATTTTTGTTCTTTACTATGTTTGTCTTACTTTATTGTAGTCCGACATATACATGATCTTAATAGATCTCAACTGCTTCCCAAGATGTATAGCTCAATTGCCTTCCGAGACGTATAGCAAAACCTATTTAAAGATTTCAGTTTACAGATAATTGGTTTAATGATTTTCAAATTAACTATGAACAAAAAGATTTTTTCAACTGTTTTATTATTGCTTTCATTTTCCTCACCGTGTAACTCATTCTCATTATTAGGAAATCTGAACTGCTTCCAAATAATTCAAACACTATTTCCTCAATTGTCTATTCGTTTTGACTGATGGCTTTGACCATTTAATCTCATAATTTTTTTACTGTTAACATTTTGTTTTTTTTTGTATACGCAGTCTTTTTTTAAGGAAGACCCCTTGACTTCCCGATATCATTTTGTAGATTTAGTGCCTTGAACAATGTGGTGCTGTAAAAATGTTTCTAAGCTTTTGGCTTCTGACAATATTTGTTGGTGCTTTGTAGTCTGTTGACTTAGTCTCATTAATAACAGGCTCATTTTTTGTTGAAACCCCATGTCGATTATGACATTTGAAAATATTTGTTTTCGAACACGTTTTTAGATTTTTAATCTGCGCAATTTTTTAAAATCGTTTTTAGGTCGATTTGTAGATTATTCTCGGTAAAGCCGGGTTTTAGCCCGTTTCCAATGAGCTATAACTTAATCCTTATAAGAGTGTTTGTTTCAACGATAATACGACTTTGTATACGGCTTTGTTTCTCGGCTTTGTAACTGATGTCCCTGCGAGATTTCAAAAAGAGGTTGACATTTTGTTTTTTTTTCGTACTTTTTAAAAGACTTTTGTTTGCTTTTTAATTTAAAACATTAATAGTAGGTCCCATTGGCTTTGAAAGTTGAGCAACAGAACGTTTTTAAAGTTTTTGGTGAGACGTTTACGGTTTTAATGGCTTCATGGACAGTTTCCCGCAAAATTTAATTTTTTAAACATTTTACCGCTATTTGCCTTTTTTAGTTGTACTAAAAAAGTAGTACTATGACGTGCACTGAATAATCGGTCTCAATTGCGTCCCCTGGAGATATAAATGAAGATTTGAACGATTTCAGTTTATATCTAATGATAATAATCGCTTTGAAAGTAATTGTTCTGAAAAATTTAAACGAACGTTTTAACTTCGCACCTTTTGCTCCTTTTTGTGAACAATTGAGAACAATTCCCATACCTTTTCTAAGGAACTATAGTTATTTGGTTTGGTTTTGGTTTTATCTGACGCGAGCTTGATTTTGTTATGTTTTTTTTTAGTACAGACAACAATTTTGGTTGTAATTAAAATTGGTTATTTGACTTTTTTGGTTGTCTTTCCTAGTACTCCTATTAACAACATCGGTCCTCTAAAATTATTTTACACCGTTAGTGGTTTGTGGAACGCATGTATGTTTTTGAAGGTTTTCTATCTCTTCGTCATTTGTTAGCCAATTAACACAAGAATGTAGATGAGCGTTGTTGGAACATTATGTGCGTACGCACATTATCGAGCCTCCTTGTTCAACTTCATTTCAGTTGAAAAGCCAGATGTTTCCTATATACAGCCAGAAGCTGACTTCCAAAGACTTTCGAACTTACAAGTTGCGTGTTTTAAGCAAGGTTACGTGACTATGTAGAGGTTACTTCAAAACTTCTGGCTCAACATCTCGAATTGGTGCTCGGTTCTCGAGAAACGTCAGAAGTTCTCAATGAGTTCAAGCAGAGTCGCGTAACCTGAACGCAAGGTTGATTCGAACCGCGAATTCCTACTCACAGAAAAGGAGTACAACAACTTTGCTCTCTCAGTCCTCCAACGTTTTCAAATTTCTCATTTTCTTTCTCACTCCCGGTTTGAGATGAGAGCGCCATTGCAACGAATTTTTTTGTTCGAAAAGAACTGATTTTATGTGAGAAATGCGCTGAAATGCGCTGACATATTGAGAAGGCGCCGCCACTTTAAAATTTCAGCGGATGTTCAGCAAATTTCTTAAATAATTTCAGCGCATCTTTAGCAACTTTCTTAAATAACTTTAAGCACGTTTTTAGCAAATTTCTTACAAAATTTCAGCGAAATTTCAGCGCGTCCATCTCAAAATTTCAACGCTTTTGAGAAAACGCTGAAACATTTAAAAATTCAGAACATTTTTGCATAGTTTTACTTTTCGCACTTTTTTCTTACAAAACTTTTCGCACTTTTTTCTCAGCGCGTTTCTTACAAAAATTTCAGCACATTTCAGCGCATTATTATGGAAGGTTTCATATATAATACGCGGAGGGTTTCGTCGCATTTCATACACCATTTTTGGAAAATTCGACCCGACCAGCTGAAGAAATAATAATTGAAAAAAAAACACGCGAAAGCTAAAATGGTTTATTCCGCAAATGAACTCATAAGTCTTATATTTTACAAAGCAAATTACATCTTTTAGTCAGCAATGTAATAATATTTCATCTTTAATGATTTTTATTCAGCATAAAAGCCCGATTTGATATTTTTGATAGTCTTTGATCGCAGTATTGAAAAAAGCCGGATAGAGCCGTTGCAGGATAAGTTTTTTGTTCATGAAGTATTTCTAAATCTAAGTTGTATAAACTATTTTCAATGCTGTGAGATCAAATCGGGCCTTCTCAATTTAAATCTACTTCTTAGTCCATTAACTACATCTGATTAACTATACAGCAAATTATACAGTATACTATTGAGTCAGTCATTTTTATACAAATAAAACACTTTTCTCTACTTCTCAGCATTCATTGGCAGTATTTCATTACAACGAAAATAATGGCAGCAAAAACTGCGAGAGCTCCACCGGCAAAAAGTATGCCAGTAAGAATTATAATCCAATCTCTCACGTTTCCATCATCCTCTTCGACCAGGTTTTCCAAAATTGGGGCTTCCTAAAGACAAAGCTTTGAATTATACGCTTGTTTCAATGTTGAATCAGTTTCATTACCACTACGCCCCAAACGGACACTTTGGGGCTTCAGTGGACAATTGTGACATCAGAGTCAATTAGCCTATAAAATTGATTACTCGATTTTCTCGAAATTAATTACGTAATATACAAATGAGAAACAAAATTTCTCAGAGCCATTTTAACGGTAAGTACCCATTGGCAATCATTGGCCTCCGTAATCCACATTTGCTGCTAGCTGGGCCATTCTTAAAAGAATTTTGAAATTAGCTTTCTTTCGTTTATGCCTATTGGACATATTGCCAACAACCAACGTGGATAACGGTGACAAATTCGAGAAAAAATACACAAGAAATTTTGCGTTTTGCGGTGAGAAGTCTTTTTAAAATATTGGTAAGATCACTGTGGCAAACGAGATCTGCTTTATTCGGAGAACCATTCACTTAAAACCATATAAGGCTCAGAGAGCTACATAAAGACTTAATGTCCTCAAGCTTTACCAGTTAAGCTTCCCCTTTTGTTCCACATATGAAGTCAAATGATACAACCAAAGCTAAAATATAGAAAAAACGCTCAAACACGACTGCAAAAATTGCTTAAGATTTCGTTCGGGAGCAAGTAATAAACAATTCATTATTTTTACATGATTGATAGTTTTGATTATTTTCGTCGGTGTGGGCAATACACACTTTTTTAAATGGAAACCTTAAAAACCAACACTAGCCCGCCAACAAGCTGACAGATTAGCACTAAATTTTTTCTCTCAAAATTAGAAAAACACCCTATCCAAATACATGCTCCGTAAAAAAAGTCGAACAAAGTTGTTCCAATTTGCTTTTCAAGAGCTTTAATATCGTACCACTTAATTTTTTTTACAAAAAGTGCAAACGAAGCTCTGATTTTGCACGAGGAAAAAAGCTGATTGGAAATAGATGTTTTTCCAATGAAACGTGACTTGATAGGCTTGATGAGAAACGTATTTAAAAAGCGCAGATCAAATCAAGGTATTGAAAAGGTACTTGCGATGAAAGTATCAGGACATATACCAACTTCCAGGATAAATAGAAAAAGAACAGTTTAACTGTACAAAAATTTAATCGAGCATGAACTGGAACCTCAGAGCTAGTCATGCGGCAACACTTTTCAGTTTCAACAAAATATCCAATGCAACCACGTCGGTTCTGTATAAAGTATTCTTTAAAGCCTTTCTTTATTTAATGCGGGTACGAAAAAGAAGAACTTGGCAAATGGTGTCATGAAAATGAATTTATATATCGTTCAAAAGGAGATCAAAGGGATCTAGAAACGAAGTGTAGGGAGCTTAGGGTTATGACGTCCTAGTTGTAATAAAAAAAATGTATGAGAGACTTTCCAAATTTTGCATGTGTTGGCAGCTGGCATAAGAACCGCGATAGACTACATCGTGTCTATTAGATAACATTAGCTCGTTCCATAAAAAGACCATGCTCGAGCTCAATTGCTTATGAAAAGATTTCAGCAAACTTTTACCAGCTATAGTAATTTTATTACTGTAGCTCGAATTATACTAGCAATAAAGGAACGCTCACTTTGAGTTTGGTATGATGTGAACAACTTAGTTGGACCAATTAATGCATGAATGGCCAGAAAACTTTTTCTTTCAGGCCAGCAATAAACGAAAAAAAACTATCTATTTGAGTTTTTATCACATTTGATGCAGATACTTTAACAAAATTCAATTTCGTGGAAATATAACTTGTTTTTCACCAAAAAACGTTTTTCACCAGTTAGGAGCCATCAATTTCTTTGCAATTTGTTTGCAAAAAACGTTTTTCACCAGTTAGGAGCCTTCAATTTGTTTGCTGGTTTCCAAAAAACTAATTAATGAAAAAGGATAAATTAGGAATTATAATAGAGCCAATTAATTCATGAATAGAAAAAACTTTTTAAAAATATTTTTTACTGCTGCTATGGAACAAATGTGTAAAATTTGCTCCTGAAAGCGGTGATTCTTATACAGCGTTCACTGCATTCACCTCAATTCTTAAAGAGTTGTTCCGACCCCTCTTGAAGAGGGAGGAACTATAAACTCATATGGGTTTTTATGTTCAGACAGTTTTGGCCGATTGATATATTCATCGTAGAGAGATGAGACTGGTATCATTAGAAAGCTTGTCCAGCGTAGAATATGGAATTAAAGATTTTTTATTATAGTTTTTACAGGGAGTTAACGAATTTTCGAGAAAATATAGTGAATTCTGTTGGTTTTAATCACATTTTCCGGAATTTTCGACTAAAATTTCTCTAAATTTGATAAAATTTGTTAATTTTGTTAATTTTCGACTTTTTCATCAAAGCAGCACCAAACAAGTTTCTTTAGTCCCCTTTGATTAACTTTGCAGGAAGTACACGCCCAAATACCACCAACACAATCTTTTTTGGCTCAAAATGGGCCTTTTCTACTTCAACTTCCGTTACGAGTGCTCCGTAGTTAAAACTTTGCCGTTTTTTGCTAACTTTATTCGTTGATTATCGAAAATGCAGCATTTAGTTTTGATTTTTTAACTAACAAAAAATCCATATCTATAAAATTCGAAGGACTGAGCGTTCTTAATGGATAAGCAGCTTTTGCAGAGCTATGTTTGGACCAAACTAGACTGTTACAATCCGAAAGTAATTCGGATTGTAATCAGTCTGTCTTTTTTATAAAAAAGTTCGATATTTTATATATTAATTATATAACAGAACATTTCAAATCAAAGCTCAGTAGTGATAGGTCCTGAATAGCCCCAAATTATTGTATCTAGTTGATTACTTGAAAGCTTATGGTCGTTTTGACTTTCAAAAATATTTGTTTTTCAAATAAATAATGGCTTCTTGAAATTTGCCTTCATTTTTCTCTTAACTTGGTCAATTTGTAGCTTTGTGTCAGCACTGAAATAATGTTTTTTCTTTCTATGGAATTCAAATTTAATTTGTATTGCGGTTTTACACCTTAAGTTGTGGTTTTCTGGCTTGACACCGCTAGATTTCACATTTTTTATTTTCATAAATTTCATCTTTTTCACGTTCTCTGGAACTGTAACGTGATTATAACGTTATTGACAGTTCAAATATCACTTTATTGGCATTCAAAACGAAGTCAAAATTAATATTATTAGAGTCATTAAGGCTAAAGACTCTGATTTTAACGGCTACGACAATATTTCTCGAAGAATTTAACTGAACTTTTAAATTTTCTTTAACTGTGGTTTTCACTTTGACTTTTTAGTGGTTTGAAATTTCCTGTTCAATGACCCGGTTTCATTGTTTTTTCATGGAAGAACAGATTTAGATCGGCCGACATTCTGATTCTAGTAGATATCTGATGGCTTTCTTGACTTTGAAAACAATTGTTTTCCAAAATAAAAAAAAACCCATTCTAACTTCGCAATTTTTTTCTTTTTATGGTCTGTTTGTTACGTAGTCGTGCTAATTACAGGCAAAATATGACAACATCGCATTCAAGGGAAGCGATGGCATGAAAGGGATTGGTGCCACAAAAAATAGTGTTTAAAAAAATTCGTTTTTATTTTACTGGCTTCGACACGGGTTTTTCACACAAAGTAAATTAATTTTAGATTTTTGTCATATTTTACGTTTTTTTTGTAGACTTAAGATATAATTGGTTATTGCAATCTCAAGGTCTTCCTTTGGAAGAAAAAACAAACCTTTTTAATTATTTCATTTTGTAATTAATGGCTTTCATGTCTTCGGAAATAATTTTTTTTCGAAAAACAAGTATTAGTTATTTTGCCTTTTTTTTCTATTTTGTCATTTTTTTTACGTAATAAATCATTTTTACGTCATTTCTTTCTGTAATAAATGGTCACAAAATAAATAGTCGGTGTTCGAATAAGGTGCAATTGAAAATATTTTGAGGGCCAAAGTTTGGCTTACCGGCTTCGAAAGCGTTTTCTGGCAAAATTTATCTGATCTTTTGTTTGTTGTCTATTTGTTGTTCTTTTTGTAACCGCATGAAAATTGAATACCGACAGTTCTTAAATCCCATTTTTAGAAACACTGGTAATCGTAAAACTATGGGATATTTTAGTTGATTTCTAATTGTTTTCATTACTCTGAAATTAATTGTTATAAAGAAAAATAAGCGAATTTTTCAAACTTACTGTTTTTGTTCTTTTTTGTGTTTGTTACCAAGCCTGATTTTGCACTGATCCCATATCTTTTCTGACAGATCTCAAGTTCTTTTGTTTAGTTTCAGTTCTATCTGATGCTATTTTGGCTTTGTTATTAAGTTTTGTTTTTTAAAACGGACATAAAATTTTTTAAGTTTAAATAATGTTTGTTATTGTTGTTTGATTTTGCTGTTCGTTTTGACTCGCTTTCTTCATATTGGCATATCTCATGAATCTAATGCATCATTTTTTACTCCACTGAGTTGTTTGCTTTGGCGGCTATCTTTTCGTTCATACACCAATTTTTTTGAAAAATACTTGAATTCGAGCGGTTTTCTATCTGTTCCTCATTTGGTTGAAAATTATGCCAAAATTGTGAATGAGCGGGGTCGGAACCTTATGTGCGATTGCACATTACCGAGCATCCTTGTTTCAGTAAAAAATTGAATAGATAAAAAAATTGCGCTTATTTAATGGTGAAACTTTGTTCGGTTTGCGGTTTTAGCTCTGCTTTTTTACAACTCTCAACGCATTAACCTCTATAATTACATCATTTTGTGATAAATTCTACGGTGAAGTATTTTGGTGGTTCTAGCGGTAAATCTTCGTAAGAATTTTAGTGTTTTTGCGGTGAGTTTTCACCTCATTTAACGCTAAAAACTGGAGCTCCTACACCCTTTGACAGCATTCCTAGGCGATTTATAGCGTTGAAACCTTGATTCGGGAGGGTGCTTGAATTTAAGTCAATATTCCTTCGCCCTAAGTTACTAGACTTTAAAATCTTTTCGTAATTCGAGGTCGAGACTATGTGAAAAGATAGCAGAAAACTTTACATCGGCCGGCAGTGCCCACGCAGGTTCATTTAGTCGGTAGATTGCATTGACAATGTCTGCTATGTCAATCACGCCACCCAATACCTCCACCACGTCAGCGAATGTCGTGTCATTTGTCAGAGCAATGTCAAGCATGCAAGCTGTGTCGTTCTTGCACAACTGAAACCAAATATTTTCCACATTGGTGAATACTTTCTTAAGTTATACTGTCGTACTAGTTATCACAGATACCAAAACAGGTATTACACTATTTCAAGCAGAATTTCTTACTTTACGGGCAGTTTTTTGTAAGAAGATTGAGAGACCGCTACTTAATGTAAATTGTGCATCATATTATCTTGACAGGAAGCTGTGATTGTCCAACCTATACTGGAGAGATAAAACTATCAGGAACAAGACAGATTATAAAAGTTTGTTTTGTTTGTATTGCACGTCACATTTCCGCAATTAATCAACAATTAGGCTGTCTTTCATTTCTTTATGATTGAATCGTTGTTAACAGATTGAGGAATTTATATATTGTAACCGGACACGAGTGATAGAGTGGATAACAGTGACTTTAAGCATGGATTTTGATGACAAAATGTAGTCACTAACTTTGACGCTCCATCAAAAATAGGGAAAGTGTTTAATTATTGATAGTTATTTCCAATTTTGAAGCAAAATTCAGCTATTTTTCTTTAATTTCAGTAATTATACTCGATGCAATATACACGACGTTCTGTGGCTTAGTGATATATCCAAATTAATAAGCATAAGAATAGGTGGTGTAATGGTTAGCAGACTGTCTGCATGTACAAGAAGTTGGTTCAAATCCAGTAGTGGTCACTTTTTACAGTAGTTGCGCCTGTTAGTCTCCTGATGTTATGTGCTTGTGTTTATTTTAGCAAACCAAAGATTTTTTCCCTTTTTATTTAATGTTTTTTTTCCAACCTTTGCGAATATGGATCTTATCTATCAATAAGATGCGGACAATGTCCACAACACACAATGAATGAGTGTTATTTGTTTTATAGCCAAGATCTTTTTTTAAAATGTTTCTAAGAAAAGAATTGCAAGCTACCAATAACCGTGCAAAAATTTTGCAACATTTGAATGCATCCATGGAAAGCATTTTTACATAATTACTGCAGTCTTATAGTTGTAGCGAAATTCACAAAACTCAATTTAACAATTTGTTTTACAGAAAAAGACAAGTGTCTCACCTTTTAAATGGGCAACTGTTGCGGGTTTCTTTTTCTTTTGCAAAGAGCATGTCTCTGTTGCAATGCCATAAAAAAATCTCCCGTTTTGCCATGGTGTCTGTATTTATAAGATTTCTCATAAAAGATGTTCGTCTTTTTCTTTTAAAAAATTGAATAAAGTTAGTCTTTGGGTTATTTTTGTATTTCTAAAAGTACAATTACAATATGTTTGTAGAATTGGTTTTCCCATTCATGAAGGGACCATAATATTCCGTTGCTGCAAAATAGATTACAATTGAGGTGAAAATACATTTTACAATGTTTCGAGTTCTCATTTAACTATAAAGAATACGTTAACCTTTGCCGTCAATTTCCATTGTTGAAGTAACATATATTTCTAGGCAGGGTGGTTCGATGGAAAAGACCAAAACACCATTCTTAGATCATTTTTAGAACAAATTATCTTTAGTTTGAGTAATTACTGTTAGTAATAATTTTATTTTTAATTTGAGTAGAAATTTGAGTAACAACTTGTATAATTACCCGGAAAATGAGTAATTAGTGTTAGGTTCAGTTTTTAAAACTTATCACAGACTAGCGTATTGCACTATCTTCTAAAGTATTCTTCATATGACTATGACCAGTACAAAACCAAACCATTTATTCAGTTGATGGACTTAGCTGTTCAATATTAAGTTAAAGCTATAGCAGCTTTCCAATTTCCTTGATCTACATTTCTGGTCAGATTCGTTTGCTTGCATTGATTTGTTTGTTAGCTTTAAAATGTAATCTTCTCTTGTTGCTTTAAGTTTATAGGCATGAAAGTTTTGTGACAAGTAATATAAAGGCTAATTTGATTTCCTTAGCTACAATTATTGGGTGCATGTAAAGTATGAGATACGCCTGATTTTTTAATGTCTGTTTTTTTCTCGTTTCGGTTTTCTTAGATATCCAAACTTCTGCATTTTATTTGTCTTCTCCAGATACTAAGATATGATTTTACTGCGACGGACTTCGTTTTCACTTAAAAATATCCTTGGTTAGTAAAGCAGCTGCATTTTTTCAGTGATTTGACAATAAAAATTTGGTCTCTTGCTCCTGGAAAAATTATTTTCCTTATTTCAAGTTTTACTAAAGAATCAATTCAAACTCTGCGATTTTTTCACATTAGTTTAATAAGATCAGAGTACCTATAAATTTCCCAAAGGAAATGTTTTCAGGTTGCTTTCGAAGAATGTGGAGAAAATTTTGCAAATAAAAATTTTGCCGATTTAACAAAAAAAGATGACAAATTGATGACAAACTTGAAGGTGTCTTCTTGAGGGGAGTTTTCTATATCTGGGTGCGATTATTTCAAAACCAAGGCAGAAGTGTTTTATTGGCTGATCTGTTTTTCTTTTTCTCGATGTGTTCTATCTTGCCTTCAATGGGTTTTAGATTATCACTGATCAACCTAGAAAAAATGTAAATGATTTCACCAACTAGTGTTAAACACCACTAGTCAAAAAATCTTAGTTTTTTAAACTAATCGTCGGTATCGTTGTTTGTTTTCTAGCCGAATTTCGTATGGTTTTTTCGTCGGCATCATTCTTTTGTGTTCGAATTTAACATAAGAAATATCCGGTATTGTCGTTTTCAAGCGAAAGAGAGATTCAGTATCGTCTTTTTAACGTAAGACAGGTTCGGTATTGTTGAAAGAAATACTATGAAATTTTTTTCTGGTTTTCAGCCGCTGCCTAGTCCGGCAGAACGAATAAAAAAAACGGTCGGCATGTTTGTTTTCAAACCTAACCAGCCGTCAGAAAAAGTTTCTTGTAAACTACAAGAAAGTATGTTAAAATACAGTGAATGTGAATAAGTCAACAAAAATTTCTTCAATGTTGAACAAGTGTGTTACATTTTTGAATTAAATAGAACCAAGAAACATGTTCGTTCAAGAAGTACGTTTGAAATTCCTGCAAAAAGAACGCTATCATAACGTATGAGCACATTACACATAGAAAAATCAAAATTCCCTACGGGAAAAACCGATAATTTTTACTTCTTAGACCGAATATGCCAACGATCTCGTATGTTTAAATATCAAACTTACTTAATCTTCCCTGCGTCCAAAACCGAAGATACAAAAATTTTTCTTACTTTTGAAACCGAAAATGCCGAACTCGATCGTAGATATCTCTAAAAACTCGTTTGATCGTTTTGTCTCATTCCTGAAGATTTCATCTTTCTTTCCAATTATTCGTTGAACATGTAGAGCTTCTTAACAAACTGCGTCAAACTTATCTTGCGCACAATTCAAATTAGGTTGTTCTCTCTCTCAACTTTTAACATTAAACTCCTACAAATGTACGCTATTAAAATGGGGCAGAATTATTGGGTCTTTCAAATCATAACCCCCCCCCCCCCCCGCTTAGTTGTCGTAAGTATTGCCCCCACCCCCTCAGTTACAGTAAATATACCATAAGGGGACAATAGTTTTAGCAGGGGGGGCTACCCGGGTCGAGGTTTTTACCCAAAAATACCGGGGAAAAGAGTGTAAAGAGTGTAAAAATAAAAAAATTCCCCCCTATTTCTCCGCTTAATTAAGGGTGGAAGAGTGGAATTGAAAGAGTGGAATTTTAAAAATTTAGAGTGGAAAGAGTGGAAAAATAATTATTTCCACTGTTAAAAATTACACTTAATTTTTATTTTTACACTCTTATAATTTCACTCTTAAAATTATTTTTACACTCTTCCACCCTTATTATTAAAATTCCACTCTTTGAATTACACTCTTCCACCCTTAATTAAGCGGAGAAATAGGGGGGGAATTTTTTTATTTTTACACTCTTTACACTCTTTTCCCCAGTTCATAACGCCGGATTTAAAGTGGAAATATTTTATTTTTACACTCTTTACACTCTTTTCCCCGTAAAATATATCGGAATAAAGGTGGAATTAATTCACTATTACACTCTTTCCTCGCAAGCCAGAATAAAGGTGGAATTTTTTTATTTTTACACTCTTAAATGCACCAACCTAGAAAGCAGCTCCATAATGAAGATGAAGAGCAGAGGGTTCGACAACTCCACAAAGTCCGTACATTTAAAGTCTTTTTTAGCAACGTGAGGTGCATGAAGATCTCAACAATAATAGGAAAACAACTTTTTTGCTGGAAAGCAAATTTTATCAAGGAGTTTCCCTACCAATGTTGAAAAAAAAGTGCACCTCTAAAGAGCTAAGACTTTTTAAATAACACATTTAAGCAAGCTGAAATCAACATAAACATATCATCACATCATAGGCATAGACAAACTCAAACCAAAAGGCAACCGAAGCGAGAGACGAGCGTCAGACGAACAAGACGAGCGAGAGACGAGCGAGAGACGAGCGAAAGACGAGCGAGAGACGAGCGAAAGACGAGCGAGAGACGAGCGAGAGACGAGCTAAAGACGAGCGAGAGACGACCGAGAGAGCGCAAGAGCGAAGGGAGGGGGGGGGGAGAACACCGAAAAATCTTGACGCCCGAAAGGCGTCCCACCCATTTTTGACGTAATTTCATTGCTTTTGCAACATTCCGTATGAAAAACTAACTTTTTTCCTAGGCAAACTATGACAAAAACTCTTTTTGTCATACACACTAGGTACACATGGGATACTCCATGCCAACTTTGGTTTGATTTCGACAACTCTAAGACTTAATAAAAAAAACTGTAGTTAAAATTCGTTATTCGCAAAAATTGCAAATTTCCGTATGAAAAACTAACTTTTTTTCTAGAAAAGCTATAGCAAAAATTCCTTTTGTATTACACTCTAGGTACACATGGGATACTCCATACCGAGTTTGGTTCCATTTGAACAACTCCTTGACCTAATCAAAAAGACCTATTTTTAAAAATTATTTAAAATTAATTATTCGAATTAATCGGAAATAAACGTACGAAAAGCTAACTTTTTTCCTAGACAAGCTATAGCAAAAATTCTTTTTGTTTTAGACTTCAGGCACCCATGGTATACTCAGTACTCAGTTTGGTTCACTTTGGACAACTCCTTGACCCGACGAAAAAGACCTATTTTTAAAATTACTTATTTGAAATAATAGCAAATTTCCGAATGAAAAACTAACTTTTTTCCTAGGCAAGCTATACCAAAAATTCTTTCTGTTTTAGAATCTAGGCACCCATGGTAAACTCAGTACTCAGTTTGGTTCACTTTGGACAACTCCTTGACCCGACGAAAAAGACCTATTTTTAAAATTACTTATTTGAAATAATAGCAAATTTCCGAATGAAAAACTAACTTTTTTCCTAGGCAAGCTATACCAAAAATTCGTTCTGTTTTAGACTCTAGGCACCCATGGTATACTCAATACCCAGTTTGGTTCACTTTGGACAACTCCTTGACCCGACGAAAAAGACCTATTTTTAAAATTCGTTATTCGCGAAATTCGCAAATTTCCGTATGAAAACCTAACTTTTTTCCTCGAAAAGCTATAGCAAAAATTCCTTTTGCAATACGCTTTAGGTACACATGGAATACTCCATTCCGAGTTTGGTTCGATTTGGACAACTCCTTGATCCGACGAAATAGACCAATTTTTAAAATTCAATAATTGCAATTTATTTGAAATAATAGCAAATTTCCGTATGAAAAACTAACTTTTTTCCTAGGCAAGTTATACCAAAAATTCTTTCTGTTTTAGACTCTAGGCACCCATGGTATACTCAATACTCAGTTTGGTTCACTTTGGACAACTCCTTGACCCTACGAAAAAGACCTATTTTTAAAATTCGTTATTCGCGAATTTCGCCAATTTCCGTATGAAAACCCAACTTTTTTCCTAGTAAAGCTATAGCAAAAATTCCTTTTGCATTACACTCTAGGTACACATGGGATACTCCATACCCACTTTGGTTCACTTTGTACAACTCCTTGACCCGATAAAAAATACTATATTTGAAAATTAAATATTGGAAATAATCGTAAATTTCCGTATGAAAAGCTAACTTTTTTCCTAGGCAAGCTATACCAAAAATTCTTTCTGTTTTAGACTCTAGGCACCCATGGTATACTCAATACTCAGTTTGGTTCACTTTGGACAACTCCTTGACCCGACGAAAAAGACCTATTTTTAAAATTACTTATTTGAAATAATAGCAAATTTCCGAATGAAAAGCTAACTTTTTTCCTAGGCAAGCTATACCAAAAATTCTTTCTGTTTTAGACTCTAGGCACCCATGGTATACTCAATACTCAGTTTGGTTCACTTTGGACAACTCCTTGACCCGACGAAAAAGACCTATTTTTAAAATTACTTATTTGAAATAATAGCAAATTTCCGAATGAAAAACTAACTTTTTTCCTAGGCAAGCTATACCAAAAATTCTTTCTGTTTTAGACTTTAGGCACCCATGGTATACTCAATACCCAGTTTGGTTCACTTTGGACAACTCCTTGACCCGACGAAAAAGACCTATTTTTAAAATTCGTTATTCGCGAAATTCGCAAATTACCGTATGAAAACCTAACTTTTTTCCTAGAAAAGCTATAGCAAAAATTCTTTTTGCAATACGCTTTAGGTACACATGAGATACTCCAAACCGAGTTTGGTTCGATTTGGACAACTCCTTGATCCGACGAAATAGACCAATTTTTAAAATTCAATAATTGCAATTTATTTGAAATAATAGCAAATTTCCGTATGAAAAACTAACTTTTTTCCTAGGCAAGCTATACCAAAAATTCTTTCTGTTTTAGATTCTAGGCACCCATGGTATACTCAATACCCAGTTTGGTTCACTTTGGACAACTCCTTGACCCGACGAAAAAGACCTATTTTTAAAATTCGTTATTCGCGAAATTCGCAAACTTCCGTATGAAAACCTATTTTTTTTCCTAGCAAAGCTATAGCAAAAATTTCTTTTGCAATACACTCTAGATACACATGGGATACTCCATGCCCACTTTGGTTTACTTTGTACAACTCCTTGACCCGATAAAAAATACTATTTTTGAAAATTAAATATTGGAAATAATCGCAAATTTCCGTATGAAAAGCTAACTTTTTTCCTAGGCAAGCTATACCAAAAATTCTTTCTGTTTTAGACTATAGGCACCCATGGTATACTCAATACTCAGTTTGGTTCACTTTGGACAACTCCTTGACCCGACGAAAAAGACCTATTTTTAAAATTACTTATTTGAAATAATAGCAAATTTCCGAATGAAAAACTAACTTTTTTCCTAGGCAAGCTATACCAAAAATTCTTTCTGTTTTAGACTCTAGGCACCCATGGCATACTCAATACCCAGTTTGGTTCACTTTGGACAACTCCTTGACCCGACGAAAAAGACCTATTTTTAAAATTCGTTATTCGCGAAATTCGCAAATTTCCGTATGAAAACCTAACTTTTTTCCTAGAAAAGCTATAGCAAAAATTCTTTCTACTCTAAATTTTTAGTACACACGGAATACTCCATGCACACAAATAAACGTACATGCATATATATATATATATATATATAAACATAAGTTTGCGTAATTAAGAATAAAAAGAATCCGGAACATAGATCTACATTATTCGAAATTAAATCGAAAAGGGACACAAACAGCAGAAATTTATACAACTGAATGAACAAAGAAATCGCATTTTGAACTAGTTTCTCATAATAAATAATAAATTTCAGTACTAAAAACTAATTTCTGAAAAACATCAGCGCTAGGAGACAGTTCAAAGATAAATACTGATTGAAGTCTGAAGTTATTCAAGTTCAACTCAACATTAGTCATGCTCGAAATGTGTGAGCACATGAATGAAGTATAAGTTGTCGAGAAACAAAAAGGGAATAAGTTTGCTATCTATTAAACTGCACTTCATAACTCGAACTTCTGAGGACTTCTCGACAAGATAACCAAGAGGCTTAAAGTTGATTTTACGTTCACGAAAGTCAGTTGACGAAAGATCCAAAACTATTTTGTCAACAACGTCATAGAGCTGAACAGCGCACATAATCACTGAATCTTGCTCAATGAATAACAAGATCTGGCCTACCAAAATTTCGTTCTCCGAAGAAAAAGAAACAAAACTGTTTGATTCAGATCTTGTGTATAATTGGCTGTCCAGATTAAAATTGCCTCGATATCTGCAGAACAACCGGGCTCCGGGAAACTTGCTTTGAAAATTTTTGTACATTTCGTTTTGCCTCATAGAATATTCCTCCTTCAAGCTGGTTTGTTTGCCCCTCAACGTTTCCAGAAAGCCTGTTAAATTATCATCTTTCACCTCCAAGGCATCAAAGTGTCTGTTCCGAATGTATCGTTTGACAATGAGGCTGCACGTATTGACAGTGCCAGTTAAGGTCCTGATAAGATGATTATTGGCACTTTCGAAAATTGTTGCTGACGTAGTCCACAGGGGCCCAAAAAACTTGCATTGCCATGCTAGATGTCGAAGCAGATGGAAATTAATGGAGTCGAATTTCTTTAAGGGATAACGAAGGGACATGTTGTAGCAGAAAGCTTCTAAAAGGTAACCACAAAACTCTGCCTCGGCTTCACTTTCGTACATAGAGCGGAGGGAGAAGACCAAGTAACTGAGACTTTATAGATTCGACTGATGCGCCACGGAGCTTTCTGGATAAGTTTGGAACACAATTGGCGCAAAATAAAGCAGGAAAGTTTTCAGTTCGTTAGCTTTGAAGTGCTCAAGTGATCTCAATGATCTAATCGATCTCTTGAATTCGCTTCGTAAGACAACTTGTTTTGTGGCGCCATCAATTATTTCTAATTCGACGGAGCTCAGCTGTTCAGCAAAAAAGTTGATCAAGTCATACGCAACTCCTTTGAGACATTGGTGCATTGTATCAACGGGACAAGTCAACGGGAGATTTGGAATTACTTTGAACAGATATGAGCGCCCCTTCACTCCAAGCGTATCGACCTCTGGATCTTTCTCTTTTCTACTTTTCCTCTCTTCTACACTCCCACTCTCAAATTGTCTTACAAGGTACTCGTGCATCCCAGGATCACGCATTGTAAAAGTTTCATTGTTCGGATACGAGCGACTACCTGGATATTTTTGCACGCCTCGCATGGTACACAAACCGCATCCATAGTGTCCATTGAACTTTTTCATTTGCAGGACGTCATGCTTGCAAACAAGATCCAGTATCACAAAAACAGTTGTAAACTTCAGTTCGTATTCCACCCCATTGACTTTAATCTTCCTGTTTTTCGATATTTCAGAAGAATAGTGCTCAAATATTGAATCCCAGTGTATACTTCCTTTGCCATACCACAAGGAACACAGAAAAATATTATCAAATGAAGCTCATAGTTTCGGTGGTAGGTCAGCCAGAGCAACCCAAACAGGATAAGCCGAGCAGTCACTGGACTCTTGCACCCGAACTCCATCTGTATTGAGAATAAGCTTGAAAGTGACTGTATTTCCATCGAACAAATCTGCGAGCTTCAGATCTGTTTTGGTATCTGGATTAGCATAGGCTAAAATTTCTTTTATGTACTTTTCAATTTTTTCCTGAATTTTATCAGCAAAACTCAGAAAAATAACTTCCCCACTGCCGTTAGCCTCTGTCCCTTTGATGTATCGGTCAGTTAATTTCCTTGTTTCATTTTTTATGAAATTGGGGGCCGGTAAATTGTCTTGCGGATGAAGTATTTTGTGCCACTTCAGGAGGTCATACAACGCTTCGTCAGGTAAACAATGCCTTGCAACAACTCCAAACAAAGCCATTGATGCATTATGAGCAGTGACATTTTGATTGCAACTCAGAGGGGCTGACGAGAAAGAAAATTCGACTTCCTGGTCTTGCTCGGTTTCTTCACCCTCATCACTTGATTCTTCTTCGGACTGCGATTGTGGAACTGAAGTGGCATCTTGAGTAGAAATGTCAGACTCAAATTCATTACTGTATAGAGTTGCACGCTCATCCGTTCTCTCTATCTTGTCACCAAGCGAAATTTCTAACTCCGAAGATCTGCTAGAATCTACTTGATGAATGAATGTCCGAATTTGTCGACTTGCTGAATCGTCAACCAGTCTTCTCTTCACTTTCCGTTTTCGTTGACTTGAATTTCGTCTTTTTCTGTCAGCTTGAGAAATGATAGGGGTCGCGGAACTTGATTGACTTGCTGAATACTGTGATCCAGTAATTGATGATTCTTTCGATTGGGAAAGACTGATTGGAATCTGGGGCGTAAAAGACTCTTGAGGATTTTCCTGCATCAAACTTTCGTGTTTTTCTGTATGTGGGCATCTACATTTTAGCCGACCATCTTTGAAGTAATTTGAACCGTAACTTACGGTGATTTCTTCATAGGGCTGTACTGAAGTTATTACTTTAAGGAAAACGCATTTGTTATGCGGAAGGAAGGGGCTGGTGTAACCAAGAAAAAAGTGTGTGTTAGGAGAGCAGGAGTGATTGGCGAAACGAATCGGGCCGAGTAGGACTTGTTCATCGGCGTCCAACTCACCCCGCATGACTGAAAGATCGGACATTTCGTTTTGAAGCTCGGCAGGGACGTTTTTGACAGGGCCGACAGGAAATGGCCTAAGGGGTTCAAGTGATGGCTTCAAAACTCTGCCTGTATGATTAAATAGTCCAAAGCCTCCAAATTTGTCTGGTAAGATCTTGAAACCAGATTGATCACACTGCTCATAAAGGTCTTTCAGCGAATAATACACTTTCATGAGCTTTTTGTCAAACTTCAGACGATTTTCAAATTCCTCGAAACTGTTTAAAGGCAGCATTGACTCAGGAGATACATCAAAATCTTTGAGCAATTGACGAACCACTTGCCCATCCGCAATAACTAGGTCTTCACAATTAATCATAATTCTGCAAAAACTTGGAAACGATTTAGAAACGAGTTGCTTTAAAAAGAAAAACTCAGAAACCCGGTGAATAAAAAAAAGAAGGTAAAAAATCAAACATTGCCTTGGTTTTTTGGTGAATATCAGTTTCTTGAAGAAAAAACAGCCTTTTAATAGTTGAATTACCTGAACGGTTACACATATAAAAAATTTGGATTGCAGAACTGATTAACGTTAAAACATGAAAATAAAATAAAACTCATTGAACAAGCAATCAAAATTGTACTATAAAATATACAACTAAACGTGATCTGAGGCATAAAACTGAGACAAAGAGCAAACAAGTATATATACTGATCAGTTTATCACAAACAACTACTAATCTATAAAGGTGTTCTCAAAAGACAAAGAAAGTAAAACTTTCAGTTAGATTTTGCAGTTCAAACTATCTCTTCAGTTGGACTCACTCACTGTTGAGCCACCACCCCTTTTTCTACAGTCCTTTCCATACTGATTTGCCGCTTTTCTCGCCTCATCGCATGCCAGGTTCGGGGTATCAGGGTATTTCTGCTTCACGACATCTAAATGCAAAAAAAACTTCTAAATGCGATTTATTAGTCATGCTGCTTTATTAAAAGTTACGGTTTTTCTCTCGTTTTCGAGGTTTAGCATCTCAGATTGAAAGTCAAAGTGAAAAAATTTCAAGGCGGGAAAAGTGAAAAAGTTTCAACAAAACCAAAATAATTACAAAGGTTCTTACTCATAAACTTCTCCAGAAGGTTTTGAGGAGCTGCCGTCCTACCGTCATCCTCCCTCCGTCTAGGCGCAAGAATGAAGTTCCCACGATCACTTTCGCTGAAAAGCCTGTCATAAAGCGCCCTAGCCAGCTTTCCAACATCGACCCCTGCATGTATGGACATCAGGTCTTCGCCCTCGTGGAGAATTACTTTGCTATGTGTAGCTCGTGAAGGGTGTTCGTCTACACTACGGAAGCCATGCACGTCCACGAAACGGACTTCCTTCAGCTCAGCAGTCTAAAAAAGTGCCTATATCGCAAAACTGTAGCAAAAACCTACATCTATCAGATGAGGAAAAGTGAAACAAAAAACCCCTTTCAAATATTCAGCTTCTGATGACAACGGTATACAAGAAATGGAGAGCAAGCTTACTTTCTGATCGATTCTAGAGCACAGATTTGTCCGCTTTGTTTCCTCCTTCTTCTTTTGCTCTTCAAAAGCTTTTCGCAGTGCGTCCATCTCTAGGGCATAAGAGTTCAAGAACTCATTGAGCAGCGGGCAGTTTGGACCACAGTCAGGGTTGTCCTCGTTTCGCGCTGTATTGTCAAAAGTAAGACCAGGTTGAATCGAAGAGCATGGCTGCGTGAAAACCTCTTGTTCATCCTGGATACAAAAAAAGCAAATTGGCCTACTCGTCAATTAAAATAGAATGAACCAGCTAGTGAACTTTGCAAAATTTACATTTTTTGTTGCCTGAAACCTTTTCAATTTGTAATGATTGAAAAATACCTGTTCACGAATCTGGCTTTGGTTGACCACTGGTTGCTGACTTGAGCTTGCTTTCGACTTCTTGGCTTTCCCACTTTCCTTGCCCAGTGTAATCGCCGTGCTCGTCATATTCGGTGCACGAGATGAGCTCAAAAAGTCAACTTCTTCTACCAACGGAGCTTTCGATGCTGTCAGAATTGTGGTCTTCAGATCCGAAGGCCGTTTTCCCGAGTCCATCTCTGCTTGGTAACTAAACATCGCCCGTTCTACATACTTTAAATTCCCTTTGGTCAAAAGGCGACAGGGATATATTTCTTCCTTCCTCCTCAAGTCATAGCTCTGACCCTCAATCATGCTCAATTTTTGCGACGGTTTGAGCTTTTCAGGCCACTTTGTGCTATTTAGACTTAGAAGTATTAATTCTTCGTCCACAAAGAGCCAGGCCATATTGTTTGATGCAAGGTTTGCCTTGATTGCATTTTTTCTTTCGGCTTCTGAGTCGAAGTGAAAGTTTTTCTTTGCCTGCTCTTGACGCGATGTTCTTTTCATTTTTAACACTCTGAAAAACTTCAATCGAATTGAGATAGGAAAAATAAAGACATAGTAAAAAGCTTTAGAAATTCTTCCAAATCATCTTTTTTCTCTCTTCACTTTTGTCATATCTACCATTCTAATGCTTAATTTTCTCTCTTTCATTTCTTGAAGAAAATCACTATTGGTAAACATGGTAAATTTCAGAGAACTTTATGAGGAAAACAAACATTACTACTATCAATGCTGGAATGCATTGTAAATCAATAACTCTCTCTCTCTCTCTCTCTAAACATCCTTAAATTTGATGAATGAAAAACTGCGCCTCGTCAGTATTGAACAAAATAAGCAACTAAAATTACTGCACCTTTCTAAAAAAAAGAAAACTACTCTATACAAAATGAACTAATTATCACTGTTAGGTGAAGCTAAGGGGTTTTCTTCTTCTTCATCATTTTGCTGAGATTGCTGCTCTCTGTTTGATCCGTCAGCCGGTTCCATTTGTGAGGGAGCGCTGGATTGGTTCTTCTTAACCTTCTTAGAATCTGTCCTCCTCTTCAGCTGCTCACACCAGAATGGATCTGATTTCCTTTTTTTGTATCTCAGGGAGTCAATACCAGATCTGTTTGCGGCGGTTCGCGCTTCGGAATATGCATCGGGCCACAGTCGGGGTGGAAAATTTTTCTTTACCAGGTCTAAAAAAATTGTAAGTGACATCTGGTGTAATTATCTTAAATTATCTAAAAGCCAAAATAAAATTGCTTTTCTGAATTTTCCATTGCTGTATACTTATTATTAACACGTTCTTCCCAATTACCGTCCTCATGTTTTTTTAAAATTTTGTAGTTGAAATATACCTTTAAAAAGTTTGGTTCTTTTTGGCGAAGTAGGCTGTCTCGAGTGGGGGAGATAATTTCTCTTTGGAGTCCGTTTTCACCCCACAGAGCAACTCGCAGAACTTTTCCGTACTGCTCGGGCTTGTCATTTCTTGGTAAGCTCTCAAGATCGACACCGTTGTAAACACTAGGTGGCTGTTCTCCGTGGTCTTGCTCCTCAACTTCGCCTTCCTGGGTAGTCTTTTTACTGACTTCTCTCTAAAATTATTATTGGACGACCTGAACCATTAGTTAGACCATTACAATAGTTATACCGTCCTGATAGGGCTTGAGACATTCATACCTAACTTGCTTAATAAATAATAGCTACCATCTAAAGCTAAGCTTTCTTAATCGACTTTAAAGCAGACTATTTTTTATAACATTCAAAAACCCTTACAATAGTTTTCAAATTCTGCAGTTGCTGTTCCAACTTCCTGTTGCATTCAGCGAAGGTTTTGTTGTGACTCTGGATCAATGTTGAGATAAACTCCTTGTTTTCTTTCAGAAGTTCTTCAACTTTGGCGTGGTTTCTGCATTTCTAAACAACCAGTATTTACATTGACACAGCTCTCAAGAAAAGTATTCCATTTAAAGCGCCCCTATAATGACAAAGGTTTTGAAGCTTTTCAAGTCAAAAAAGAATTTCATCAAATACATTCCCTTTTGAGCTTACGTCTCTCTAATTTGACTAATCTAAACCAATACAAAACTAATATTACTCTTACCAAAGTCCCCGGTGTTTGAGAGATGTTCTCAGGTGTGCCTGTTGCACTGCTTGTCCACCTTGTACCCCTGGTTGGCGTAGAAAGCAAGTCTCGTTCGCATTGTTCGGAGAAGGCCGAATAAATCTCGCTAAATTTCTCAAATTCAGCATTCATTGCTGCTGGTGGCCCATGCTTCAGTGTCACCATTCTCTAACTTCAATGTTACTTTATTATCTTCCTTCATCTGCATTCTTTGATTTATTGCCACCTCTTTTGGCCAACGGGGGTCGAATAGGGATAATTTTATGACTTGGCATGATTCTGTTAGAAACACAAATTCAATTCTGAATGGCATCTTTATCTGAAAATAAGAGTGCTATTGAGAACCTTAATGAAATACTACAGTTCAACTGATATGATTAGCAGAAGGCCGACTGAGAACACATAGCTTATTGTCAAAACTTGTGAAACTAAAAGGGATGCATCATGAAACTACAATAACCGAAAGTTTACAAAACAACTCAAATAAGTCAACAAAAGATTACTTCTGGGAGCTTGGCAACAATAACTCAACAAAGTTCTAAATTTAACCTCTAAACAATCACTTGATCTAAATTTAGTTCAAATGCCATTGGGCAGTTCGTCGCTCATGTCGCTAGAATGAACAGAAACTGTCGTTTCAAAGCTAACGTCTGCAGTCAAATCGACAATTTCAGCATTAGCCCTCTCTAAAGTTTTGATTCTTTCATCGAGTTGCCTGATTTGAGCCTAAAGTGCATTCAGTTCTGTTAGAAGACTTCCAACAGATGTTGTAGAATTACCAACGTTTCTTACATTAGTCGCAGGACTCCTTTCATAAATAAGAGCACTCCCAGTGTAAACGATAACAGTTTGATGCATTGTCAAAGCTGAAAACACGTGGGCAAAAACCTCTTGATTTAGAATCCAATTGCAATAGGAAACTCCGACTACTATTTCCAGAGGCAAGCTATAGCAAAAATTTCATTGCTATTACACTTTAGGTACACGTGGTATAGTCCATACCGAGTTTGGTTCACTTTGGACGACTCTATGACTTAATCCAAAAGACCTCTATTTTTAAAAATTATTTAAAATTAATTATTCGAATTAATCGGAAATTAACGTACGAAAAGCTAGCTTTTTTCCTAGAAAAACTATAGCAAAAATCCTTTCGTTTTGTGTTTTAGGTACACATGGGATACTATATACCGAATTTGGTTCGATTTGGACAACTCCTTGACCCGACGAAAAAGACCTATTTTTAAAATTCGTTATTCGCGAAATTCGCAAATTTCCGTATAAAAAGCTAACTTTTTTCCTAGACAAGCTATAGCGAAAATTCTTTTTGTTTTACACTCTAGATACCCATGGTATACTCCATACCGAGTTTGGTTCACTTTGGACAACTCTATGGCCTAAGCAAAAAGACCTATTTTTGAAAAATTATTTAAAATTAATTATTCGAATTAATTGGAAATTAACGTATGAAAACCTAACTTTTTTCCTAGAAAAGCTATAGCAAAAATTCTTTTTATTTTTCAGTCTAAGTACACATGGGATATTACATACCGAGTTTGGTTCGATTTGGACAACTCCTTGACCTGACGAAAAAGACCTATTTTTAAAATTCGTTATTCGCGAAATTCGCAAATTTCCGTATAAAAAGCTAACTTTTTTCCTAGACAAGCTATAGCAAAAATTCTTTTTGTTTTACACTCTAGATACCCATGGTATACTCCATACCGAGTTTGGTTCACTTTGGACAACTCTATGGCCTAATCAAAAAGACCTGTTTTCAAAAAATTATTTAAAATTAATTATTCGAAATAATTGGAAATTAACGTATGAAAACCTAACTTTTTTCCTAGAAAATCTATAGCAAAAAATCTTTTTGTTTTTCAGTCTAAGTACACATGGGATATTACATACCGAGTTTGGTTTGGTTTGGACAACTCCTTGACCCGACGAAAAAGACCTATTTTTAAAATTCGTTATTCGCGAAATTCGCAAATTTCTGTATGAAAACCTAACTTTTTTCCTAGAAAAGCTATAGCAAAAATTTCTTTTGCAATACGCTCTAGGTACATATGGGATACTCCATACCGAGTTCGGTTCGATTTGGACAACTCCTTGACCCGACGAAAAATACTATATTTAGAAATTAAATATTCGAATACTTAATTTCTAAATATTGTATTTTTCATCGGGTCAAGGAGTTGTCCAAATCGACCCAAACTCGGTATGGAGTATCCCATTTGTACCTAAAGCGTATTGCAAAAAAAACTTTTGCTATAGCTTTTCTAGGAAAAAAGTTAGGTTTTCATACGGAAGTTTGCGAATTTCGCGAATAACGAATTTTAAAAATAGGTCTTTTTCGTCGGGTCAAGGAGTTGTCCAAATTAAACCAAACCTGGCATGAAGTATCCCTTGGTTATCTAGAGTAAAAAACAACAAGTATTTTTGCTATAGCTTGTCTAGGAAAAAAGTTAGCTTTTCGTACGTTAATTTCCGATTAATTTATTTGAAATAATCGCAAATTTCCGTTCGAAAAACTAACTTTTTTCCTAGGCAAGCTATACCAAAAATTCTTTCTGTTTTAGATTCTAGGCACCCATGGTATACTCCATACCGAGTTTGGTTTGATTTGGACTACTCCTTGACCCGACGAAAAAGACCTATTTTTAAAATTCAATAATTGCAATTTATTTGAAATAATAGCAAACTTCCGTATGAAAAGCTAAATTTTTTCCTAGGCAAGCTCTACCAAAAATTCTTTCTGTTTTAGATTCTAGGCACCCATGATATACTCAATACTCAGTTTGGTTCACTTTGGACAACTCCTTGACCCGACGAAAAAGACCTATTTTTAAAATTCGTTATTCGCGAAATTCGCAAATTTCCGTATAAAAAGCTAACTTTTTTCCTAGACAAGCTATAGCGAAAATTCTTTTTGTTTTACACTCTAGATACCCATGGTATACTCCATACCGAGTTTGGTTCACTTTGGACAACTCTATGGCCTAAGCAAAAAGACCTATTTTTGAAAAATTATTTAAAATTAATTATTCGAATTAATTGGAAATTAACGTATGAAAACCTAACTTTTTTCCTAGAAAAGCTATAGCAAAAATTCTTTTTATTTTTCAGTCTAAGTACACATGGGATATTACATACCGAGTTTGGTTCGATTTGGACAACTCCTTGACCTGACGAAAAAGACCTATTTTTAAAATTCGTTATTCGCGAAATTCGCAAATTTCCGTATAAAAAGCTAACTTTTTTCCTAGACAAGCTATAGCAAAAATTCTTTTTGTTTTACACTCTAGATACCCATGGTATACTCCATACCGAGTTTGGTTCACTTTGGACAACTCTATGGCCTAATCAAAAAGACCTGTTTTCAAAAAATTATTTAAAATTAATTATTCGAAATAATTGGAAATTAACGTATGAAAACCTAACTTTTTTCCTAGAAAATCTATAGCAAAAAATCTTTTTGTTTTTCAGTCTAAGTACACATGGGATATTACATACCGAGTTTGGTTTGGTTTGGACAACTCCTTGACCCGACGAAAAAGACCTATTTTTAAAATTCGTTATTCGCGAAATTCGCAAATTTCTGTATGAAAACCTAACTTTTTTCCTAGAAAAGCTATAGCAAAAATTTCTTTTGCAATACGCTCTAGGTACATATGGGATACTCCATACCGAGTTCGGTTCGATTTGGACAACTCCTTGACCCGACGAAAAATACTATATTTAGAAATTAAATATTCGAATACTTAATTTCTAAATATTGTATTTTTCATCGGGTCAAGGAGTTGTCCAAATCGACCCAAACTCGGTATGGAGTATCCCATTTGTACCTAAAGCGTATTGCAAAAAAAACTTTTGCTATAGCTTTTCTAGGAAAAAAGTTAGGTTTTCATACGGAAGTTTGCGAATTTCGCGAATAACGAATTTTAAAAATAGGTCTTTTTCGTCGGGTCAAGGAGTTGTCCAAATTAAACCAAACCTGGCATGAAGTATCCCTTGGTTATCTAGAGTAAAAAACAACAAGTATTTTTGCTATAGCTTGTCTAGGAAAAAAGTTAGCTTTTCGTACGTTAATTTCCGATTAATTTATTTGAAATAATCGCAAATTTCCGTTCGAAAAACTAACTTTTTTCCTAGGCAAGCTATACCAAAAATTCTTTCTGTTTTAGATTCTAGGCACCCATCGTATACTCCATACCGAGTTTGGTTTGATTTGGACTACTCCTTGACCCGACGAAAAAGACCTATTTTTAAAATTCAATAATTGCAATTTATTTGAAATAATAGCAAACTTCCGTATGAAAAGCTAAATTTTTTCCTAGGCAAGCTCTACCAAAAATTCTTTCTGTTTTAGATTCTAGGCACCCATGATATACTCAATACTCAGTTTGGTTCACTTTGGACAACTCCTTGACCCGACGAAAAAGACCTATTTTTAAAATTCGTTATTCGCGAAATTCGCAAATTTCCGTATGAAAACCTAACTTTTTTCCTAGGCAAGCTATACCAAAAATTTCTTTTGTTTTAGACTCTAGGCACCCATGGTATACTCAAAACTCAGTTTGGTTCACTTTGGACAACTCCTTGACCCGACGAAAAAGACCTATTTTTAAAACTCGTTATTCGCGAAATTCGCAAATTTCCGTATGAAAACCTAACTTTTTTCCTAGGCAAGCTATACCAAAAATTCCTTCTGTTTTAGACTCTAGGCACCCATGGTATACTCAGTACCCAGTTTGGTTCACTTTGGACAACTCCTTGACCCGACGAAAAAGACCTATTTTTAAAATTCGTTATTCGCGAAAATCGCAAATTTCCGTATGAAAACCTAACTTTTTTCCTAGAAAAGCTATAGCAAAAATTCCTTTTGCATTACACTCTAGGTACACATGGTATACTCCATACCGAGTTTGGTTCGATTTGGACAACTCCTTGACCCGACGAAAAAAACCTATTTTTAAAATTCAATAATTGCAATTTATTTGAAATAATAGCAAATTTCCGTATGAAAAGCTAACTTTTTTCCTAGGCAAGCTATACCAAAAATTCTTTCTGTTTTAGATTCTAGGCACCCCTGGTATACTCAATACTCAGTTTGGTTCACTTTGGACAACTCCTTGATCCGACGAAAAAGACCTATTTTTAAAACTCGTTATTCGCGAAATTCGCAAATTTCCGTATGAAAACCTAACTTTTTTCCTAGGCAAGCTATACCAAAAATTCCTTCTGTTTTAGACTCTAGGCACCCATGGTATAATCAATACCCAGTTTGGTTCACTTTGGACAACTCCTTGACCCGACGAAAAAGACCTATTTTTAAAATTCGTTATTCGCGAAATTCGCAAATTTCCGTATGAAAACCTAACTTTTTTCCTAGAAAAGCTATCGCAAAAATTCCTTTTACATTACACTCTAGGTACACATGGGATACTCCATACCGAGTTTGGTTCGATTTGGACAACTCCTTGACCCGATGAAAAAGACCTATTTTTAAAATTCAATAATTGCAATTTATTTGAAATAATAGCAAATTTCCGTATGAAAAGCTAACTTTTTTCCTAGGCAAGCTATACCAAAAATTCTTTCTGTTTTAGATTCTAGGCACCCATGGTATACTCAATACTCAGTTTGGTTCACTTTGGACAACTCCTTGACCCGACGAAAAAGACCTATTTTTAAAATTCGTTATTCGCGAAATTCGCAAATTTCCGTATGAAAACCTAACTTTTTTCCTAGGCAAGCTATACCAAAAATTCCTTCTGTTTTAGACTCTAGGCACCCATGGTATAATCAATACCCAGTTTGGTTCATTTTGGACAACTCCTTGACCCGACGAAAAAGACCTATTTTTAAAATTCGTTATTCGCGAAATTCGCAAATTTCCGTATGAAAAGCTAACTTTTGTCCTAGGCAAGCTATACCAAAAATTCCTTCTGTTTTAGACTCTAGGCACCCATGGTATACTCAATACCCAGTTTGGTTCACTTTGGACAACTCCTTGACCCGACGAAAAAGACCTATTTTTAAATTTCGTTATTCGCGAAATTCGCAAATTTCCGTATGAAAACCTAACTTTTTTCCTAGAAAAGCTATAGCAAAAACTCCTTTTGCAATACACTCTAGGTACACATGGGATACTCCATACCGAGTTTGGTTCGAATTGGACAACTCCTTGGCCCGACGAAAAAGACCTATTTTTAAAATTCAATAATTGCAATTTATTTGAAATAATAGCAAATTTCCGTATGAAAAGCTTACTTTTTTCCTAGGCAAGCTATACCAAAAATTCTTTCTGTTTTAGATTCTAGGCACCCATGGTATACTCAATACTCAGTTTGGTTCACTTTGGACAACTCCTTGACCCGACGAAAAAGACCTATTTTTAAAATTCGTTATTCGCGAAATTCGCAAATTTCCGTATGAAAACCTAACTTTTTTCCTAGGCAAGCTATACCAAAAATTTCTTCTGTTTTAGACTCTAGGCACCCATGGTATAATCAATACCCAGTTTGGTTCACTTTGGACAACTCCTTGACCCGACGAAAAAGACCTATTTTTAAAATTCGTTATTCGCGAAATTCGCAAATTTCCGTATGAAAAGCTAACTTTTGTCCTAGGCAAGCTATACCAAAAATTCCTTCTGTTTTAGACTCTAGGCACCCATGGTATACTCAATACCCAGTTTGGTTCACTTTGGACAACTCCTTGACCCGACGAAAAAGACCTATTTTTAAAATTCGTTATTCGCGAAATTCGCAAATTTCCGTATGAAAACCTAACTTTTTTCCTAGAAAAGCTATAGCAAAAACTCCTTTTGCATTACACTCTAGGTACACATGGGATACTCCATACCGAGTTTGGTTCGAATTGGACAGCTCCTTGGCCCGACGAAAAAGACCTATTTTTAAAATTCAATAATTGCAATTTATTTGAAATAATAGCAAATTTCCGTATGAAAAGCTTACTTTTTTCCTAGGCAAGCTATACCAAAAATTCTTTCTGTTTTAGATTCTAGGCACCCATGGTATACTCAATACTCAGTTTGGTTCACTTTGGACAACTCCTTGACCCGACGAAAAAGACCTATTTTTAAAATTCGTTATTCGCGAAATTCGCAAATTTCCGTATGAAAACCTAACTTTTTTCCTAGGCAAGCTATAGCAAAAATTCCTTCTGTTTTAGAATCTAGGCACCCATGGTATACTCAATACCCAGTTTGGTTAACTTTGGACAACTTCTTGACCCGACGAAAAAGACCTATTTTTAAAATTCGGTATTCGCGAAATTCGCAAATTTCCGTATGAAAACCTAACTTTTTTCCTAGAAAAGCTATAGCAAAAACTCCTTTTGCATTACACTCTAGGTACACATGGGATACTCCATACCGAGTTTGGTTCGAATTGGACAGCTCCTTGGCCCGACGAAAAAGACCTATTTTTAAAATTCAATAATTGCAATTTATTTGAAATAATAGCAAATTTCCGTATGAAAAGCTTACTTTTTTCCTAGGCAAGCTATACCAAAAATTCTTTCTGTTTTAGATTCTAGGCACCCATGGTATACTCAATACTCAGTTTGGTTCACTTTGGACAACTCCTTGACCCGACGAAAAAGACCTATTTTTAAAATTCGTTATTCGCGAAATTCGCAAATTTCCGTATGAAAACCTAACTTTTTTCCTAGGCAAGCTATAGCAAAAATTCCTTCTGTTTTAGAATCTAGGCACCCATGGTATACTCAATACCCAGTTTGGTTAACTTTGGACAACTTCTTGACCCGACGAAAAAGACCTATTTTTAAAATTCGGTATTCGCGAAATTCGCAAATTTCCGTATGAAAACCTAACTTTTTTCCTAGGCAAGCTATACCAAAAATTCTTTCTGTTTTAGATTCTAGGCACCCATGGTATACTCAATACTCAGTTTGGTTCACTTTGGACAACTCCTTGACCCGACGAAAAAGACCTATTTTTAAAATTACTTATTTGAAATAATAGCAAATTTCCGAATGAAAAACTAACTTTTGTCCTAGGCAAGCTATACCAAAAATTCTTTCTGTTTTAGACTCTAGGCACCCATGGTATACTCAATACCCAGTTTGGTTCACTTTGGACAACTCCTTGACCCGACGAAAAAGACCTATTTTTAAAATTCGTTATTCGCGAAATTCGCAAATTTCCGTATGAAAACCTAACTTTTTTCCTAGAAAAGCTATAGCAAAAACTCCTTTTGCATTACACTCTAGGTACACATGGGATACTCCATACCGAGTTTGGTTCGAATTGGACAACTCCTTGGCCCGACGAAAAAGACCTATTTTTAAAATTCAATAATTGCAATTTATTTGAAATAATAGCAAATTTCCGTATGAAAAGCTTACTTTTTTCCTAGGCAAGCTATACCAAAAATTCTTTCTGTTTTAGATTCTAGGCACCCATGGTATACTCAATACTCAGTTTGGTTCACTTTGGACAACTCCTTGACCCGACGAAAAAGACCTATTTTTAAAATTACTTATTTGAAATAATAGCAAATTTCCGAATGAAAAACTAACTTTTGTCCTAGGCAAGCTATACCAAAAATTCTTTCTGTTTTAGACTCTAGGCACCCATGGTATACTCAATACCCAGTTTGGTTCACTTTGGACAACTCCTTGACCCGACGAAAAAGACCTATTTTTAAAATTCGTTATTCGCGAAATTCGCAAATTTCCGTATGAAAACCTAACTTTTTTCCTAGAAAAGCTATAGCAAAAACTCCTTTTGCATTACACTCTAGGTACACATGGGATACTCCATACCGAGTTTGGTTCGAATTGGACAACTCCTTGGCCCGACGAAAAAGACCTATTTTTAAAATTCAATAATTGCAATTTATTTGAAATAATAGCAAATTTCCGTATGAAAAGCTTACTTTTTTCCTAGGCAAGCTATACCAAAAATTCTTTCTGTTTTAGATTCTAGGCACCCATGGTATACTCAATACTCAGTTTGGTTCACTTTGGACAACTCCTTGACCCGACGAAAAAGACCTATTTTTAAAATTCGTTATTCGCGAAATTCGCAAATTTCCGTATGAAAACCTAACTTTTTTCCTAGGCAAGCTATACCAAAAATTCCTTCTGTTTTAGACTCTAGGCACCCATGGTATAATCAATACCCAGTTTGGTTCACTTTGGACAACTCCTTGACCCGACGAAAAAGACCTATTTTTAAAATTCGTTATTCGCGAAATTCGCAAATTTCCGTATGAAAACCTAACTTTTTTCCTAGGCAAGCTATACCAAAAATTCCTTCTGTTTTAGACTCTAGGCACCCATGGTATAATCAATACCCAGTTTGGTTCACTTTGGACAACTCCTTGACCCGACGAAAAAGACCTATTTTTAAAATTCGTTATTCGCGAAATTCGCAAATTTCCGTATGAAAAGCTAACTTTTGTCCTAGGCAAGCTATACCAAAAATTCCTTCTGTTTTAGACTCTAGGCACCCATGGTATACTCAATACCCAGTTTGGTTCACTTTGGACAACTCCTTGACCCGACGAAAAAGACCTATTTTTAAAATTCGTTATTCGCGAAATTCGCAAATTTCCGTATGAAAACCTAACTTTTTTCCTAGAAAAGCTATAGCAAAAACTCCTTTTGCATTACACTCTAGGTACACATGGGATACTCCATACCGAGTTTGGTTCGAATTGGACAACTCCTTGGCCCGACGAAAAAGACCTATTTTTAAAATTCAATAATTGCAATTTATTTGAAATAATAGCAAATTTCCGTATGAAAAGCTTACTTTTTTCCTAGGCAAGCTATACCAAAAATTCTTTCTGTTTTAGATTCTAGGCACCCATGGTATACTCAATACTCAGTTTGGTTCACTTTGGACAACTCCTTGACCCGACGAAAAAGACCTATTTTTAAAATTCGTTATTCGCGAAATTCGCAAATTTCCGTATGAAAACCTAACTTTTTTCCTAGGCAAGCTATACCAAAAATTCCTTCTGTTTTAGACTCTAGGTACACATGGGATACTCCATACCGAGTTTGGTTCGATTTGGACAACTCCTTGACCCGACGAAAAAGACCTATTTTTAAAATTCGTTATTCGCGAAATTCGCAAATTTCCGTATGAAAACCTAACTTTTTTCCTAGGCAAGCTATACCAAAAATTCCTTCCGTTTTAGACTCTAGGTACACATGGGATACTCCATACCGAGTTTGGTTCGATTTGGACAACTCCTTGAATCGACGAAAAAGACCTATTTTTAAAATTCGTTATTCGCGAAATTCGCAAATTTCCGTATGAAAACCTAACTTTTTTCCTAGGCAAGCTATACCAAAAATTCCTTCTGTTTTAGACTCTAGGTACACATGGGATACTCCATACCGAGTTTGGTTCGATTTGGACAACTCCTTGACCCGACGAAAAAGACCTATTTTTAAAATTCGTTATTCGCGAAATTCGCAAATTTCCGTATGAAAACCTAACTTTTTTCCTAGGCAAGCTATACCAAAAATTCCTTCTGTTTTAGACTCTAGGTACACATGGGATACTCCATACCGAGTTTGGTTCGATTTGGACAACTCCTTGACCCGACGAAAAAGACCTATTTTTAAAATTCGTTATTCGCGAAATTCGCAAATTTCCGTATGAAAACCTAACTTTTTTCCTAGGCAAGCTATACCAAAAATTCCTTCTGTTTTAGACTCTAGGTACACATGGGATACTCCATACCGAGTTTGGTGCGATTTGGACAACTCCTTGACCCGACGAAAAAGACCTATTTTTAAAATTCGTTATTCGCGAAATTCGCAAATTTCCGTATGAAAACCTAACTTTTTTCCTAGGCAAGCTATACCAAAAATTCCTTCTGTTTTAGACTCTAGGTACACATGGGATACTCCATACCGAGTTTGGTTCGATTTGGACAACTCCTTGACCCGACGAAAAAGACCTATTTTTAAAATTCGTTATTCGCGAAATTCGCAATTTCCGTATGAAAACCTAACTTTTTTCCTAGGCAAGCTATACCAAAAATTTCTTCTGTTTTAGACTCTAGGTACACATGGGATACTCCATACCGAGTTTGGTTCGATTTGGACAACTCCTTGACCCGACGAAAAAGACCTATTTTTAAAATTCGTTATTCGCGAAATTCGCAAATTTCCGTATGAAAACCTAACTTTTTTCCTAGGCAAGCTATACCAAAAATTCCTTCTGTTTTAGACTCTAGGTACACATGGGATACTCCATACCGAGTTTGGTTCGATTTGGACAAATCCTTGACCCGACGAAAAAGACCTATTTTTAAAATTCGTTATTCGCGAAATTCGCAAATTTCCGTATGAAAACCTAACTTTTTTCCTAGGCAAGCTATACCAAAAATTCCTTCTGTTTTAGACTCTAGGTACACATGGGATACTCCATACCGAGTTTGGTGCGATTTGGACAACTCCTTGACCCGACGAAAAAGACCTATTTTTAAAATTCGTTATTCGCGAAATTCGCAAATTTCCGTATGAAAACCTAACTTTTTTCCTAGGCAAGCTATACCAAAAATTCCTTCTGTTTTAGACTCTAGGTACACATGGGATACTCCATACCGAGTTTGGTGCGATTTGGACAACTCCTTGACCCGACGAAAAAGACCTATTTTTAAAATTCGTTATTCGCGAAATTCGCAAATTTCCGTATGAAAACCTAACTTTTTTCCTAGGCAAGCTATACCAAAAATTCCTTCTGTTTTAGACTCTAGGTACACATGGGATACTCCATACCGAGTTTGGTTCGATTTGGACAACTCCTTGACCCGATGAAAAAGACCAAAAACTGCATATTTCGCTACGGTACACAATGAAAATCAAGAAATAGGTTTGAATTGATTGATTTTCAGGAAGGTCTGTTGGTAATCTAGGGTTTCCCCTGCAGACCGACCGCTAATTGAATGAATTATATAAATTTATAAATACAACGCATCAATAAAAAGGAGTTTGAAAAGAATCAAGACAATTTTTAAATTCAAAATACAAAATTTCAAAATTCAAATTGAGAGGTTATGAATTTGACCAATTCAATACTGCTATCTATATAGAGTAATTTGATTACGAAATTGATTGAATAATCTAAAATCTGCGACATTTGGAATTGAAGAAAATGCAATAGAGTCTTTGACTACTTCTACTAACTAATCTATCAAACAAAATCAAACAATCAGTAAACAATTTCAGAAAACAATAGCACAATCAGAAATTTCGAACACAGTGAACTTTCGCTGACTGCGAATTATAAGCTTTTGATTCCAGCACGTGAAATGCTTACGTTTCTTTACAACCTTCATTGCTGGCTTCTTTATAACTGGCATCCTCGATCTACCGTTAAAATCGCATATAAGTTTCCTCAGCTTCCCTATTTTCACAAATTTCATGCCGTTGTATTTGTTCTTCTGGTCTTGCTTTAATAAATCCATGGCCCGACGACAATCAGCAGAACCATAAAAGTCAATCCATCCATTATACTTCCATTGACACTTATCAGCGGATATTTTGTCACTGGGCCTCAATTTTCCCAACTTGACTTGCTTGATGCCATTGAACAGCTTTTCTACTTTTCCTAGTGCCTCCCCGGGTTGACAATTTGCTGCAAAATTTTCAAACTTGAACGAAATGGCCAAACTTGTGTCAACTTGTGGCTTGTATCTGTACTTGGCCATTTCCGCTTTGCAATCACGATCGAGCTTCAATTTGGCAACATACGCCTTCTTTCTTTCTCCCCCAGGGCATTCCAACTCATCAACAAAACAAGCTACAACCTTATCTTCATTCACGGCACCGTCAAAGTAGCCAAAACAATGCATATCTAAAAGAACAGGAGGCATATCAACCCAAAATCTCTGAAATCCACCGTTTCCAACGATGTATTGCACGTATTTCCTCTATCTGCACCTACGTGCCCATCGACGCGCGGAATCTGGGCCGAGAGCCCCGAGGCCCCGCCGTGACAAGCGCACACAAGTGCGCCGGGCCAAATCCAATCTGAGGCCAACCGCCGAACCCATTGCAATCCAATCTGTTACTACTAATGACTAACTTTCCGACACTCTCTCCTTCATTTAAAACTTTCGATACGATACCACGTTCATATTTATACATGCTTACCTCGAGGAGGTAGGGACGCAATCGATGAAGTACTCTCTGCTGTCACTTGACCTGACAGCGCAAGCATAAGCATGTCACGTGACCGGATGGACGCGGCAAACGAAAGTTTCACTTTGTCATCTGGGTTAGCCGCTATAATTATGAAGTAAATTATCAAAGTGATAAAACTAATATATTCGAGAAGCTCTATAGCTATAATATAGTACGACTATGAAAATACGTAAAAAAAGTGGTTGCAACGGAGGGGGGAGACGGAAAGGATGAAATTGAAAGGTTGGGGGGTTGGGTTGGGGGGGTGGGGTGGGGTTGGGGGGCTGGTATGCGTCCGAAAAAGGCTTATATCTCGAAAACTACTTAACCAAATTTAAAAAATGAATATGTTTTGGAATCAGCATGAACTGGGGCATCAACCTGGCGTTATAAAAAGTTAAAAAAGTAAAGGAATAAAAACTCGATTTTTGACAATTTGGCTGAAATTTGCCTATTTTCAGCAAAGTTTGGAAAATCGGAAAATTAGGCAATGAAGTTAAACCGAAACTTTTCAACCTATATATATTCGTAAAGAGGATTAAATGGGCAAGAAAATGACATAATATACTTATAAAGACGTCGTGTAACAAAAAAGTTATTAAACTAAACAACTTTGAAAATTCGAAAATTTTGCTAAAATCGACCCTGATTTTGGTCTCTACATTGCCCTCGCATTCTCTTTTTTGGCATTACTTTAAAAAGATAATAACATGGTTGTTGGAAGCGTGAAATCTAGTTTACCATGACACCAAAAACTTGTATGTTTTGGCTTGATAAAGTGGTAAATTTAGTCAAAGTAACTCAAAAATGCCAAATTTTTGGCCCCTAAATCGCTAATTATTGAAAATTTTGAAATCAAACAAACAAAGTCGAAAAAAGATCTACATATATTTTTTAAGTACGTTAACACGGCAACAAAATGAGCTATTATAGACTTTCTAAATCGTCTTCTTCAAAAAGTTATTAACAGACGTTTTTCATGAAATTCGGATTTTTCTTCAGCTAATTCGACGGTTCATTACAATTTTGTGAACAAATCAAAATATTGGCATTTAGTTCTACACAAACTCAAAAAGTACGTTAACACGGCAACAAAACGAGCTATTATAGACTTTCTAAATCGTCTTCTTCAAAAAGTTATTAACAGACGTTTTTCATTAAATTCGTCTTTTTCTTCACCTAATTCGACGGTTCCTTAAAATTTTGTGAACAAATCAAAATATTGGCTTTTACTTCTACACAAACTCATAAAGTATGTTAACACGGCAACAAAACGAGTTATTATAGACTTTCTAAATCGTCTTCTTCAAAAAGTTATTAACAGACGTTTTTCATGAAATTCGAATTTTTCTTCAGCTAATTCGACGGTTCATTACAATTTTGTGAACAAATCAAAATATTGGCATTTAGTTCTACACAAACTCAAAAAGTACGTTAACACGGCAACAAAACGAGCTATTATAGACTTTCTAAATCGTCTTCTTCAAAAAGTTATTAACAGACGTTTTTCATGAAATTCGAATTTTTCTTCAGCTAATTCGACGGTTCATTACAATTTTGTGCACAAATCAAAATATTGGCATTTAGTTCTACACAAACTCAAAAAGTACGTTAACACGGCAACAAAACGAGTTATTATAGACTTTCTAAATCGTCTTCTTCAAAAAGTTATTAACAGACGTTTTTCATGAAAATCGAATTTTTCTTCACCTAATTCGACGGTTCATTACAATTTTGTGAACAAATCAAAATATTGGCATTTAGTTCTACACAAATTCATAAAGCAAGTTAACACGGCAATAAAACGAGCTATTATGGACTTTCTAAATCGTCTTCTTCGAAAAGTTATTAACAGACGTTTTTCATTAAATTCGTCTTTTTCTTCACCTAATTCGACGGTTCCTTAAAATTTTGTGAACAAATCAAAATATTGGCTTTTACTTCTACACAAACTCATAAAGTATGTTAACACGGCAACAAAACGAGTTATTATAGACTTTCTAAATCGTCTTCTTCAAAAAGTTATTAACAGACGTTTTTCATGAAAATCGAATTTTTCTTCACCTAATTCGACGGTTCATTACAATTTTGTGAACAAATCAAAATATTGGCATTTAGTTCTACACAAACTCATAAAGCAAGTTAACACGGCAACAAAACGAGCTATTATGGACTTTCTAAATCGTCTTCTTCAAAAAGTTATTACCAGACGTTTTTCATGAAATTCGTCTTTTTCTTCACCTAATTCGACGGTTCTTTAAAATTTTGTGAACAAATCAAAATCTTGGCTTTTACTTCTACACAATCTCTTACAAAGTAAATTTTAGCAAGATTTCAAAACCCCAGATTGGGTGGGTCGATTTTTTGCTCGATCATATAGAAAAATAGGATTTAAGATTAAAAATTTTCGATATTTTACAAATTTTGTCTCCTTTGAACACTTTCCAATTTGACTTACCCCAAACTGATTTTTTTGATAAGGTTTAAGTGTAGATTGAAAGTAAATTTTAGCAAGATTTCAAAACCCCAGGTTGGGGGGGTCGATTTTTTGCTCGATCATATAGAAAAATAGGATTTAAGATTAAAAATTTTCGATGTTTTTCAAATTTTGTCTCCTTTGAACACTTTCCAATTTGACTTACCCCAAACTGATTTTTTTTATAAGGTGCAAGTGTAGATTGAAAGTAAATTTTAGCAAGATTTCAAAACCCCAGGTTGGGGCGTCGATTTTTTGCTCGATCATATAGAAAAATAGGATTTAAGATTAAAAATTTTCGATGTTTTTCAAATTTTGTCTCCTTTGAACACTTTCCAATTTGACTTACCCCAAACTGATTTTTTTATAAGGTTTAAGTGTAGATTGAAAGTAAATTTTAGCAAGATTTCAAAATCCCAGGTTGGGGGGGGTCGATTTTTTGCTCGATCATATAGAAAAATAGGATTTAAGATTAAAAATTTTCGATATTTTTCAAATTTTGTCTCCTTTGCACACTTTCCAATTTGATGGATCATAAACCCATTGATGGATCATAGTTAATTCATAAAACCTTCGATGGATCATAGTTATTTCATAAACCCATTGATGGATCATAGTTATTGCTCGATCATACAAAAAATTTTTTTTTAAGAATAAAGTGTAGATCCTAAAAATAGGGGTTTAAAAGTGTAAAAATAATTGATACTTAATATAAGGGTGGAAAAAAGAGTAATCTTTTATCCATCCACCTTAAATTACACTGTCTTAAAAATAGGGGTGTAAGAGTGTAAAAATAATTGATACTTAATATAAGGGTGGAAATAAGAGTGTAATCTTTTATCCGTCCACCTTAATTTACACTGTCTTAAAAATAGGGGTGTAAGAGTGTAAAAATAATTGATACTTAATATAAGGGTGGAAATAAGAGTGTAATCTTTTATCCGTCCACCTTAATTTACACTGTCTTAAAAATAGGGGTGTAAGAGTGTAAAAATAATTGATACTTAATATAAGGGTGGAAATAAGAGTGTAATCTTTTATCCGTCCACCTTAATTTACACTGTCTTAAAAATAAGGGTGTAAGAGTGTAAAAATAATTGATACTTAATACAAGGGTGGAAAAAAGAGTGTAATCTATTATAATTCCACCCTTAATTACACTCTTTACAAAGAGTGTAAAAAGAGTGGACAAAAGAGTGTAATTAAAGTGTAATTTTTTAAAATTACACTCTTCCACTCTTTTCCCCGATAAATAACAGTGGAAAACGGATTACACCCTAATCCCCGCTAATTAGGGGTGGAATAGGGGTGAAACCTCGGCCCGGGGGAGACTCACGGCATGAGCTGAGGTAATCATCACTGAGATCAGTTTTGTTGATATCCAGAAAAGTCCACTTGGAAACATAGGTTTTTCTTAGTAACTGTTGCTTTCTGTAGCAACAATTTTTTGGTACTAATTGTTATGAAGGCGCATAAATGTAGGAAAAACAAAATGCTGAAAAAATTCAAAAAAAATCTTACACGAACACAAAATATTGCTGCCTCTTGTCCTTCGTTGGCGCCTGAGAACATAATCCG
>NC_134470.1:62497983-62861303 GCF_964194025.1 Convolutriloba macropyga | reverse complement strand
CTTCCAGGTAATCCAGGAGTTGAACGACGCAAGAGCGACTTTTTCGGAAACCATATATGGCTTGATGGAATATTGGTTCAAGATGACAGCAGAGACATATAAACAAACATTGTTCAAAACTTTCAGAAGCATTAGCAGAAGAGAAACTTGCAAATAATTCTCTACATTGGACTCACAACTTCTTTTGTAGGTGGAAACGACAACCGTTTTTTGTAAGTAGGTATATTCTGTGGAAGTCTATTAACAAGAGCATAAGTTCAAAAAAATTAGCTTTGCTGGAAAATTTTAACGACTAACGAGTTTTTTCAGTTTCCTTGAAACACCACATTGTTTTTAAGGATTTACAGACTGCCCTTGAACATCCTTTGTATACAATAGCAGGAATTTCGTCTGAACTGTTCGTCTTGTGAACATCTAAATTTTCGTAGTTCTTTTCAATCGATTGTTGAGAAATGTCAAGTTTGTTTGTAATGGTAGCAACGGGCAACTTTTCTGCCAAAAAAGATTGAAGAAATTTTAAAACCTGAAGCAGTATTTTGGAAAGAGAGAACATTGCCGAACTGGATCATTAGCTACTTTAATGTAAAGGAAGACGTAGCTGAGAATCGCGTTCAACTTGAAATATCTTCAGAATTTGGAAATTTTTTCAGTAGATGGGGATGCTGCTGAATTTGATTCAAGTTCTGCCTTATGTTCCTCAACGTTTCATCAATGTCCTCTTGTATCGCTATTTTCTTTATGTGGTTTGCATTGCTTCTCCTCGCTGTTTCAAGGAACTTAATTGCTTTTGACGTAGGCTGTTTAATTCCAGGTGATAAATGAGATCGATGCATTATCTTTTTTGGAATTTCATCAAATACTATGTGTTTAATCCAATCGAACCCTTGTTCGAGCACAACATTAATGTTACTCCAACAAATTGATGAAATTGTTATTCAGTTTATTGTTTACTCCTTTCAGCAAATCTAGTCTTACAGCAACTGTAAACAATATTTCAGTTTGTTTCCCCTAGAGACGAAGAGTTTAAGTTTCTGACTCTTACTTCAAGGGTAATGGCATTATGATTCGATAACGAACTGATGTCCAAATTAATTTACTTGCAAGATATATAATTTCTGTTTTTAGGTTGAATAAGACGAGATTGAGGATACCTGATGCTGCTGTTGGGAAATCAGTGCTTAGCTCAAAGCTGTAAAATCTAATCAGGTTAACAAAAATTTTCTGCATCTGAGTTTTTAGCTGAGTAATCGTGCCAATCAAAGTCCGGCAGATTAATATCACAGTACACAATTGTCGAATAGTAGGACTTTGACAGTGTAAAAATTTCCTCAAATAGTAAATATTTGAAGTAATATAGCATAAGGACTATGATTTGATGAATTCGAGGGGCCATAGAAGCACACAAGTGAAATATCCTGAACGTTAAAACAGAACCAGCTAAGACGGCTCCATCAATGCTTTTATAAAGACCTTCTCTAGAGATATAACTATTCTTGATAGCAATCAAAACACCTCATGTTAGCATCAGTTCTTTCTGACCGAAAAAGTGCCTAATTGGGAAGAAAAATCTCGTTATCATGATATGAGCAATGAAGCCAAGTCTCTGTAAGCATGAAGAACACCACACTTCTCGATTTTACGTAGTTGGCAGATCTGATGCATTTTTCTCGACTGATTATCTTGAGTAACATGAATACAAAAGACTCGAGATAATTCTCGGACTCGAGTGTCACATTTAGTCACCATTGAGATGCGCCAATTCCAGAATCTAAATCCCAAGTGTTTTATTTTAAAACAATAATTTTAGAGCATCAATGGTATGATTCCCCAACGATCCCCTCAAACGAAATGAAATTTAGGTACATTTTTCGAAAATTATTTTCATAGTTTATTCAACTACAGAGAACAAAAAGAACAAAATCTTTGAAGACGTAAAATTTTATAAAAAGTAGCTTTTTAGACAAATTAAACTGCACTTTCTTTTCACATTTAAAAAATTCTACAGATTGCATATACAGAAATTGGTTTTTTAGATTTTCAAGTTCTGCTAACTTCAATAAATTTGTTGACTTAGTCGTTCTAATTATTTTCAATAAAGAAGAGCTATGATCATCGCGATTCAACCAATTGAGAAAAATTTTGAAATTTAAGGTTGATTTTACCATTTTAATGACTTTTTCGAGTCTAGAATTTAAATAAAATGTTACAAGAAAAACATAAGCGATATCTAACCAATGTATTAACTAACAAATCAAAACAAACGCGAGACGCTTGGATCAACGGAAACTGAGGGTAATAAAGATTTTAATAAAATGGTGAAAAACGCAAAGGCGAAAACAACGAAGGACCTTGGGTTTCAACGTCAAAATTGTAGTTCATTTATTAATTCACCGCTTAACTTGTGAGTGACAGCAGAGGGGCAGTTGCGAAAAAATAAATAGGACAAAGATTAGATAAAAAAGCTCAGACGTTGATCTATATCAAGAAAACTGATGTTTCAGTGTTGACTTAGAAAACTACAGTTGAGCAATATTAATAAAGTGACCCTATTAGTGTTGACTAAGGTATATTCCCACATATTGGAATAGAGTCAAAAGTTCTCTCTAACACTACTTATTAAAAAAAACTTCGCCTAAAAAAGAATGTTAAGAATTTTAAGGTATTTCCTATAATTGTCCGAATGGTGGCGTCAGACAAAAGTGAATGCATTTTTTTGTCTTTGCACAATTTGTGAAACAGGCGACGAACGAAACGTTTAAAAAGGTTTAATTTAAAAATCAGAATTAATTTTAAATTGAAAAATCAGTTTTATATAAATCGTCTACTTAATAACTTCAACTCATTCTTTCTATTGTCATCAAATGCCACGCTCAAACAGTGAAAGATATAAAGAATTTCGAACATATCCTACAGTTGAAAGCAAACAGAAATTGGCAAAAAGTATCGAAAGTATTGAGCTTTGTAATGTTTTGCGATAAAAAACTAATGCCTTGAAGCTTAACCACTGAACACAAATTTATCCCGGTTTCGGGAATCCACCACATAAAACATCATTTATTCGCAATTGAGTACTGAGTAAAGTTTCACACTGCTTGCATTTGCTCGCGCTGGTTTTCCGTTTGTAAGGGCGTTCAAAATCGAGTAGTTTTGTTGTTGAGGTAAAAATAACTGTACTAACAGCAAAACTTTACTTACAGCAAAATTGTACTAAAAGCAAAAAGATATTTTTTGTGCTTCCTGTAGATGGAAATAAGGCGTTATCAGAGGTTGAAAACTGTTGAAATTTTAGTTTGGTTGTTCAACAAAATTTTATGAAAAAACAACAATTTTCAAAGCAAAAACGGATGGCGTGGCACTGCTCTTGTCAATGCAAACCTTATGTGATATATAGAATTTAAAAGATTTTAACTTCTATATCGCACGCTAACCGCACTTGGTGCATCATCAAAATGCCATCAATAGCACGTGCGCTTGAGGGGTCATAAAAAATTTCTCGTCTTTAAACTAGGGGGGACATAATAGATCCATAAAAACTAAACGAAACTAGCAGTTTTAGGGGGAGACTAACTTGGAGGCTCGAGCAATCTCTTGAAAATTGAAGAGTTTGTCAGTAGTATAGGGGATTGCCGATGTGAGACCAAATCTCATATCTACAATAAATAATAAACACGCTTTTTCATTCATTTCACTCATTCGCTTGGCTCATTCGTTTCATTCATTCAAAAGCGTGTTTATTATTTATTGTAGATATGAGATTTGGTATCACATCCGCAATCCCCTAACGGTTGTCGCTTACTACTTGCTTCGCTTATTTTCGTTGTTGGTTTTAGATTTCATTATTCAAAAGCGTTTTTATTATTTATTGTAGATATGACATTGAGTCTCACATCCGCAATCCCCTAACACTAGTCGATTACTACTTGCTTCACTTGTTTTCAATAATGATTATATTTTCTAATTTTGAGTAAGTTTATGTTGATGTATTTTAGCACGTGCGTTTTATTGCTTTCGGTGGTAGTTTTCAAATTAGAACAAAACGTAGAACAAATGTTTTTTAAAATGTTCTAGCTCGAACAAATGTTTTTGAAAATGTTCTACATCGAACAAATGTTTTTGAAGGTGTTCTTTTGAAATTGATGTTGATCATAATATTTTAAATTTCTTTCACCACGAAGAAGAGTTTTGGTTTTATGCTTGTTTTTATTTTGTCTTTGTTTTCCATAAATTAATTTTTCTTTTTTATTCATTTACTAAAAAATTCTCTTTTAAAAAGATTTTCACATTTTACAAAATACAAACTTAACGAACAATCAATAATTCACTTTTGTTTTCATTATAAACAATTTACTAGAGTTTAAATAATTACTATCTCTAACTTTCATAAAAACTACACCTTTATTCAATTCACATAAAAGATTTACATATTTTTCAACTAAAAACTTTGCACAAGTGTTATCAATATCATTCAAAATTTTATCAACATCAATTATCAATTCCAATTCATCATCTATCTCTTCAATATTGAGTTTAATCACATAACCTCCTCTAATTTTATTATAATCTAACACATCTAGTTTAATTGATATACAAAAATATTCATCTTCAATTTCACAATCAGAAAATTCAATATAACATTTATTATCAATTTTACATCTTTTTACAATTCGATAGGTCGTCGCGTTATTGGGGAAGTTTTGTTTTTCTTCATCCACTCTTTCAAAAATTTTTCTTCATACATGTATCCATCACTACAAATAACTGCGTGTCTAATTCCTATTTGATTGATTGGACAAATTGGATTCATTTTAATTATGAAATATGTTCGAAATTAAATTCTACAAACAATACATTTTTTAACGTCAGAATTAAAAGAAATATTTATTTGAAATTAAAAATTTTATGAATTAAGTAAGAAACTAAAACACATTCAACAACATTTATTTCTATCTCTATAACTGTTTCCTTTTCATCCATTTAAATTATAAAGAACTATCAGATAAAAATTTATTAAAATGAAATGCTTTAGTCTCTTGAAGTAAGTATAATCGTTCATCAATTTTGTCTTTTTTACTTAAATTTTCTTTTGATAACATTGGCCGCAGATTAATCCAATTAAAACATTTTTGAACTGCATTTTCATTGTTTATATTAATACTTGTGCAAGGTATTGTATGATCGAATTGAAATATTTTAGCATAATCTGAAAAATCAAGAGATTGTAAATCACAATGATACTTAATCCATTCAATAAAAAAGTTATAAGAACAACCAAGATAATTAGATGTTTTCTTAACTTTTTTCCCTTCAAAATCATATAAATTCTATTTCGTTGAGAATTAATTAATTTGTTTTTGGGTATTTCTCTTCTTCTTTTTGCTGTTTCTCTCTCTATCTGGAGATTGTTTTGTCTCCACTCAGTTCTTCTTTTAATTTCTAATTCTCTATTGTTGTAGTAATACTTTTTTCTGTTACCACATCTACAGTTTCTACAAGCAGATGTTAATCCGTCAGAAGTATATTTGTGTTTATGGAAATCAACTCTCAAAAACATATTTTGACATTTACCACATTTTTTATGAGTTGTATCTATTTTTTAAATTGTATGGTAAATTTCAATTAAATAAAATAATAAAGGAGCATCTGTCCAAATTCATTAGGTGGTTGTCTTTTCAATTCGTTTAAATTAGCTTCGAATTCTTTAAATTGTTCTGTCTTTTTTTCACACTCTTCACATATACTTTCTTCACATTTATTACAATATCTATCTCTTGTGGGTATCACAATTCCGGTTTCGAAACTCTTCTTCCAACTCAAAGAAAACTTTCCACTATCTTTTTTCCTTCTTGCACTTCAAAATATTTCTTTCTATCTAACAATCGATTCACATCTCCAAAACCTTTAAAAGTTTTCTTCTCTTCAACAACACCATATTCCTTAATTTTTAAACAATATTTTATCTTTGGTGCTAGAAACAAACTAAAGAAAATTTCACCATCTCCATAATCGTTTTTTCCTTGACATAAATTGCTCCCAACATATCCCGCTTCATCCAACAAGTTCCAATATTTCTTTTCAATATATAATGAATCGCAGTCTTAGTAAAAAACATTATTTGTTTTAAAACCATCAATAACCTCGACAAATTTATTCATAATTCTTTTGCTATTACTCAAAATAAACGCTCCTAATTGTGAAGGCATAGTGTTCTTATTATCAACTGGAGTATCAATACCCTCATCGAGAGATAATTGAACTATATAATTACCATTTGGCAATTTCCAATAATCTTTAACTCTTTCATCATACTCTGTTCTCATCCAATGCTCCGTCTTACAAGAAAATTCATCTTCAATATCTCTACGAATAGTTTGTCCATATATACTATTCATAATCAGTTTAACCATTTCTTGTAGGATTTCATCACCATTCTTTTCATACATTAATCTTAAATCAAACAAGTTTTTAATGAACTCTCTGAAAGGTGATACTTTGAAACTTTCTCTGTAAATAACACCCTCATAAACTTCTATAACTTTTCCACCAATTCTTACGATTTCTTGAACATTCACACTTGTTAGAACATCAACAATATATCCATTTCTCAATCTATTAACGTCTATTTTATTTACTTCTTCTTTAACAGGAATATGTTGCAAAACAATATCTTGTGGGTTGTAATATTTAATTTTCAGAATTGCTGATTTTACAAAAGTTTGAGTATTAAACTGATTAACAATTTCATCATTCATTTCTGCTGTAAAAGCATATCCAGTTTCAATTTTTGGATAAACAGAGTTTTCATCATACATAGCACTTGGATATAGACTCGTAGCATCAAAGGCCATCGACAAATCATCACGATTAAGTCCTTGTAGTTTCGTCGATATATCCAATTCACCCAACTTTTCCTTAAGGTATTTTTCTATGTCCTTTTGTTTGACTTCTCTATAATCTGTATAATTCGATAAATATTCTGCTTCATATTTGTCTTTAAGTTCTTTGATATATTTAGCGTAAGCTTCAATTATTTCATATTTATTACCATAAACATTTAATTCGTCTGAAATTGTTTTGAAAATTCTGTCAGAAATTTGTGATTGATATGATTGGTTGAATGCTCCAACTTTAGCACCTTTGATTGATTGTCTCACAAAATGTCTCATGTATTTGTCAGCATATGAATAAATTGTTTCGTCATCCGCTCATCGAAGAGAAATAAAATGTTTCCATCCTATAGAAGGTAAAGATAAACAATCTTTCATTCCAAACCCAGTGATAGAAGACATATTCATTGAATATCTCGCATATATGAATGCTAATGACAAGATGTCCGTTTTCAAATAAGGCTCCCATTCACTTCGTTTAGATTCCCATGTGTCTTCATAAATTTCATTATGATTCATTTCTTGTTTAATAAGAGAAGATTGTAATTTGTAAGTCTCACCTAAGTTCTTCAAAGAACATTTCATATGATTCATACTACATGTAAAAGTTAGATATTGTGGTTGTCCACCATTCCATTGTAGATTTTTAAACTAATTATTCCTTTTCCGTTTTTAATCAGGTTCATAATTCTACACCATTCAGGTAAGTTATTCAAAATAATCCATGTGTCAAATCCAGAACCATTATGAGCAATTATTTTAATTCATATTCGGCTATAAATTCGTTTCCATTTCTATTAATTTTCATTGGTTCGCCTTTAAGAGCTCGGAGTCGTTCAAAAATTTCAGTTATACAATTCTCATCTTCAAAGAGTCTTACATCATTTAAACACCTATCAATTTCATCTTGAGTTAAATCACGATTCCATTTTGAAGCTAATTTTTAAACAGGGTAAAATACAATAGCATAGGGAACTGCTCTGTCTTTATTATAGGTTTCAATATCATGAACGCATACATTGTTTAATTGACTTTCTATAGTTTTTGGTTTGAAATTATATTCTATATGTTTACTGACATTATTTCATTTTACATAATTACTAACCAATTTGAAGTTGGTTTGAAGTTCATCAACAGCTCTCTTAAGCGAATCACCCCAAATACAACAGAAATGTTTGTTGTGCAAATACAAACATTTTTTCCGTTCTTTTACACTTCGGGGCATAACTTCTTTCCCATTAAAATATCCAATTTCAATTCCATATTTCTTAGCAAAAGGTTGTGTTCTTGCTAGAGTCATAACATTTTTTTTCTCCTATCACTATCACTAATGAAATCTAAATATTGTTGAGTATAATCTTTCCCAGTTAAATAATTAATACATTTAACAAAACAATTATTTCCAGTTGGGATATAACAATTGGTTCCGAAAAATTCTTGAATGTCAAACAAATGATTACTTCCTTTACCATAATTACTTCGCATTACAGGTTTGAAATCAGGTTTAGGAAGTTGAAAAGCATCACCTTCAAAAACTACATCTTCTACATCATATTTTTAATCAATTTTCTCAATGTAAGATTCGAAGTCATTAATGTTCTTGAAACGCATGTAAGTTTTCTTTTTGGTTCCGTTTATTGTTTTATCACCAACTAATTCAAATCCACGGTTTCCATTATTTAATCTATCTCGTATTTCATAAACATTTAATCCATTAATGTTTGACCTGTTGGCTGCTGCTAATTCAAAAAACCTACCTATATTTATATCTTCATTATCTTCTCTTCTTTGTCTTGCTAATCTTCTTTCTACTGCGTTTAAAAAGTTTCCAACATTAATGTCATAATTAGATTGGCTCTTTGAATTTCGTTCATTACCTCTCATTTATTAGAAAACAATTACTTGAAATGATTTTCATTTTTTGAAAGTTTTATTTCAAACTAAACAACCTAGATATATGAAACTTAAAAAGCGTAGTAAATGTTTTATATACTATTTGAACAATTAACAAAATGAGTTTAGCAGTTTTCCTTCTTTAAACACATATATTTCATATCCTTTTGAATCTGGATAATCAAAATCAAAATCTGTGTTATTAACAAGTTCAATAAAACTATCATATTATTCTGTAGTAAAAATTACATATCCATCACTGATTATTTGAAATTGGTACAATTATTACATTTAAAATCCATTGTCCATTTATGAATTTTATCTCTACTTTTTGTTCATCTTCACATAAAACTAATTTTTGTCTTTCATATTCTACGGATTCATTCTCACTTTCGTCTTCAGTTTCATCAACAATTGAAGCATTGGGATCATTAATAAAGTTTTCGTCAGAGGTGTGCATACTTTCATCTAACGACATATCACTATCTGAGTAATATGTTTCACCATCATTAAAATCAGTTTCAGTATTAGTGTGGAAGTTTGCCGTTTATTATAGAGAAATTACTTTAAATCGTTCTCTTTGTTATTGATTTGAAAGAAAGTTTGTTGTGAAACAGTAAGTTTTACACCTTTCATTGCTTTTAGAGCAGTAGCAATTAAATCGTTAGAGTTAATATTAACATAGTAATCATCTGATATCATCCATTTCAACATTCTAATTGCATCATTTCCAGCCTTTTGAATTCCATTTGAATTTCGAGAGAGTGAATTAGTTTCAAAATCTTCGGAGATCTTATCAAAATTTGGTAAAATTCGGTTCAGATATGTTAATGCAGACGCAAGTAAATCGAAATCATTGTTTGATGAAGTTAAAGAATCAACTTCCATACAAATGCTAATAATTTTTGGTTTTGCATATGATAATCTAGTAGTAAAATTAGTGTTCTGTTTACGTTGTAGTTTAGTTAATTGAATTTTTGTTTTCTCAACGACAAACTCACATGCAAGACATACAAATTCTGTAGCATATTCTAAAAGTAAATTCCTATCACATTTTCTACACATTAACGCATTTCTAATAATAAAGTTTTCTTTTTTATCAAGTCCTACACATTCTGGGGTGGTTGTTGTTTTTTTTCTGATTCAACTAATACAAGGGAACCGTCATCAAGTTCAATAACTGTTTTATTTTTCTCTATTTTAACATTATTAATAACTTCATATCTAGTCTTCAGAGATTTGGGTGCAACTGTCTCTCTAAAAATTTTACCTTCATGAATTATGTATTTAATGTTTGTGCCTTCACTATAAAATTTATTGTTAAGATACTTCATTTATTATAGATTAATAATTGAAAATGAATTTTCAATTTTTGTAAAATAATATTATTCTCATCATATGTTAATTTACTCTTTTTCAATAATACTTCATAATAACGTTCAGGTAAAAAATTAATATGATAACTTGGAATAGTGTCATCAATTATTTCTGTAATTGTGTAAAGTTCATAACTCCAATTTGTTGAATCACCTTTGGAGAAAATATTTCTAGTGTCAGCAGTTCTGACTAAATCTCCTAATTTATATTTCGGTTTTCGTTTTACTCTTTTGTCTTGTAGATTGGTATAAACTTCTCTCTCATTAGATTTTATCGATGCTTGAATTGGTGTCATTTTAGTTGGACTGTGAATTTTATTGTTATATTTATTTGTTATTGATGGAATTTCATCTATCCAGTTGGCATTTCCTTTCTCAAATACTGGTTTTTTTCATAAATCACGAATTGTTCTGTTAAATCGTTCAGCAAACACTGCTCCTTTAGAGGTATAACGACTATATAGTTTAATGTCATTGAGTTTCAAAAAATCATTAAACATTTTGTTTGTAAATTCTTTTTCATCATCTGTCTCTAATAATGTTGGTTTTCTTTTTGAAGTTGTTATTGTTTGTTCAAATGCGTTTTTGATAGAAGATCCCTATTTATTTTTCAGTGAAATTGTCCAACAATACTTTGAAAAATTGTCAATAATAACTAAGATAAAACGATAACCGCTATTATTTTTCACACCATAATCCACGAGATCGAGAAGGTCAGCTGACCAAGTATCGTCTATGCTTTTAACAATAGTTTTATTGGTTGAGTAGACTCTTTTAGCTGGTCTATCATAAATTTCGTTAATGAATATCTTAGTTAAATCCTTCTTCATTTAATTTTCGAAAAAGTTGATTCAAATATTAGGTAGTGGTTTTTTCAAATAAAATTACATAACTCGAAGTCTAACTCCACTTCCACTATAATTATTAGTTAAAGTTAAAATTTTACCACCTGATATTGATTTTAATATTTGTGCGGTAGCTTGACCAGCTTTCGGATTTTTCGATTTCGCAGCTACAGCCATACCTACTATTGGTGCCGCAGGGTTAACAGCAGGCTTCAAAAATTTGTTCCACGCTGTTTTACTACCCTTAAATACTTTTTTCATAAAACTTTTTACACCAGAACCTTCTCATTCAAATTGCCTAGGAGTAAATGTTATCTGTTTTTGACATTTGCATTTTTGATTTGGACACATGTCGTGAAGTTTTAGAATTGTTCCATTTGTGTTTAGATCAGTCCAAGCTGACCCCGATACTCTACTACAACGACCTTTTTTACATTTTCCACGTTTCTGAAAATTTTCACCTCTACTCATTTATTTTGTTAAAATCTTAGATTTATTTTGATCGCAAATAACACATTGTCCTCGTATTATTTGTAAAATTCTTTTCGTTCTTGGGTTGATTTTCTCTTTAATGTATTCGTTGATTGAATTAGTTTTAGCTCTACATGCTACACAATATTTTTCACTCACTTATTATCTGGGAATATTTCGAACAATTTCATCATATTTTGGCAACTCGGGCGCACTCGGCACAATTTCACTATTTAACTGCATAGGTTTTAAAATAATATCTCTTTCTTGAACAACGACTTTCGAATTGATATGCTTACTTCATTGTTGTTAAAAACTACTCAATTTCTGTAATTGTTCGTTGCTGATAATATTCTCCATCATATTACCAAAAATATCTTCAACACTAACTTTAGTTTCATTCATAATCTTTTTTTGATTATTCAAGTATTAATCATATATTTTCTTTAGTTCTAAACCTTCCTTTTCATCAATAACTTTATCAGTCATTGATTTCTTTAATACTTTTCCATAGTCGACTCTTATTTTATTAACAAAAGTTCTTAATCTGATATATCTTTCTTTTAACTTTGAAATATATTCAATAACAACTGTAACTGCAATCAAAATTAATAAACCTGATGTGGTTATAATTGGGACACCCGCTATGGCGCCTACCCCTGTTGCTGTTAGAGTTATTCCAGAGCTAACACCTAAAATACCAGTAATTATACCTGCTACAATTGAGGCACCTTTCTTTGTGTTGAGTGATTTATATTTCTTTTTATATTTCTCTTCATCATCGATTAGCTTCCTGACAACACCTTCATAATTCAGTTTCAAAAAATTATATTTTAAATTCTGTATTTCGTTATCAGATTTCTTTCTAACTGAGATTAGATCAGCTTCAATATCTTTGTTTAAAACTTTATATGTATTATTCATTTAACAGTTTAAAATCCAAACTATTTTCTATATGTTTTTGAAAATTAGCATATTCTAATTCTCCTTTATTAACTTTATCAGCATATTTAAATATATTATTTGATTGTAAATATTTCATTACTAATTGTAATATTCTCTTATCATTCGATATAATATTTGTCTGAATAATATTGTTATTTTCATCAAGAGATAATTTTGTTAGATTTGGATTGAATTTAAATTCAATAACAGTATAATCTTTACTAGCATTAATTGGTTGGTTCTGGGGTTGACAATCAATCATTTTACCATTTGTGAAAATTACATAATGGTTATCCATTTTTAATTCACAAATCGATTTCAACCCAAATTGCAAAAACATCGACAGTATTACTAGAATGGAAAGTTAATACATCACCATTTGATAATTCAATAGGATTTTGAAATATAGTTATAGATCTATCTTCATTTGAAGGTTTCGTAAAACTTGTTACACTTATATTGTTAATTATAAGATTTTGTGTTATAGTAGTACTAAATGGACCGCTTAAACCTGCACGCAAAATTCTTCCACTTGATAACATAATAGTTTTTGATTTAATTTCAACAACTCGTTTACGATTATCTACATATTGTTTAGTTGCAACATCGCTATCGTCAACGAGATCTTTTACATTGGTTATTCTTGTGTCATTGAAATTGTTGATTGTACCAATTTCTTCAATATATAAAGCAGCAACATCTACTTCATCATTTACAGCGAGATTAGCACTTTCTCCTCTTAATCGCAAGAAAAAATTGAACTGTGTTGTATTATTAACAACTTCTTCACTTTCAGCAAACGACCAAGATTCCTTCAATATTGAATTTTTTTCAGAATGCATACCCCTTCTTTCCAAATTCCTAACCCAACTGTCTTACCAATACTATTAATAACACAACGCATAATAAATGTCATCTTATATGTTTTATTTTGTATTAGTTCTGGTAGATTGCTTTTTGGAATATGCATTGTATAACTATTATTACCAGTACATTTTTATTTTTCGTATTTTTCACCTAAGAATGATAAATCATTAACAGTATAACTTGTTGTATTATTACCACCGTTGAAGGGAAATTCATTATATTTCAGTTTATAGTGATTATTAAATATATGTGGTGATGCAAATATTTTTTCCATCTGATATTTTAAAACATAAGGATGTGTTGAGATAGCTGCTTTTACATTATCATCAATATATGATTTGCAGACTGCATCCTTATCATCTTGTGGGTAAGCAATATTTTTTATAATATTATTATTGAAATTATTAACTTGATTATTTCTTACTATTGTGTTATCTTTGTCGATATATGGTTTATTAACGGCGTCATTTGCATTGTCAGGATTTCCAATATTAGTAATTTTGTTACCATTCATATTATTTTCTTTGTTATTGTATACTATATTATTATGCGTATCAACATATATCTTACTTGCAGCATCATTATCAGCTTCGGGATATCTAATATTCATCAATAGTTTGTTATTGAAGTTGTTATTTTTGTTATTTCTAACAATTGTATTGTTATTAATATTATTATCAACATATTTCTTAGTAACTAGATCATATTCATTAGTTGGAATATCACTATTTATAACTTTTTGTTGAAATTTTAAATCTATGTTTTCATTTAATTGGTCTGAAGTATTCAACGCTTCAATATATAAAGCAGCTATTTCAACTGTTTCACCCACCGACAGCGAAGACAAAAAAACATTGAATTTATTAATGTTAGTATGTGTTGCAGTCGTTTCAATAAGCTTGAAATCATAAGTTAAGATATGTTCAGTACTACTTTGTCCTTCAACTCCAAATGTAATATTTGTTAGTGATTGTGATTGAATTAAAAATCGTAGAGTATATCTAGAGCCTATATTTATATTAAGAGTTGATACATGTACTTGTGCTACTTTTGCATTTGGACCTGTAACTGTAAAAATACTATAAGGTATACCAAGAAAACTGTTATCGGGACTTACTTCACTACTAGCATTTGTTCTGCCAGTTAGATAAATTTCATAAAAATTATTATAAACAAATTTACTTGCAAATGTATGTTCTAAATCTTGACGCATTATATCTGGATTTTCAGTTATTGATCTACTGGTTCTGTTGTTTGTTTCAGTTAGTTTAGAATCTATGTATTTTTTCGTTGGTAATGTTACTATTGTCGGTGTGAAATCATGATTAGCGACATCTATAGAGTCTACTATATCATTTGCTTTATTGTAATTTTTTATTGAGATATCATTATTGACATAGTTTGTAGTAGCTAATTCTATAACTTTGTTAGACTCAACATTTTTTCGGGAGACATAATGATTTGTTAGTGGTTCATATGTTGGAATTCTTAATAATGAACTTTCATTAATATTTTTATCGATGTATTTTTTGTTAACAGCATCAAAATCATTTGTGGGATCTACTAATTTTTTAATTTTGAATTTCTGTTTCATATCAATATCTTCTTCCATATCAGATTCAAGATAATTAGTTCTTAAAAAATAGGGTTTCTGTACAAATAGTGTGGTATCCAGATTTGCTTGATTAGTCGAAGACGTACTACCAAATACATTCATCGTCATTATTTAACTAAAGAAAATATTCATTACAGCATCTTCATAATTTATATTATTTTCAAGCAAGTACAGAAAATAGAGACAGTATGTACGACACATTTCGCTATGAATCTTTTGGATTTTATAGTTGTGATAATTTATTGGTTTTGGTAACTGTTTTATTAACCACAGATCTGGTGGGTATCCGATTGAACCAAAATAGTTACTACAGTCTTCAATGAAAAAAGCAACCCAGTGAGCTCCACCTTGGGACCCATCATCAAAATTACAGATACCTTTCTTGACGTAACTATTGAGTCGCTTGGATAAATATTCACATCTTTTATATTAATCATAGAGAGTTTTTCTATAAGATCTGATGTGGTCATAGTTTGATTTTTTAAACCGTAAGTATTCATAAACTGTTCTAGTGTTAGTAATTTCATTTATATATTCATATTTGAGATGTAAAGTTTTAAATAACATTAGCACTAACAATTTTCATTCCATCTGAGATCATCATTATTTCTCTATGACTGATTAGTACCATAAACAGTCTCGCATTTGCCGGATCTGCTCAATATTCCTCAAATAATTGTATCTTTTTTGGATTAATGTGATCGATTTGAAATCTTAAATCAATAACTTGAAATGGATTTTTTGTTTTCACATCTGTATAGTCTACAAAAGGTTTTAGCAATGGTTCACAAACATATTCTTTGAAGAATAATTCAATATCTCTGTATTGATCTAGATATTGATTAGCATTATAATCAACATCAACAGCATCTTTGGGATATTCGATTCCATCAATTTCAACAAAGTATTTTCTTACGTCTAGGTTATCGAAAATAGCATTTTTAACTAGTTTTCCACCGACAGCTCTAGCAGCTGTTTGATGTGCTACGATTAAATATTTAGGACTGTTGATATTTTGTGCTGAACCTAGATCGACTTGATATTCCAAACCTGTGTTAAATATTTTTCTTTCACTCGTCCAAGAATCAAAAAAGATATTTTGAAATTGTCTTTTATAGATTTATTGAACATAGATTGAGTTGCAGCATCTGGAATTAATGTTGGAACAAATAAATATAAACTGTTTATGGTTATATTAAAATCAGGCACCATAGTTTTAAAGAGTAAGTCTTGTAAGTTAGCTGTTTTCAAAGTTAGTTGGAATCCTAAACCTTTTGTAATTTTTTTGAATGTTTTACAGAAACCAAAATTATTTTTTAGTGGTAACTGACCAACTATTTTACCTTTGTTAGCTGCAACATGATTATTTATTAGTATTTGTTTTAACGATGTATTATCAATTTGTGTTTCATCAATTTTATCAATATATGACATCAAATCTCCATCTTTACTAGTTAGAACTCTCATTAGTGTTGAAATCGGTCCTACATATTTAATTTGTTCTATCTCTGAGCCACCTGTAAGTGAAAGAGTAGCTTCTCGAAAACAGTATGCAAATACATTGTTGACTAATCTAATAATGTCAGCGTCTATAAAATCAGCATTATTGTCTCTCCTAACTGTCATATCATATTGAAGATAAGCGTTTCCATTTTGATGATAGTTATTATTTTCACCCCAAATGAATTGAACAATTTGATCAGATTCGTTGAGATTAGCTCCTTGTTGGTGATATATTTTTGTGTAGTCTCTTTTAATTATTGATGTGTCGATAGTTGTTTCGTCAATTAGTTGAAAGTCTTCATTACTCATTTATTTTCTAAAAAATTGATTAGTAAATTTTAAGAAATCCTGAACCAGAGAGTAACTTTTCTTTGAATTCTTTTAATTTATCTTTGTTGTCTATGATTTTAGGTTGTTCTTAAACACTTTTTATCTTTGAAGTCTTTAAGTTGGGTCTTGTTACTAAAGTTTTTGGCATTTATTTAATAAACAATAATAATAACGTTTTATAATTCCTTAATTGATAATCGAAATGTAACAGATTGACCGTTGAAAGAAACGAGATTTCCGTTTTCGTTTCGTAATTTAAAATTGATTTCAGATATAAAATCTTTAGTTTCCATTATAAACCACATAATTCCACCTCTAAATTTTTCAATATATTTGTAAGCTGGATTCACATCCATAGTAAAGTTGTGAATTACACGAGTTCTTTTTCCGTTGATGACCATACCTTGAGCAATATCACATTCAACAAAAATATTATCAAAAGATATTATATCAACAAGATGATCAGATAAATTATATTTTTTATTAACTAGTCTTGAGTCGAATCCTAGAATATTTCTAATTGTACCACCATGGGTAAATTCTACTTCCCATCCATCTTCAATTTCAATTATAGATCCTTGTGTTGTGAAATTTGGTTTAATTGAAATTGGAAATGTTTCACCATCGGAATCTCCGTTTAAAACCATTAAACGTTTGATTTCTAAGTCTATTGCTTCCAACTCATAGGCACCTTTCGGAATAACAATATCAACAATCAATTTTTCTGGTGTAATATAATAAAATTGTTGTTTGCATCTGTAATTTTGAAAATACCATTATAACCAGATAGAAATGTAATTGCTATTTTGAATTGTTTACTATTAGTTTGAAGTGATTCGTTTAGAATAAACTCCTGAGTTGATTTGTCCATTACAATTAGCATATGCTCTTCAATTTTTGCTCTAGTATTGAAAGCTATTTGTTCTAGTGTTTTATTGGATAACTCCATTTATATATTCATAATACATATTGTTTATATATATTGTTAAAATTTCCGTTATTGAATTCGATTTTGTTATTGATTTTTTATTGAGTTTTAAATTTGTTAATAGCGTTTTGATATTTTTGTTCTGTCTTAATCTCACCTTTTTTGAATAAAGCATCTAGTAATTGTGAGGCTAGTATTAAGGTATTGGTATAACCTGATGATTTTATTTTCATTAGAATATCTAAATCAGCCCATATCTCGTCGGAATCTGACGGCACCACTATCGTCCTTATTCCATTACCTTCTAAATCTGACGGCACCACTATCGTCCTTATTCCATTACCTTCTAAATCTGATTCTAAAGATTAATATTCATCTGATTCTCCACTTGCTATTGCTGCTATTGGAGGATTTAAAATCTTTTCAACTCGTGAGTCAAACTTTTTTTTATATATTTTTGTCTTGTTGATTCACGATCACCATTCGGATTATAATTTATTTTATTCAGAATGTTTTTGAAGATAAGGATATCATTATCACTCAAATTATTGAAATCATAAATTGTTTGGGTCAGAGCTTTTTGAATTTCTGGTGTTAATTTATATGTATTATCTCCGATTTTCAAACTATTTGATCCTACAATCTTTAACGGAACTCCTTTTATTGTTTTTTGACCTTGTTCATTCTTTGTTAGCCTGAATTGATTTCTATTTTTCGTCATTGCCCCTAATGTTACAGCTAACTCATCGCTAACTGTTATTCCTGGAGTTGATTTTATAACAAGAGAGTTAACAACGTTTGATGATTCTAACTCTTTTGTTGCTTCAACTACTTCACCAATTTTTTCGGTTATTGGTTCGAATGTTTTTGCTAAATTTTCATCATATGTTTGTTTGAATATCCTTTTCTTGCTTTTTCATTTTTCTGTTGCTCAGCTAATTTTTCTAGTGAGGATAAGTCTTCTTCAGTTACATTTGGGTAAACACTCATTTATAATTTCAAAATGGGTTAGAATCAGGAACAAAAATAGAATCTAATCCTAATCTATATCTTCCTAGGTATTTATCTTTCGTCATATCAATTGTTAATGGTTGAAAATTAGTTTGCCAACAGATATTACATAATATTTTAAATTCTGTGATAGACATATCCATACTAGCTTTATCTTGATATAAGTTTTGGATATCTCTGTAATTATTTGGTCTGAATAAATGAAAAATATTAGTGTTTGCCCTTATTGTCTTTTTTGGTTATTCGTAATAATCTTGAGTGATAATGTAAACGGAAATATTGATGTAGCGTGATCTCTTGAGTAACGCTTGTACTCGTTCATCTTTCTTTTCTTTTTCACAGAGATCGTCTAAAATAACAGCAGTTGAGTCACCTTTGTATTCTTGTGGATATTTCAATTCGTCAATATTTTCACGAGAAAATATTTCAAAGTCAGAAGCATCCAATTTTTTTAATGTGAAGACAATCTTCAAGAGTTATTTTGTTTTTTAATATTTTAGAAATTGATTTCGGAGGTATTTTTTGTTCGAAACATTCTATCAATTTTTGATATGTTTCTTGATGAATTGATGATGAATATATATATATATATATATATATATATATATATTTCACTGATTTCGTTAATTATTTCAGTTATCAATTTTGTTAGTAAACAAGTTTTCCCACTGCCTGATGGTCCAGATATTACTACTCGTACTGGAGAATTTGGATATAATTTCTTTTCCATTTATTTTTGAATAATTTTTTTAATCATAAATGGTATTGAAGTGTCCTATCAATAGTGTTGGAAACAAAAATAGAGGTGGATGACAATCATAGTGGAAAGGTTGTAAAAATATAAAAAAGAAAGACTTTTCAAGAAATATCTCCATCAGAAGTGGAAAGAGTTTTTGAAATTATATATAGATATGGATATTGGTAGTATTTAATTCAAATAAATGGTTCCTAAAAAATGAGTTCTCCAAAAAAAGAACACTTTCAAAAACATTTGTTCGAAGTATAACATTTTCAAAAACATTTGTTCGAGCTAGAACATCTTAAAAAGCATTTGTTCTACATTTTGTTCTAATTTGAAAACTACCACTTAAAGCAATAAAACGCACGTGCTAAAATACATCAACATAAACTTACACAAAATTAGAAAATATAAACATTATTGAAAACAAGTGAAGCAAGTAGTAATCGACGAGTGTTAGGGGATTGCGGATGTGAGACTCAATGTCATATCTACAATAAATAATAAAAACGCTTTTGAATAATGAAATCTAAAACCAACAACGAAAATAAGCGAAGCAAGTAGTAAGCGACGAGCGTTAGGGGATTGCGGATGTGAGACCAAATCTCACATTCTTGAAATCATAGTTTGTTTGGGTCAGAGCTTTTTGAATTTCTGGTGTTAATTTATATGTATTATCACCGATTTTCAAACTATTTGATCCTACAATCTTTAACGGAACTCCTTTTATTGTTTTTTGACCTTGTTCATTCTTTGTTAGCCTGAATTGATTTCTATTTTTCGTCATTGCCCCTAATGTTACAGCTAACTCATCGCTAACTGTTATTCCTGGAGGTGATTTTATAACAAGAGAGTTAACAACGTTTGATGATTCTAATTCTTTTGTTGCTTCAACTACTTCACCAATTTTTTTGGTTATTGGTTCGAATGTTTTTGCTAACTTTTCATCGTATGTTTGTTTGAATATCCTTTTCTTGCTTTTTCATTTTTCTGTTGCTCAGCTAATTTTTCTAGTGAGGATAAGTTTTCTTCAGTTACATTTGGGTAAACACTCATTTATAATTTCAAAATGGGCTAGAATCAGGAACAAAAATAGAATCTAATCCTAATCTATATCTTCCTAGGTATTTATCTTTCGTCATATCAATTGTTAATGGTTGAAAATTAGTTTGCCAACAGATATTACATAAAATTTTCAATTCTGTGATAGACATATCCATACTAGCTTTATCTTGATATAAGTTTTGGATATCTCTGTAATTATTTGGTCTGAATAAATGAAAAATATTAGTGTTTGCCCTTATTGTCTTTTTTGGTTATTCGTAATAATCTTGAGTGATAATGTAAACGGAAATATTGATGTAGCGTGATCTCTTGAATAACGCTTGTACTCGTTCATTTTTCATTTCTTTTTCACTGTGATCGTCTAAAATAACAGCAGTTGAGTCACCTTTTTATTCTTGTGGATATTTCAATTCGTCAATATTTTCACGAGAAAATATTTCAAAGTCAGAAGCATCCAATTTTTTTTTAATGTGAAGACAATCTTCAAGAGTTATTTTGTTTTTTAATATTTTAGAAATTGATTTCGGAGGTATTTTTTGTTCGAAACATTCTATCAATTTTTGATATGTTTCTTGATGAATTGATGATGAATATATATATTTATATATATATATATATATATATATATATATATATATATATATATTTCACTGATTTTGTTAATTATTTCAGTTATCAATTTTGTTAGTAAACAAGTTTTCCCACTGCCTGATGGTCCAGATATTAATACTCGTACTGGAGATTTTGGATATAATTTCTTTTCCATTTATATTTGAATAATTTAATTAATGACAAATGGTATTGAAGTGTCCTATCAATAGTATTGGAAACAAAAATAGAGGAGGATGACAATCATAGTGGGAAGGTTGTAGAAATATAAAAAAGAAAGACTTTTCAAGAAATATCTCCATCAGAAGTGGAAAGAGTTTTTGAAATTATATATAGATATGGATATTGGTAGTATTTAATTCAAATAAATGTTTCCTAATAAATGAGTTATCCAAAAAAAGAACAATTTCAAAAACATTTGTTCGAAGTATAACATTTTCAAAAACATTTGTTCGAGCTAGAACATTATAAAAAACATTTGTTCTACATTTTGTTCTAATTTGAAAACTACCACTGAAAGCAATAAAACGCACGTGCTAAAATACATCAACATAAACTTACACAAAATTAGAAAATATAATCATTATTGAAAACAAGTGAAGCAAGTAGTAATCGACGAGTGTTAGGGGATTGCGGATGTGAGACTCAATGTCATATCTACAATAAATAATAAAAACGCTTTTGAATAATGAAATCTAAAACCAACAACGAAAATAAGCGAAGCAAGTAGTAAGCGACGAGCGTTAGGGGATTGCGGATGTGAGACCAAATCTCACATTCTTGAAATCATAGTTTGTTTGGGTCAGAGCTTTTTGAATTTCTGGTGTTAATTTATATGTATTATCTCCGATTTTCAAACTATTTGATCCTACAATCTTTAACGGAACTCCTTTTATTGTTTTTTGACCTTGTTCATTCTTTGTTAGCCTGAATTGATTTCTATTTTTCGTCATTGCCCCTAATGTTACAGCTAACTCATCGCTAACTGTTATTCCTGGAGTTGATTTTATAACAAGAGAGTTAACAACGTTTGATGATTCTAACTCTTTTGTTGCTTCAACTACTTCACCAATTTTTTCGGTTATTGGTTCGAATGTTTTTGCTAACTTTTCATCATATGTTTGTTTGAATATCCTTTTCTTGCTTTTTCATTTTTCTGTTGCTCAGCTAATTTTTCTAGTGAGGATAAGTTTTCTTCAGTTACATTTGGGTAAACACTCATTTATAATTTCAAAATGGGCTAGAATCAGGAACAAAAATAGAATCTAATCCTAATCTATATCTTCCTAGGTATTTATCTTTCGTCATATCAATTGTTAATGGTTGAAAATTAGTTTGCCAACAGATATTACATAATATTTTAAATTCTGTGATAGACATATCCATACTAGCTTTATCTTGATATAAGTTTTGGATATCTCTGTAATTATTTGGTCTGAATAAATGAAAAATATTAGTGTTTGCCCTTATTGTCTTTTTTGGTTATTCGTAATAATCTTGAGTGATAATGTAAACGGAAATATTGATGTAGCGTGATCTCTTGAAAAACGCTTGTACTCGTTCATCTTTCTTTTCTTTTTCACTGAGATCGTCTAAAATAACAGCAGTTGAGTCACATTTGTATTCTTGTGGATATTTCAATTCGTCAATATTTTCACGAGAAAATATTTCAAAGTCAGAAGCATCCAATTTTTTTTAATGTTAAGACAATCTTCAAGAGTTATTTTGTTTTTTAATATTTTAGAAATTGATTTCGGAGGTATTGTTTGTTCGAAACATTCTATCAATTTTTGATATGTTTCTTGATGAATTGATGGTGAATATATATATATATATATATATATATCACTGATTTTGTTAATTATTTCAGTTATCAATTTTGTAGTAAACAAGTTTTCCCAGTGCCTGATGGTCCAGATTTTACTACTCGTACTGGAGATTTTGGATATAATTTCTTTTGCATTTATATTTGAATAATTTAATTAATTATAAATGGTATTGAAGTGTCCTATCAATAGTATGGGAAACAAAAATAGAGGTGGATGACAATCATAGTAGAAAGGTTGTAAAAATATAAAAAAGAAAGACTTTTCAAGAAATATCTCCATCAGAAGTGGAAAGAGTTTTTGAAATTATATATAGATATGGATATTGGTAGTATTTAATTCAAATAAATGTTTCCTAATAAATGAGTTATCCAAAAAAAAGAACACTTTCAAAAACATTTGTTCGAAGTATAACATTTTCAAAAACATTTTTTCGAGCTAGAACATCTTAAAAAACATTTGTTCTACATTTTGTTCTAATTTGAAAACTACCACTGAAAGCAATAAAACGCACGTGCTAAAATACATCAACATAAACTGACACAAAATTAGAAAATATAATCATTATTGAAAACAAGTGAAGCAAGTAGTAATCGACGAGTGTTAGGGGATTGCGGATGTGAGACTCAATGTCATATCTACAATAAATAATAAAAACGCTTTTGAATAATGAAATCTAAAACCAGCAACGAAAATAAGCGAAGCAAGTAGTAAGCGACGAGCGTTAGGGGATTGCGGATGTGAGACCAAATCTCATATCTACAATAAATAATAAACACGCTTTTGAATGGATGAGACGAATGAGCGAAGCGAATGAGTGAAATGAATGAAAAAGCGTGTTTATTATTTATTGTAGATATGAGATTTGGTCTCACATCCGCAATCCCCTATACTACTTTTGTCTGTGTGATTTGTAAACCTTGGACTTGAGTACGTACCTCCAAGAGCTGGCGGAAGAAAGATAATATTTTAGTTTGATGGTAATCTTCGGAGGTAGAGAAAATAGTCAAATGCTATTTGTTCTGAGGAAAAACTGAGGAGACCCGGAATGGGAAAAGGAGAAGTTTCGGAGTTGCGATGAACAAAAACCTTCGTTTACAGAATACAGAATCCTTTTTAAATGAAGGAGTGCAAACCATTTCAAACAAGATAGCAGTTAGTTGAAAAGGAACTAGCTGAAAATGGCAGGTTTTCAATTAAGTGGAAAACGTAGAAATTTTAAGTCTTTCCCATTATAGCAAAGTGGAGAGCCCCATAAGCAACGTGGAGAGCCGAATCTAATCAGGATCTTCGCAAAAAAACAAAATTGCCTCAAATAACGGGAAAATGCCTCTGAAAATTTTAAGAACTAATCAAATTCAGTCAAGAAAGACTCATGTGATACCATACCTGAGTTCTGGGTTACAAAAGTAAAGAATTTTTTCTTGTTTACCAGCAATGGGCTTCCTATAACAATTCAGTTAGGTTTTAAAGTCAAGAGGGCGAGAAAGTTTTTTCGGAGGAATTTACAATTTTCGAAACACATTGATGTAATAGGAGTATGTAGAGTTTGTTCTAAATGCATCCGAATGAAGTTTCATAGTTGATAAGGGAGAGAAAAAAAATGCAACTAAATGAAATCATAAAGAAACTAGTAAAAACCGTTCGAAAAGAATAAGACTTTTGATATTGAGAGATAATATTGAGAGGTATGTGACCTTCCAGTTTGACAAACGTGTCTCGCAAGGAACTGTTAAGAGTTAGGAAACAACGTACAAAAAATAAAGAAAAAACTTTCAAAAATCAAAAGATTTTGCAATCTGCAGCCAGAATTTTTAAAATAAAAAATTGAAGAAAGATACCACGCCCCATTGACAAATAATTCCAGATATGGTTCTTTCCTAAATTTTTTTGTTCTTTTGAAACTCATTTTTTTGAAATGCATAGAGAGCCTCTGAATTACAACTTTTGAATAAAATAACTTCATTTATAATTTGTTGTTAATTTCACCATATATGGCTTGGATATGGTTGCCAAGATATACTTATGGTGGTCAACCCGGGCGGGGAATGTGCTTTTGTTTGGTAAGACGCGATCAATTCCAAAACTTAGGGAGCTCTTAATTCTTTTGAAATATTCACTGGGGTATATTTGAGTTTTCTGATATTGTATACCACAGCTAGTTAAGCACGAATATAAGAAAAATCGTTTCACAGCTGAACTTTTTCTCCATCTCCATGATTTTTCTTTTTAAAAAAACTATTAAAAATGTTTGCTCTGGAAGTGATTCGTTGATTGAAGATCTAATTTTAACATAGTGGCTTTGCAGTTTCCGATATTTGCCGCATGTCCAAATACTGCTTGATTATTTTACCACAAAAAACGCCAACTATATCAACAGTTTTCCTTTATAATTAATTTGATTGCTTGTTTAACTGGGTTGAGTTTTCGTTGAAAAAATAATGAACGAGTTGAGGAAAACACCCGCGTATTTTAAGGGTTAAAGATGTGAAAGCTTCGAAGTCTTGTGAGATTTGCGTGAAAAGTTTGTTGTGACTACTCAAGCTGAAAAAATCTGCACCAGTGAACAATGAAAATACCCCTTTCGGCGCTAAAAAAACTCAAAGCTTACAAAATCACAAGCAAAAAAAATTACAGTGACTTTAATCAACGAAATGACGTAAGATGTTTAACGAACCTTATTTTCACAACTTTTACAGCACTCAGCGCTAAAAAACGCAATTCTTGCACTGATTCACGCCATTCAGCAAAATTCTTACTTGTTTTAGCGATTTTTAATCTTAACGCAGCGACCCGGTTACAAGAGGTTGACTTTTCATAATGACCATTTCGTTGCAATAACTATTAGTCAACACACCGGTTTCGATACAATAGGTACAAATTCTGGACCTTTCAATTTTGTTGGTTACCTCTAAAAGCACGATTACAAGGATATGGTGGCCAGAACCCTACTTAAAATGGCTGACTTTTAACTTTTGAAATGACTGTCTAGGACCGATATAAACCACGAAAGGAAAATTTCCGACCAATGTCAGCCGTAAGGTATTCCGCTCTACTCTGCTAAAAGTCTATTATGAGCAACCAAATTGGGTTTTACTTTGATATTTTTTATAAAATCTGTAATTTTGTAAACGTAAATGAGTTTCTCAGAATTGCAAGAATGGCATATTCTGCTAACTTCGATGAATTCGTTGATTTAGTCATATTGTAAATAAATTCAGTAAAGAACAGCTATGATCATCGCAATTAAACCAATTGAGAAAAAATTGAAATTTTATGTTAATTTTTTTTGTATTGAATTATTCGAGTCTAGAACTAAAATAAAGTCACAACAAGAATATAAGCAATCTCTAGCCTTTGTAAAACATAACAATTCAAATCTCACGCGAGAGACTTGGATCGACAAAAATTAAGGCTGATAGAGACAAAAAAATGTAAGTTTCAAAACGACTCAACACAAAATTATAGTGGTTTTGGGATTGAACCAAATAAAACATATCATCTCTTCGCAATTGAGTGCTGAAAAAAAACTTCACACTGCTTGCATTTGTTCGTGCTGGTTTCCTATTGTAAAATAGCGTTCAAAATCCAGTAATTTTGTGTTTGTGTAAAAAAAGTGTAATAACAGCGAAAAACAACAATTTTTTAAAGCAAAGACGGATGGCTTGGCACTGCTCAAAAACCCTATCAATGCAATTTTTACGTCATCTATGAACTTTAAAACATTAATTTGAAATCACAACCTAACCTCTCTTGGCGCATCTCAGAAAAGGCTAGGAAAAGACACACTAAACAGCGCAATGACAAAAATTGGTAAACCGCTGCGTCATTTCGCGTCCACTATACAGAAGTCAGGAAGGAATTGAGTTCTGAAGACACTAAGAAGAACGGTAATAAGATCACATGGTTTTCAGAAAAAAATAAAGAAACTAGCAGTGCTAGGGATGTCTGACTTGGAGTTTCCGCCAACTTGTCAAAAATTTCAGCATTTTTCTGTGATTTTTAATCCCTGTTCTTGCAAACCTTTCTCCAAAAGTCGACATAAAAAAGATAGTATCCTAACTTGATGGGAACCTTCGAAGGTGGAGAAAACAATCAAGTGCGATCTGTTCTGAAGGAAAACTGTGAAAACGCAGTTATAACATGAGAAAAAAAAGAGAATGGTCGCTGTTGCGGTGAACAAAAACCTTCAACTAGAGAATAAAGAAAAAGTTTTAAATGAGGAAGTGCAAACTATTTCATACAAGATAGCGGTTACTTAAACAGGAACAGGCTGAAAAAGGTAGGTTGTAATATAAGTGGAAAACGTAGAAATTTTAGGTTTTTCCCATTATGGGGGATATATTTTCATTGGCGCTATAGTGGGAAAAATTTCGCTGGCAGAAACATACAGTTGTTAGCGTAAGTATTGCTATTCTTTTAGACAAATCGAACCGAAAGCAACACGAAGAGCCGAATCCGATCAGGAGGAGCAATAAAAACAAAATTTCCACAAATAACGGGAATATGCATGTGAAAAGGTTAGCAACTATTCAAAGCCAATAGATATAAAACATATAGGATACCACAGTTTTCCAATTGTCCAATAATATTGATGTAATAAACGATTTTCTCATAAGTGCAGTCGATTGAAATTTCATAGTTGACGAAGAGAAAAAAGTGCAACAAACAGAGATTACATTGAAACTCATAAAATCTGTTCATTTTTTGATAGTTAAATTGCTAAATGCATTGCTAATTTTGTTGTCTGTTTTCGAGTTTTGAACCATGCTTTAATAAAAGTTGACAACAAGGAAAATTTTTCATGTGCTTACAACATTCAAAGACTATAATTTACAGAATATATAATGAAAATTTTTAGGGGCATGTGTCTTTCCAGTTTGAAAAACTCGTCTCGCAAGGAACAATTAAAAGTTAGAAAACGTATAAAATTTAAAGAAATATAAAATTAAAAAAAAAATTCGAAATTTAAAGAAATATAAAATTTTAAATATTTTTTTGAAATTCAAAAGATTTTGCAATTTAAAAATTAAAGGAAGCTGTCACGCCATATAGACATACAATTTTTGTTCTGCTTTTTTCTTAATTTTGTTTACTCATTAATTCCAATCTAATTCTTTTTTTTGCTACTGTGAAATCACTATATAGCCTTTGAATTACAATTTTAAAATAAAGTAAAGTCATATATTTTGTAGATTTCCGTGTGTAATCAATTACAATATATTAACTTGCAAACTTGGTTCAATAATATTTCTAGGTTTATAGTCATTTCAATTTACACCCAGAAGCTCTCTACAGTGTATAATTTAAACAAAATCATCGATAATCTGACAGGCATCCATAGATTAAAAAAAATGATTCTAAGAATTAAGAAACATGAGGGCGGAATTTCATAAGGCACACACAAAACTGGCTTCAATTTGAATCTCAAAAGGGCGACAGTTCACACATATTGAACAAAATTGTTCCTCATTTTTTGTCGCAACTCAAACATCTAAAAAACTTTATAATGTCAAACGATTAGCTTAGTTGTTCCCCGGGTCGAGGTTTGGTCAAAAAACAATGTAAGATTAGCGGTGAATAGCGGCAAAAAATTTTCACCGCAAAGCGCCCGCATCTTTTAGCGTTGAATGCGGTGAATTTGCGGATTTGCGGTTCTCAGCGGTGAAAATTGTTTTTCACCGCATTCACCGTATTTCTTACAAAAAGGAAGCTGCCGTACAGGGGTTCGAACCTCGCACCTCCTGCAAGTCAACAACTTCTTATTCCACTCCGCCATCTTTCACTTAAATGATTGCTCTTTCCTGTGAATTGTGAATTTAAAATAAGCGGTGAATATAGCGGTGAATATTTGAAAGATTTGCAAGTTTTGCATTGAAAAATCCTGGTAGCGCTGAAAATTTTTTTTCTCGCCGCATCCTGGTAGCCTTAAAAATTTTTTCACCGCATTTTGCTGGTGGCGGTGAAAAACTTTCTTTCACCGCTTAAGCAAATATAATGAATCACATATGAAAGAATTGGCCAATTTTCTTGCAGCTCTCTTCATTTCCTGTGAGTATGCAGTCTCTCACTTTTTTGAACGTTGCAAACATCGGTGACAGTTTGCCAGCAACTTCTTTGTATATATTTTTAACAACTCGAAACTACCTGCATATGAGTAAGGAAATTTTTTCATCTGGAAATATGCAATTTTGAACGCACAAGAGTATGGACATGTGCAAATTTGAACGCACGATAGTCTGGACATAAGCAATTTTGAACGCACGATAGTCTGGACATATGCAAATTTGAACGCACGATAGTCTGATCATAGGTAACATTGAACGCACGATAGTCTGGACATATGCAATTTTGAACGCACTAGAGTCTGGATATATGCAATTTTGAACGCACGATAGTCTGGACATATGCAATTTTGAACGCACGATAGTATGGACATGTGCAATTCTGAACGCACGATAGTCTGGACATAAGCAATTTTGAACGCACGATAGTCTGGACATAAGCAATTTTGAACGCACGACAGTCTGGTCATATGCAAATTTGAACGCTTTGAACGCACGATAGTCTGATCTTAGGTAACTTTGAACGCACGATAGTCTGGACATATGCAATTTTGAACGCACGATATTATGGACATGTGCAATTTTGAACGCACGATAGTCTGATCATAGGCAATTTTGAACGCACGATAGTTCGGATATATGCAACTTTGAACGCACGATAGTCTTATCATAGGCAATTTTGAACGCACGATATTCTGATCATAGGTAACTTTGAACGCACGATAGTCTGGACATATGCAACTTTGAACGCACGAAAGTCTGGACATAAGCCATTTTGAACGCACGATAGTCTGTCTGATCATGAACGCACAAAATTTTTTTCGTGCGTTCATGATCAGACTATCGTGCGTTCAAAGCAGCCTATGTCCAGACTTTCGTGCGTTCAAAGTTGCATATGTCCAGACTATCGTGCGTTCAAAGTTACCTATGATCAGACTATCGTGCGTTCAAAGTTGCATATATCCGGAAGATCGTGCGTTCAAAATTGCCTATGTCCAGACTATAGTGCGTTCAAAATTGCATATGTCCAGACTATTGTGCGTTCAAAGTTACCTATGATCAGACTATCGTGCGTTCAAATTTGCATATGTCCAGACTGTCGTGCGTTCAAAATTGCTTATGTCCAGACTATCGTGCGTTCAAAATTGCTTATGTCCAGACTATCGTGCGTTCAAAATTGCACATGTCCATACTATCGTGCGTTCCAAATTGCATATGTCCAGACTATCGTGCGTTCAAAATTGCATATGTCCAGACTATCGTGCGTTCATTTTTTTCCAGACCGTGTAATTTTGAACGCACGACGCCACCTGGTGCGTTCATTTCGATGTGGACGTATCGACTTTTGGTCTGGCACCTCAACCTGGGTAGCTATCGGCGTGAGCTATATGCCAAGGCAACTTGTGTGTTGTAGATTATCACAAAATCCGACCATTTTAATATTTGCGAAGAGATCAAAGAACAGAATTAAACAGACCCCAGAGATCCAAAATATAATGGGAATCAACAAGCGGTAAGCACTTCTGAAACTTTAGATCAGCCCAAAATAACATTAAAAAAATTATGCGCAAATACGATTTACTACACCGCGTGACACTTACTCACACAAACTGGTTCACAAACAACAGCATTTTGTAAAGGCGATAATAAAGACATATATGTAATATAAGGACACTTTTAATTTGGTTGACCTCATCGGTGACCACGAATTGCAAAAAATCAGCCGAGGTGACAAACAATTCACAAAAACAGAATTGCGAAACTTTCCACAGACCAGCGTCAACAGTTAGAAGAACGGAATTTATAAAAATCTTCCATTAAGCAAAAAATCGAACAGTGCTCTCAAAATTAGTGTCCTTGAAAATGAGTTGAAAATAATTCATTACCACGGCCGAGGCATCAACGCTAAAAATGCAAAATTATTGCAAGATAGGGGGCAAAGTCTTTGATTTTTTGCAGGATTCGAGAGCTTAAGGCGCAGATGTAACATAATTTTTAGGTTCTCAGCATATTTCTTACATATTTTTTTGTTGAGCATAGCTTTGATCTGACTTAATTTTGCATTTATAACTGTAGATTATACATAAATTTTGGTTAAATTAAGCGTCGAAAATACAAAATTTTGCGTTTTTAAGCAATGATCTTAACAAAATTTTGCTTTTCCCTTTGCAGATCCTGCATGCTTTTGCTTTTCCTTTGTTGTTGATCTTACATAAATATGCGTTCTTAAGCGTAGAGCTGACAGAATTTAGCGTTATTAAGCGTAGATCTTAAATACTTTTGCTTCGAATTTAATCTTGATCATCAAAAACTATGCGTTAGTAAGCGTAGATCATAAATAATGTTAAAATTTCTGAGCGTAGATCTTAATTAACTACATAGTTTTGCCATTTATAAGCTCAGATTCAAAATAATTTTGCTTTCAACTTAACGTTGATCTTGCCTCATTTTGCATTTCTAAGCGCAGATCTTAGATAAATTTGGCGTTCATAAACGTAGTTCTCATAAATCGCAGATCTTGAAAATTTTTGCGCTTTTCAGAGCAGATATTACGAAGTTTTGTCTTAACTTTGATTGTACATATCTCTACGTTTCTATGCGTAGATATAACACAAATTTGTTTTAAAGCTGATCTTAATTAATTTTGAGCTTCGAAACTTAGACTTTAGATTTGTATTCATATGCCTAATATAGCGTTAAATTTACATAATTTCATGTTGAAGTTTCTACAATTTTGCGTTGTATTTTGTGTTGATAGCGTAGATATTACAATATTTTGCCCTGATTTTAACTTTGATATTAAAAGATCGTGCATTTATAATCGTAGATCTTACCCAAATTTGAAAGGAAGAATGAGCTCGCATATTACTTTATCTGCTTGACCTTTGTATAGTAACTAGATATTTGTTAGACTAAGTTTAAGTAGCAGACTAATTATTTAAAATAATCGCAAAAATTAAAGTATCATTTTTATGTAAGTTGAACGCTAATTTTTAAGAGTTGAATTTTTGAAGGATCAACGCCAACATAAATGTTAAAAATTGCAAGTTCAAGCCTAAAACTAAACGCTGATTTAGTGCACGATTTAAGCTTAGAAAGTTCAGAAGTATACAAACTTAATTAGGCCAAATTAGTTAATATCTTAGTAAATAAAACCTCATAAGTTTTCTAAGATGCGGTTATAAATAACGGTGTCAGCACAACTTACCCAATGCCATTATACCCAATGCCATTATACCCAATGACAAAATACCCAATGCAATTATACCCAGTGTATTTTGATATTTTCGTTCAATATTCCGACAACAAATTAGCAGTCGCTATTACCCCTATGTTTTAGCATACTTAATGGCCATGGACATGCCCCAGCGGCCCGTGGGACTTGATATGAAACTATCACAACCGAACATGGGATTAAATTATCCGCTCGTTGAATCACAAGTGTAAGAGCTATTTTCTGCTAATTAGTACTCGGTTTATGGAACGAAAATATCAATGTGAATTGGGTATAATGGCATTGGGTATTTTGGCATTGGGTAATTTGTCATGTAACCATAAATAACGCAAAAGTAGGTAAAAAAATGCTGGATTCAATGCAAAATTGAGTCAGCTCTACTTATTGAAATGCGTAGGGTCAACACTAACCTCAGCGCAAAATTATGCAATATCCACGCATAAAAAATCAAATTATATAAGATCTACGCTTGGAAATGGCAAATGATATGTAGAAACTACGCTTGTAAACACAAAGATAAGTAAAGCTTGATTCCGGTTTTAAAAAAAACAATGTTTAAGAAAACTAAAGTGTTCTTTTAAGAGAGGTGACAGGCATGAAAGAGATCACTGGTCAACCCGAGTGTAACCGTGAAAACCATACACCAACAACAGGTAGAGGGATCTTTTCTGCTAGCGCCCCCCCCCCCCAGCCTTATATAGCCGTTAAATTTTGCACCCCCCAAAATCTAAGTTTTCACGAATTGTAAGAGCGATATTTGCATTTCATTGAAACAAGAGCGTCTAGTTAGATTGAAGGCACTTTTAGAGTAGTTTCCTTAGAAGTTTTAAAAAATCAAGCCCTTATTGTAGCCGATAACACCAAAAATGATCTAATACAGAAATTTTTATTGATGCTTACGTTATATGCAACAAATTTTGGTTGAATACGTAATACTTTCAAACCATAGCTGTGCTAGCTTTTAGTAAATGCATATTGCTCATATATGTTCACGTATAAGTACTTAGCTTTAACAATATGTTTACACATTTATAAATGGGGCTGCCTAACTAAGCGGGGGGGGGGGGGGCGCTAGCAGAAAAGATCCCAGGTAGGGTTGCGAAGTTACTTTGAAATCTACGATTAGAAACACGCAAATATGAGTGATCTACTCAAAGAAACGCAAAATTATTTAACATACGCTTCGAAATGCAATGTTATGTACGCTAAAATGTTTGCTTACATAATTTTCCTGTGATCTCATTGAAATTATTAATTCATTAAATTTAACACAATCACCGCCAATTATGTAAGAAAAATCCGGCAAAATAATACCTTCATAATGCTAGTTACCGCTTATGTACCTTAGGCAAAATTCTTCAGTCTCTGTTTGTGTACTTGGTTGAACATAAATAACACAGACCGGATTATACAATTTTGTTCAGCTGACCAGCAAGTAGCACTGCTCAGACTCTTGAGTCTACGTAGACGACAGCTAACATTTGGTTTCCAGTTGTTTTTCTATGCCCTGAGAATTTAACTTATTGTAATTGTATTTGTTTTTGAAAATTTAGTTAGTATCTCTTCTGTTACAGATAAGTTCATTTTTTTCAGTTTTACCAAAGTTAATACACTCGTTTACAAAAGGAAAGTTAGGAATGCAAATTTTCCGTTGCAAATTATGCTGTCTGTTGTACACTCTAAAAAACGTGCAGGTAAATTTACCTAAAAATGCAGGTAAATTTACCTGAACTGTGCATGTATTTTGGCGTTCCTGCACAGTACCTGCACGGTACCTGCACGTACCTGCAAATGCAGGTAATTTTACCTGAAATGTGCATGTAGTCCCCCTGCACATTTTACCTGCAATTTACCTGAACAGTAAAAAATTTTAGGTAATTTTACCTGCACGATTTACCTTAAATTTGCAGGTAATTTACCCTTACACTACCCTCACTGTAAGGGTAAATTACCTGCAAATTTAAGGTAAATCGTGCAGGTAAAATTACCTAAAATTTTTACTGTTCAGGTAAATTGCAGGTAAAATGTGCAGGGGGACTACATGCACATTTCAGGTAAAATTACCTGCATTTGCAGGTACGTGCAGGTACCGTGCAGGTACTGTGCAGGAACGCCAAAATACATGCACAGTTCAGGTAAATTTACCTGCATTTTTAGGTAAATTTACCTGCACGTTTTGTCGTGGGAGGAACAGGGTTTGAGCAGGGAAGGATGCAAAATTGTCTCAGCTTTTGCATGGGCCTCTTGAGCTTCCCTGACCAACAGAGACGGTGCATTGATCTCCAGAAGGAGTTCACCAGACTCTATCAGCCAGGGAAAAAAAACAGAGACCCGAAAACTGCTAAGACACGGGGCATCCAAAATGCTCAATAATAGGAATAAGTGGGAACAAGGCGCGGGGTTGGGCAAAAGGGTGAGTACACAAAAGGGTGGGGTAATGCGCAAGAAGAAAAGGGCAGATAAAGGGGAGGCACAAGGTGGGGTGGGAAACGCAGAGAAAAAAAACGGAAAAGAGCAGAGCACAAAAATACCTGATAAAAACTCAAAAAAGTTAAAAAAAAAGCACAAAAACAAAATCAAAAACGCAGAGGCGACAAAAAACAACGAAGACAAACCCAGCAAACAAAAACCAGCCAGAAAAGCAAAAGAGGGGAAAATATGGTTAAAAAAATTGAAATCGCGCGAGAGACAGAAAAGTTGTTGTAGTTTTAGCTTCGTGCAAAGTAGAAAAATGCAAGCCAAAAAATTCACAAAAACAAGGACCAAATTAATCAAAAGAGAACCAATGCGTTCGTATGGAACAACAGAAAGAATTGGGGAGAATGAACAAACCACTGTAAGCGCTCAATAGAAGTGAGAAAGACAAAACAAGCAAGCGGACCAACCAAAACGAGACAGATTTAAATTCAATAAGGACTAAAAAACCAATGATCGTCAATACTCTTCTATGGTACATCAAAAAGAACTGAGGACAACGTACATACCACTGTAAGCGCTCAGAAAAACATCATATTTTCTTCACAGCGCTTTTATGGATTAAAAATAATTAGAAAAGAAGTATAACTGTGCGCGCTCAAAAAACGTCAACGTTTTCATCACAGCGCTTCTATGGACAAACAACAAAAGATGACAAAGAACAACAACAAATGAAAAACCTAATTATTTTAGGCTAAAAGACGAGACAAAATCGACAATTAAACAAGAACAAAAATGAGAAAAAGAAAAAGCTCATTAGGACACAATAAATGTGAGAAAGACAAATCAAGCAAGCAGAACAACCATATCGAGACATATATAAAATCAATGAGGGCTAAAAAAACCCATGATCATCAATGCGCTTCTATGGGACAACAGAAAGAACTGACGACAATAAATAAACCACTGTAAGCGCTCAGAAAAACGCCATATTTCCTTCACAGCGCTTTTTTGGATTAGAAAAAAAAATTTAGAGAAGAAACACAACTATGCGCGCTCAAAAAACCTCAATGTTTTTATCACAGCGCTTCTATGTACAAACAACAAGGGATGACAAGGAATAACAACAAAGAGAAACCTTACTATTTTAGGCTGAAAGACAAGACAAAATTGACAAACGACAATAAAAATGACCTTAGAAAAAGGCCCATAGGGACACAAAAGATATGAGAAAGACAAATCAAGCGAGCCGAACAATCAAATCGAGACATATGTAAAATCAATAAGGCCTAAAAAAACCAATGATCATCAATGCGCTTCTATGCAACAACAGTGACAACTGAGGACAACAAACATACCACTGTAAGCGCTCAGAAAAACATCATATTTTCTTCACAGCGCTTCTATGGATTAGAAAAAAATTAGAAAAGAAGTATAACTGTGCGCGCTCAAAAAACGTCAACGTTTTCATCACAGCGCTTCTATGGACAAACAACAAAGGATGACAAAGAACAACAACAAACGAAAAACCTAATTATTTTAGGCTAAAAGACGAGACAAAATCGACAAATAAACAAGAATAAAAACGAGAAAAAGAAAAAGCTCATTAGGACACAATAAATGTGAGAAAGACAAATCAAGCAAGCGGAACAACCATATCGAGACAGATATAAAATCAATGAGGGCTAAAAAACCCATGATCATCAATGCGCTTCCATGGGACAACAGAAAGAACTGACAATAAATAAACCACTGTAAGCGCTCAGAAAAACGCCATATTTTCTTCACAGCGCTTTTTTGGATTAGAAAAAAAATTAAAGAAGAAACACAACTATGCGCGCTCAAAAAACCTCAATGTTTTTATCACAGCGCTTCTATGTACAAACAACAAGGGGTGACAAGGAATAACAACAAAGAGGAACCTTACTATTTTAGGCTGAAAGACAAGACAAAATTGACAAACAATAAAAATGACTTGAGAAAAAAGCTCATAAGGACACATAAGTTGTGAGAAAGACAAGTCAAGCAGGCCGAACAATCAAATCAAGACAGATTTAAATTCAATAAGGACTAAAAAAACAAATGATCGTCAATACTCTTCTATGGTACATCAAAAAGAACTGAGGACAACGAACATACCACTGTAAGCGCTCAGAAAAACATCAAATTTTCTTCACAGCGCTTCTATGGATTAGAAAAAAAGTTTAGAAAAGAAGTATAACTGTGCGAGCTCAAAAAACCTCAATGTTTTTATCACAGCGCTTCTATGGACAAACAACAAAGGATGACAAAGAACAACAACAAATGAAAAACCTAACTAATTTAGTCTAAAAGACGAGACAACATCGACAAATAAACAAGAATAAAAATGAGACCAAAAGCTCATTAGGACACAATAAATGTGAGAAAGACAAATCAAGCAAGCGGAACAACCATATCGAGACAGATATAAAATCAATGCGGGCTAAAAACCCATGATCATCAATGCGCTTCTATGGGACAACAGAAAGAACTGACGACAACGAACAAACCACTGTAAGCGCTCAGAAAAACGCAATATTTTCTTCACAGCGCTTTTTTGGATTAGAAAAAAAAATTAGAGAAGAAACACAACTGTGCGCGCTCAAAAAACCTCAATGTTTTTTATCACAGCGCTTCTATGGACAAAGAACAAATGACGACAACAAAGAGAAACGTTACTATTTTAGGCTAAAAGACAAGACAAAATTGACAAACAACAAAAAAAATGACAAATCAAGCGAGCCGAACAATCAAATCGAGACAGATGTAAAATCAAAAAGGCCTAAAAAACCAATGATCATCAATGCGCTTCTATGCAACAACAGCGACAACTGAGGACAAAGAACAAAGCACTGTAAGCGCTCAGAAAAACGACATGTTTTCTTCACAGCGCTTCTTTGGGTTAGAAAAAGAATTTAGAGAAGAAACACAACTGTGCGCGCTCAAAGAACCTCAATGTTTTCATCACAGCGCTTCTATGAAAATACAAAAAAGGATGACAAAGAATAACAACAAAGGAGAACCTAACTATTTTAGGCTAAAAGACAAGCAAAAAATCGACAAACAAACAACAACAAAAATGACCAGAAACGACTCATTAGGACACAATAGATGTGAGTAACACAAATCAAGCAAGCCGAACAATCAAATCGAGACAGATTTAAATTCAATAAGAGCTATGAAAAACCAATGATCACCAATGCGCTCCTATGGAACAACAGAAAGAACTGAGGACAATGAACAAACCACTGTAAGCGCTACAAAAAACTCATTTTCATTGCAGCACTTCCAAAGAACATTGAAAAAGAGATAATAACAACAAAAAACAAGAAAATAGTGTCTTGAATTCAATCAACGTATTTTATTTGAGGATTTGAGCAAACCAGAACACATTCAAATGTCTGAGAGCTCGTACCTCGTCTCACCCCTAATCTGACAGGAACAAGTAGGAAATAGAAGTAAACTAAATGATAAATGAAGTTTGCATGAGAAAGTGGTCCCAGCTTTTGAAGCAAATAAAATCAAAATGAAGTAATATGAACAAATAAAATGTTTTTAGAAGAGCAAATTGTCAAATTGTTGTAGGAACTAACATTCAGCCGAAAGTGGTTAAGCCCAAAATGAAATCCCAATTCGCAATAAAACGGTATGCTGTAGAGCAAAACACCGTTTGACATGACGAATTTTCGAACTATGAAACAAAATAATGGCTTAAGGAACTAAAATTCCTACAACTAATTGACACACAAATGTTACTATAATCAAATAGAGTTCATTTTGATAACGAATGTTTTATATATAGCACATCTATTGAACAAAGCAAACAGAGGAATGAAAATGAAGTTAAATGAATGTGAGTAATAAATGCGGTATGGTTAATGGAACAAAGCGGTTCATGGAGAGGACAATGCTAATAAAGATAGAGTATAGTTAATTTGGTTGCAGGAATAAAGGAACTTCACCAATAACGGGTATGCTGAAAAGCAAAACACCCATTGACAACAAACAGTATGCTGTAGAGCAAAACACTGTTTGCAATGATTAATCTAATTAAAAGACCATGCTGTGCAGCAAAACGGCCCGGATATCAATATTCATGCAACTCAAAAAACCCAGGGGTGACCAACATTAATTAAAAATACTTGATAAATGTTCACCAATAAATGTAGCAAAGAACCAAAGAATAAACTCGACACTTAATCGTTAAATATTTTCGAATACGTTAGGGTTCTTTATGAGATAAGCACTGGACAGGTAGTAAAAGTAGTAAAGCGAGTTAAGTTAAATGACAATCAAAGCAATTACTTAGTAATTTGAAAGGAGGAAAGCAGTATGTAGATGACAAAAATGCACATGACGCTTATTTTAAAATGGTGAGCTGCGGATGGATAGCAAGTAACACAAAGATAATGCAATCTGGTTAGTACGCAAAGATGAAGTGATCTGTGACCTGTTAACTAAATTAGACAAAAAGAAAATCCACTTTGCAGTGAAATATTTAAATGCAATCAAGCAACTAAAAATAGTTAATTTTTTTTCAGAAAGACCTTACTTGCTTTGATTTATCAATCAAAGCAAGGGAGAGTAATTATGAAAAAATATAAAAGCGAATCAGAACTACTTCTAGAATGTAAACAAGAATATAAAAGAATGTAAACAAAGATTAGGGGTGAGACAGTTTAAAACAAACGTGAGAGAACAGACTATAAACATCTGTTATTGAAGCAAACTATGAGATGAGCAGACCACTGTTTCAATAATAGATAAAAAGATGCAAATATTATTGTTTGTTAAGCGACAGCACAAAAGTAAATGATTGGAGAGAATATTAAAAGCTGAAGATTTGTTAAGAAGCTTTGTTAAAGTAAAAGCATAATAAATCAAGCGTTAAATTTAGAGAAACAGTATTATTGTTAGCAGTAAATAAAATGAACAACGCACAAATAAAGTGAACACAACGCAACACCATGATCAACATCAATTAAAGACATGAAAAACTAAATGTCTAAGCTAAGAAGCGAAATAAAGTTAAGCTAAATTAAAGTGAACAAGATTTTTTTTGTTTTTTTTTTTAATTTTCTAAAGCAAATTATTAATTTCTAATTAGTTAAACAGAACGTAGCGTGAAGATAAGACATGTTATAACCGCTGTTTGAGCTAAAAGGCATAAGCTTGAATAAAATCAAGATTTTTTTGTGCTTTTTTATTTTCTAAAGCAAATTATTAATTCATAATCAGAGAACACACTATAAACATCTGTTATTGAAGCACATTATGACACAAGCACACATTTGTTTCTAAAGCAGATAAGCAAGTCCGATTACTAAGAGTTGTTTAGCAATAGCACAAGAGCAAATCAATGAGGACATGCATAAGCTAAATTAAATACAAGATATTTTTTGATTTTTTCAGAACTTTTCTAAAAAGATAAAATCTGATTAATAAGAGTTGTTTAACAACAGCACAAAAGCAATTGATCGGATAGAATAATAGTGGAAGACTAGTTGAGAAGATCCGTTTAAATTAAATAAAAGCATACTAATTCAAGCGCTAAATTTATTGAAGAAACAATATGAGAAGTTTTTCGGATGTTTTCTTTTGACGTAACAATTTAGAAGTTAAAAAATGGATCATTAGGATTACTGCTGTAGTCAATAACACATGCCTTGCGAATGATGTGATCACAACACTTACACAGCACTTTAGCGAACAGACCAAGATATTTTTTATCAAAATGATAGATTGCAGAGTCTCTCCTAAAGTGACACCTCGAGACCCAGGATGAAGTCGAATGATATTCATTCGGAAAATTAGATCTCAGCATATCATTAAACTTGACTAATTTAGCACCATTATCCTTTTTCAAATGGTCACCCCTGGGGAACAACTGCAAAAAGAACACAACTTGCTGTGGTCTTTTAGCGGGCAAATGCGATAGGAAGTTTTTTAAGTTTTTTAACATGTCATCTTCTGCAGTTGAATTTAGATCATTACCACCTAAGCCAACTATTATGAAACGAAAATGAGCAACTTTGAGGAATATTTCTCTAAGGTGAGATATCTTAGCACCTCCTTTTACATGAAGCTCAAAAAGATGCGCGTACGGTTTCAAAATTTCATAATGACTGCAGCTTTTGAAACAATCGCGCATATTTGAGTCACCAATGAAACAAATTTTCTGGTTTAGCTCCATTCCATTGTCAATTTGTTGCGCAAGACGTATACTGTAGTCTAAAGTCGTTTCGTCTGTTCTCATGATACCACATCTGAAGTCCGGGTCCATTCCTCAAAACAAACAAAAAATCAATAAAAAGTATATAAAAAAAGCAAGAGCTGAGAAATTTCAAAATCCATCCCAAAAATGTCAAAAAAAACAAGCGCATAAAAAAACAAAAGAACGAAAATTTTTTTTTGAAAAGAGCGAAAAATAACAAAAAAGTCCGACCTGAAAAAAACATACCACGTATTTAACGTTTTACTCAGACACCATTGAGTCAAACATTTCTGCAAAGTTATTGAAACGCAGTTTATGCCGCAAACAAATATGCAAAAAAGAACAACCAGGGACAAAACAAGAGTGTCGAGAAAGTGGATGAAAGTCAAAGAGGTCGCGGTAAGGAACAACGGTTTTACCTGGCAAATTTTGTTTGCTAATAGTATATGATCTTGAACTTGAGTCAAAATTTTTGACAACAATCCGCTCACATATGAAATAAACTTGACTTCGATTGACGACAATAAAAATGACCAACTCGAATATAGGCATGCTATCAGATGATACAGAACTTATTAGGACATCATTCGTACTATACCTTGTCCCCCTTATCACAGCGTGTTTCGAAACTAACGCTTCGTCGCAACCAAAAAAATTTTTGTAATCAAAATCAGAGTCAAAAACAGTTGAAAGATGTTTTACTGAAGAGCCTGGAAAATCATGTTTTTTGAAAGGTGGTGAATGACGCCAATCATTAAACTGGCAAATTTGATGTCGCAAACTTAAACTCTTACATATATTTTTAAAATTACATATATTATGGGTCAATCTTTTAAAAAATTGATGTTTTCTCTCATAACGAAGCACACTCTGATAAACAAAAGGACCGGAAGCGCGTAAAACATTTGGGTAGTGTATGAGGCGATGTTGTTTGAAGACTACACTTGAATCAGGAAACAGCTCCACGAACAACGATAAGTGTTCATCTAAAACAGAAGGGTGTTCGTAAGGTAAGCAGTGTAAAAAAAATCAGGGAAATGAAAAACACCAACGGATAAGAACAGCAAGAATGCTGTAGTCTGCTTCGCTGAAAGATGGGCTCAGAAGGTACGCAACCAAGTCGAAGTATTCAAGCAAAAAAATCCAGATGTCATTCCCACATGGAACGAGGTCGTGGACAAGCAACGGCAAGAAGCGGTAAAGTGTAAACATCTGGTCGTATTTTTCTTTCAGAGTCTTTGCTGTTTTCTCTTTGATTCTAAAAAAATATCAAAAAAATCTCAGAAAAAGATTACCTAACATTTATTAAAAGAAAACAATTAACCTCTCTTCGGTAAACTCCGATGGTTTAACGTCCACGTCGCGGCCATAGTCGAAATTGTTTAATCGTTCATTTAATTCCTCTAATGTGAAGAAACCGGAAACAAAAATTAGGTTGTGTAAAACAATTTTAACAGTGTGCATTAGGCCACCCTGGAAAATATCATGGTGCAAATCGGCCGTAAAATTTTTATAGGGGTCAAAAAAACTTGTTTCTAGACTGCATAAATTTTTTACCCCCGAACCTTTTACAGCAACATCATTTCGGCATGACTCAGGTGTTCTAAGTTTTGCAACATTCTCTTCGAAAACCGAGGCAAAATCAGACTGCGGCGTAGTACACTTTTCGCAACACGAACCCTTAGAAAAGCTTTCGACAAATCCAAAAACAGCATGATAGGCAAGATTATCAGCAACAAAGTTCATGTTTTTCCCCATAAGCTTCAGTTCATGTCCAGCGTTTGTAGTTACGTTAATACCTGTCTCCAACTTTCTCAGGTCACTCCTTATTTTACTAAGCACGTTTTTAAAACCGAAAGATTTTACATCAAGGTAGGGTACCAAAGCAACTACAAAAGTGAATTTCATATCAGACAAAATCCAGGGTGGTAAATTTTTCAAATTCCAGTAAAAGCAACCAATTTTATGAATAGTAGTTCTCGATCCAATGGGGTTCACGGGCTCAATTTCATCAAAAAAAGCTGCAAAGATATACGGAAAACTATTTCACCATCGTTACCGCGGGCAAACGTATCAACATCTGCTATTGCTGTGCTATTTGTTTCCAGTTTACCTTTTGTTTGCATACCATCAAAAAGGGTGCCAGACTTACTGAGAGTGTGGAGAAACTGGTCGTAAGCTAAACAAACGTTGAAAATTTCATCGTGAACTAGCACGACATTTTTTAACACCTCTGTTATTGAAATAAACTGACCGCAACGTTCAACTTCTTTATAGCGAGGAACACCATTAACATTCTTAATTTCGAACTGTGTGCCAAAAAAAAGATCCTCAGGACTAACAAAACATGACTCCTTCGTAAGAACACGAAGCAATTGATATTGACTTTTCGGCGATTCTTCAACAGAACAAGACTCAAGCAATTTTTTAAAAGTTTCGTTTTCTGAAACCTCTGGAATTTCAGTTTGTATTTTTAAGAGCGATAAGTTAACAGTCTTAATAAGATCATTAGTGATATTTTCAGCAGCAGATGCAAAAGCGAAGCATTGGTTCCATGTTGACGCCGAATTTCTTAAACTATGCAAAAGAATATCTGTAGACGAAGACTTGAAATTTAACCTTTTGAGCCTAGAGTCGAAGTCATTGACACCTAAACTAGAAATTTTTTCGTTCGGATCATCCTCTTCTAATTCATGGTCTAACATTTGTCCACCTAACACTTCCTGATCCTTTTCACTTGCGACAGGTTGTGCGCTCTTATGATTATCTCTTACATGTCTGCGGAGTCGAAATAAGCTACTGAACTCTCTCGAACAAAAACAGCAAAAAAGAGTAGAGGAAGATCCATGGGCATTACTCATATGAAAATGATAATTTAGAAGCGTTAAACCATCATATTTACATGCAGGTTGCTTACAAGTAAAAATTTCCAATTGTTGAAGCGAATAAAAAAACCTATCACGCGGCCAGTTGTATATAGTCACCGGTTTAGAAAAGTTCTCAGTTGGTAACAACATTGGCAGCGACTGAGAACAAAAAGGAAAGTCCGGAACAGTTGTGTCATCAGAAACAGGAGTGTTGACAATAGATTTTACAGCAACTTTTGCTGCTTTTTCAATTGAAAACGTAGATTTACATCTCACAGGCTCCGCAACAGGATCTAAATTAAAACCGTCTAATGAACCAACAGCTGAGTCTTCTGAAACTTCTAAAGCCAATTTGCTGCGTCTCTCTACGGAGAGTTGATAGATGTGTTCGCGCATGTGAGATGCAAACCTTGTGAAACTTGCGAAGTCTCGAGCGCAAAGCGGACAAATAAACACCGCTTCTAGTTTATGATTCTTAGTTAAGTGGGGGATGAACGAATTTGAATCTAACAGAACAGAGCCTGTCTGACAAAACTCGCAAAATACTTCAAATAGTTTATTGTCACATGAAAAAGGGATCTCCTTTTGAGTTTTGATGCGCTGCGACGACCTAGCTTTGCCTACTAAATTATCCATATCTTCACTGTTATCAGCTTCCGTTTCTGCAGGAAAACCTGAAACATGGGAAACGTGGGTCTCATTTGTAATAGCGTTTGTCATGCTATTATTTTCAACCAAGACATTATCAACAATTTCTGATCCATTGACCTCCTCGGTATTATAAAACTCAGCATTTCTTGATGCATTAATCTGAACATTTTCATACACTTGATTTTCAGCGTCATCCAAAACACTCGAAACATTTACTTTTGATAATCCACTTCTTGTTTTGCTACTGCATAAAATTGCATGGTCTATATTAACCTTTCTGGATACATGATGACTTACATGAGGGCATAAGCAGTACTGATTATTCTCACCAAAAAAACCTTTTCCATAAAAAGTTGTTAATTCTTCTCCCGTCTCAATAGGACTGCATACTGATAGAAAAACCACACCTTTTTTTCCTTTAATCTGCTTGTATTTGCAGTTTGACCTGCAGGAATGATTCACGAAAGATAGTGGACCTTGAAGTGAATAAGAAACTTTATTAATGTTGACCACTGAGAAGTTCAATTTGAAATCTATGTTTTCAGGACAGGATGCCAGAACACCATGCAATCCAGGAATAATCTCTCCAACTTGGAAATTTTTTTTTGCCACAACTTTATAACCACAATATCCACGACTTGAGTCTTCACTAAATCTAAGATCTTTTTCATACGAAACAAAATTAAGAGAAACCTGATACAGTTCATCCATATACTTATGCAAAGCGGATTTTGACGAGCAACGAATTCTTTCATCATTCCCTATTGCTCTGTGACTTCTGGCCCCATCACTGTCCACATACTTTTCCAACAAAACCCAGTCAGTACTCGCAACTTCGTAGTACTCTTGAACCATGTGCTCAATTTCTGAGAAATTCGCCATTTCAGATCTGAAGAAGAGGTTCATGAAGACCCTGTGAGTCGGAGTTAAAGCTATAAAAATTGACCTCTTCTTCAAGTACCAAATTTTGTGTTAATTCTAAACAAAAATCAGAAACCAGAATATTACAACACTCAATGGAAGCAGTTTTAGTAGCAACAGTAGATGCATTCAATACAACCCAATCCAACATTTTTAAGTTAGCGGTAGGCTATCAATTAGTTTTCTTTGTCAACTTCAACGTTATTCAATTGACGTACAAATGCGTCAACTTGAGTTGGTACGGCTCCGCCCATAATTTTGAAGAGAACCATTTGAATATAGGACCAAACAATGCTCGTTGCTTCAGGGTATTTTAAGTTCAGCACATAGAACAGTCGGAAGGCGATGTCAACAGCTTCAAAGACATTTGAGACCATAAGCACAGATTTTGGTCCAACGACAAACACCTGAACACAATTTTCTGTTGAAAAGAGAAAAAACGATGAACCTTTATTTTAAATATACCTGCGAATTGGAGCAGAGTATTGTGCCCACTTTATGCTGACGCGACTCAGCATCAAGATTACCGATGTCCTAAATATTGAACCCACGCATTAAAATTAGAAGCCAAAACACTTGCAAAAAAAAACTAACCGATATTTCCACAATGAACGCATTACGAGCGTTTGTTATGAGCTCCGCAAACGTGAACCGCTTCTCTTTACCAACCGATTGTTTAACTGGAAGAAGTAACGGCAGAGCGCGGAGCGCAAACACGGGATCGCTCACTAAACAACGTGAAAATTGAACGTTAGAAGCCTACAGCAAATTAAATTGACATATATTAAATATTACAGTTCTGAGCTTTTAGAGAAGTCAGCTTGTCCATGCTTTCCCTTGGCGGCGCCTTCTCTGCGAGAAGAATCAATTGTGGCACCACCGGTTGGAAAACATGAGAAAATGTTTTCTCGCTGAAAGAGGGCACCCATAACCGGAACTCAGATTTCACCTAAATCCATTTTACAATTTAGAACTTAATTTTTTGTAGGAGAGGCGATCCACCAAAAAACAAACTTACTTCCTCAAAGCACCGAAGGTCAAGTCCAATTGTAAACAAATAAAGGTCGTAATCAATCACCCCCCGTGTCTGCAACAAAGACTTTCTGTCCGCAAACGTCTCCTCACGCTTTAGTGGATAGTCGATGCCCTCTCCTGAGAAAACTTCAATTAATTTACCCAATTCTATGGGCTCCTCGTTTACCTCAGCGGATTTTCTGATTCGTTTTGGCGGGGGTGTTCCTACGAGCAAAGCAAAAAATTGACTACTCGACCGTTCTGATTATTAAAAAAAAAAGAAAAACAGGAACCTCCATTCTTCAGAAATAATTTTTTGCCCTTCGCTCTAAGGGTTTTTAGGTGCTCTTCAAGCGCCCCCGATTGCGGATGGACACGACGGACACCATTTTCGTACGTCGCATAGTACGGTTTGAAGAACACGGACTAAACACAAATACTATTTGAAGAAAATAACCAAAAACAAGATACAATACTAAACGCAAACTAACAGCAGAATTGGAGGCATCAATTGACTTCAACTCAGGATACGTTTCGATGGCAAGGTTGGCGTATTTGATTTTTGTTTTGTTGCACGGGGTTAGTGCTTGATCTGCAGGCTGCCTCTAAAATCATTTCAATTTTCAGTTTTAGATCTTAAGTCTTCTTTTCGATTCAAGTTATTACTTTTAGATTGAGGATTTCAAAAAAAAAGAAAAGAACGACAGCTACCTTTACCATTTCTGCAACCAGCACGCGATTAAATTCACGGAGGCCAGCAGCTGATTTGAGATCCAGAGTCTCAGTCAACCTCTTGAGTTCGCTAGCCGTCAGGATAGAAAGATTTTCATTGCTAGCTGTAGATGGCGTCTCTACATGCAATGGACTTGGAGTCTCCGCGTTTACAACTGGCGTTCGTGGCGTGTCTCCTCTTTGCTTTATCAGATCCTTGATCTCGATAATGGCTGGATGGGGGAAACCCATACCAGTCAGATCCTCCTTGCTGAGCATTTGAAACGATCGAATCGTTAAACATGACTCCTTTACCAATTCAACCAGCTTGCTCTTTTGCGCCTGTTCTAGGTCCATACAATCAAGAATATCGAAAAGTGCCATTTCTGAAAATTTTGATTTGGTGTAGGGGCAACAAGGAGAAAGATAAGCCAAACACATTGCAGAGGACTGCATTTAAACCAAAACCTTAACTTTGAAGACCTTAACCTCATTTTGAAAGACGGAACGACACGCATTGAAGCAAAACAGTTAAGTTGCGAGTTGGAAAGATTGACATGCTGTAGAGCAAAACGCCAATCACCCTTAGAAAAAAAACTGACATGCTGTGGAGTAAAACGCCAGTTTTGTTAATCTTGATAGAGCGAGAAAACCTATCCTGAGTGATCGTTACCGTTCTCCTAAAAACTTGATCGAAACTAGCATGCTGTCTAGCAAAACGCCGTTTCAATTTCAAATACTATTACAAAAAATTAAAGTGGAAGAAAATTTAAGTTGAAAAGTTGCAAATTGGAAAGATTGACATGCTGTAGAGCAAAACGCCAATCACCCTTAGAAAACAAAAACTGACATGCTGTAGAGCAAAACGCCAGTTTTGTTAATCTTGATAGAGCGAGCAATCTTATCCTGAATGATCGTTACCGTTCTCCTAAAAACTTGATGGAAACGAGCATGCTGTAGAGCAAGACGCCGTTTCACTTTCATATACTATTACAAAAAATTAAAGTGGAAGAAAATCTAATTTGAAAAGCTGCAAGTTGGAAAGATTGACATGCTGTAGAGCAAAACGCCAATCACCCTTAGAAAACAAAAACTGACGTGATGTAGAGCAAAACGCCAGTTTTGTTAATCTTCATGGAGCAAGGAAACTTATCCTGAATGATCGTTACCGTTCTCCTAAAAACCTGACCGAAACTAGCATGCTGTCTAGCAAAACGCCGTTTCACTTTCAAATACTATTACAAAAAATTAAAGTGGAAGAAAATTTAAGTTGAAAAGTTGCAAATTGGAAAGATTGACATGCTGTAGAGCAAAACGCCAATCACCCTTAGAAAACAAAAACTGACATGCTGTAGAGCAAAACGCCAGTTTTGTTAATCTTGATAGAGCGAGCAATCTTATCCTGAATGATCGTTACCGTTCTCCTAAAAACCTGACCGAAACTAGCATGCTGTCGAGCAAAACGCCGTTTCATTTCAAAACACTATTACAAAAAAATTGGGTCGAAAAAAAATTAGGTTGAAATGTTTCATGTTGCAAAGATTGACATGCTGTAGAGCAAAACGCCAATCACCCTTCGAAAACCAAAAGCTGACATGCTGTAGAGCAAAATGCCAGTTTTGTTAATCTTCATAGAGCGAGGAAACTTATCCTGAATGATCGTTACCGTTCTCCTAAAACCCTGACCGAAACTAGCATGCTGTCGAGCAAAACGCCGTTTCATTTCAAAATACTATTACAATAAAATTGGGTAAAAAAAAATTAGGTTGAAATGTTTCATGTTGCAAAGATTGACATGCTGTAGAGCAAAACGCCAATCACCCTTAGAAAAAAAACTGACATGCTGTGGAGTAAAACGCCAGTTTTGTTAATCTTCATAGAGCGAGGAAACTTATCCTCAATGATCGTTACCGTTCTCCTAAAAACTTGATCGAAACTAGCATGCTGTCTAGCAAAACGCCGTTTCAATTTCAAATACTATTACAAAAAATTAAAGTGGAAGAAAATTTAAGTTGAAAAGTTGCAAATTGGAAAGATTGACATGCTGTAGAGCAAAACGCCAATCACCCTTAGAAAACAAAAACTGACATGCTGTAGAGCAAAACGCCAGTTTTGTTAATCTTGATAGAGCGAGCAATCTTATCCTGAATGATCGTTACCGTTCTCCTAAAAACTTGATGGAAACGAGCATGCTGTAGAGCAAGACGCCGTTTCACTTTCATATACTATTACAAAAAATTAAAGTGGAAGAAAATTTAATTTGAAAAGCTGCAAGTTGGAAAGATTGACATGCTGTAGAGCAAAACGCCAATCACCCTTAGAAAACAAAAACTGACGTGATGTAGAGCAAAACGCCAGTTTTGTTAATCTTCATGGAGCAAGGAAACTTATCCTGAATGATCGTTACCGTTCTCCTAAAAACCTGACCGAAACTAGCATGCTGTCTAGCAAAACGCCGTTTCACTTTCAAATACTATTACAAAAAATTAAAGTGGAAGAAAATTTAAGTTGAAAAGTTGCAAATTGGAAAGATTGACATGCTGTAGAGCAAAACGCCAATCACCCTTAGAAAACAAAAACTGACATGCTGTAGAGCAAAACGCCAGTTTTGTTAATCTTGATAGAGCGAGCAATCTTATCCTGAATGATCGTTACCGTTCTCCTAAAAACCTGACCGAAACTAGCATGCTGTCGAGCAAAACGCCGTTTCATTTCAAAACACTATTACAAAAAAATTGGGTCGAAAAAAAATTAGGTTGAAATGTTTCATGTTGCAAAGATTGACATGCTGTAGAGCAAAACGCCAATCACCCTTCGAAAACCAAAAACTGACATGCTGTAGAGCAAAATGCCAGTTTTGTTAATCTTCATAGAGCGAGGAAACTTATCCTGAATGATCGTTACCGTTCTCCTAAAACCCTGACCGAAACTAGCATGCTGTCGAGCAAAACGCCGTTTCATTTCAAAATACTATTACAATAAAATTGGGTAAAAAAAAATTAGGTTGAAATGTTTCATGTTGCAAAGATTGACATGCTGTAGAGCAAAACGCCAATCACCCTTAGAAAAAAAACTGACATGCTGTGGAGTAAAACGCCAGTTTTGTTAATCTTCATAGAGCGAGGAAACTTATCCTCAATGATCGTTACCGTTCTCCTAAAACCCTGACCGAAACTAGCATGCTGTCGAGCAAAACGCCGTTTCATTTCAAAATACTATTACAATAAAATTGGGTAAAAAAAAATTAGGTTGAAATGTTTCATGTTGCAAAGATTGACATGCTGTAGAGCAAAACGCCAATCACCCTTCGAAAACCAAAAACTGACATGCTGTAGAGCAAAACGCCAGTTTTGTTAATCTTCATAGAGCGAGGAAACTTATCCTCAATGATCGTTACCGTTCTCCTAAAACCCTGACCGAAACTAGCATGCTGTCGAGCAAAACGCCGTTTCATTTCAAAATACTATTACAATAAAATTGGGTAAAAAAAAATTAGGTTGAAATGTTTCATGTTGCAAAGATTGACATGCTGTAGAGCAAAACGCCAATCACCCATAGAAAAAAAACTGACATGCTGTGGAGTAAAACGCCAGTTTTGTTAATCTTGATAGAGCGAGAAAACCTATCCTGAGTGATCGTTACCGTTCTCCTAAAAACTTGATCGAAACTAGCATGCTGTCTAGCAAAACGCCGTTTCAATTTCAAATACTATTACAAAAAATTAAAGTGGAAGAAAATTTAAGTTGAAAAGTTGCAAATTGGAAAGATTGACATGCTGTAGAGCAAAACGCCAATCACCCTTAGAAAACAAAAACTGACATGCTGTAGAGCAAAACGCCAGTTTTGTCAATCTTGATAGAGCGAGCAATCTTATCCTGAATGATCGTTACCGTTCTCCTAAAAACTTGATGGAAACGAGCATGCTGTAGAGCAAGACGCCGTTTCACTTTCATATACTATTACAAAAAATTAAAGTGGAAGAAAATTTAATTTGAAAAGCTGCAAGTTGGAAAGATTGACATGCTGTAGAGCAAAACGCCAATCACCCTTAGAAAACAAAAACTGACGTGATGTAGAGCAAAACGCCAGTTTTGTTAATCTTCATGGAGCAAGGAAACTTATCCTGAATGATCGTTACCGTTCTCCTAAAAACCTGACCGAAACTAGCATGCTGTCTAGCAAAACGCCGTTTCACTTTCAAATACTATTACAAAAAATTAAAGTGGAAGAAAATTTAAGTTGAAAAGTTGCAAATTGGAAAGATTGACATGCTGTAGAGCAAAACGCCAATCACCCTTAGAAAACAAAAACTGACATGCTGTAGAGCAAAACGCCAGTTTTGTTAATCTTGATAGAGCGAGCAATCTTATCCTGAATGATCGTTACCGTTCTCCTAAAAACCTGACCGAAACTAGCATGCTGTCGAGCAAAACGCCGTTTCATTTCAAAACACTATTACAAAAAAATTGGGTCGAAAAAAAATTAGGTTGAAATGTTTCATGTTGCAAAGATTGACATGCTGTAGAGCAAAACGCCAATCACCCTTCGAAAACCAAAAACTGACATGCTGTAGAGCAAAACGCCAGTTTTGTTAATCTTCATAGAGCGAGGAAACTTATCCTGAATGATCGTTACCGTTCTCCTAAAAACCTGACGGAAACTAGCATGCTGTCGAGCAAAACGCCGTTTCATTTCAAAACACTATTACAAAAAAATTGGGTCGAAAAAAAATTAGGTTGAAATGTTTCATGTTGCAAAGATTGACATGCTGTAGAGCAAAACGCCAATCACCCTTCGAAAACAAAAAACTGACATGCTGTAGAGCAAAACGCCAGTTTTGTTAATCTTCATAGAGCGAGGAAACTTATCCTCAATGATCGTTACCGTTCTCCTAAAACCCTGACCGAAACTAGCATGCTGTCGAGCAAAACGCCGTTTCATTTCAAAATACTATTACAATAAAATTGGGTAAAAAAAATTAGGTTGAAATGTTTCATGTTGCAAAGATTGACATGCTGTAGAGCAAAACGCCAATCACCCTTAGAAATCAAAAACTGACATGCTGTAGATCAAAACGCCAGTTTTGTTAATCTTGATAGAGCGAGGAAACTTATCCTGAATGATCGTTACCGTTCTCCTAAAAATTTGATGGAAACGAGCATGCTGTAGAGCAAAACGCCGTTTCACGAGGAACAAGGAAGCACTAACATGCCGTAAATAATTGTAAACCAATTCTTAAGCCTATTTAAACTTGACATTCTCAACCTCTGCTTGCAGAAAACTAAACAAGAGAAGACTACGTATTTTTACGAAACAATGATTGAGTACATCTAGGAACCGTTGCACAAAAATACGGAAATCTTTAGATCTGAAACATTATTGCAATCAAAGACCTACAGTACACAAATTATTACGAAGGATTGCAGCATCTGAACTCCCGACAACGAAAGCAGCGATAGCACGTAATTTGGCAACATTCTTCGCATGCAAAACCAAAATTTATTAATTGAACATCCCTCAAGCAATTGATACAAGGCACTGAAGTTTTTGCTAGCTTTGACTTCTTTATGAAGAGACCAACGTTAGGAAACTTCTTAATAAATGAGAGACACCACTCGTAACCGGCAAGTTTTTGCATTTTCCACGATGCTGGAATCTGAACCCTCATGTTTTTGGAAAACAAAAACACGTGTTTTCTGAGTTGCTTAACAGTCAAGTACGTGAAAGAGAGCGCTTTGAATATTGTCTTCTGCTGATATTCGCTGAATAGAGCAGGCCTCCCGGTTTTGGAACAAGATTCATTGAGCACAAAACGTCTCAGAGTAGAGTACGGGACACCAGTTCTCCTCGATGCTTCTCGAATTGATGAGCCCCTTTCAACCTTTTGTTTTGCAACAATTTTGAGATAACCCATAGTCGTGTTTGCAGATCTCTTCCGGACATAAGATCGAGGCATCTAGAAACAAAAGTAAATACTGTCTTTTGAATCCCGGCATCTGTTTTGAAAAAATCAATTGCAAACAATTTATAGGTCAATTGCAACCAATTTTTTTGCTTCTTTAACCTTTTATTGCGTTTGCACGAACAAATCATTACTATAAATAAGAAAAAGGTCTTCTGTCTCTAAATAAACGAAAAAAATTTCGGTTATAGGGAAATTGCTTATCATCTTTCCGACCGATCCATTGCATATTTCGTCTCATTTCAATCAAAAGGTTTTGATGGCCGGTTATATGGGGCTTAGGGCACTTTAGGGCCCAAAAATTACAAAGATAGAAGAATTTTGATGAAAAAAATAGCGAAACTTCAGAAAAATGGCAACCTCATTCAGACGAAAAAAGCACCAAGATGAAAGGGCTTCTGAGGCCTCAGATTTTTTATGCACCCAATTCCAAATATGTACAAAGCATTTGGAAACAGTATCGACCCGTAGAAACAATTCTATGTTTCTCCAGATGGTCGTGAAAATGGACACCAACAGCCTCTCAGAAACAGAAGCAAATTGAACTCAAAATTCTATATTTTTTTCGAACCAATTTCCAGTTCAAGAGTTTTCCAGCATTTTTCACATTCAATCGCGTTTGCATGATCAAGCCATTACTATGAATCAAGGAAAAATGTGTTCCGTCTCGGAATACCGACAACTATAAAGTTTGAAACAAATTTTGAGTTATAGGAAATTTGCTTAGATGGACGCCATTTGACATCTTTCAAACGTATTCATCACCCTTTTGTTGATCAAATATTGTTCAAAAGGCATCTACAGCCTGCTATATGGGGGTTTACGGCGCATCGAGGCCAGAAAAATTACGAAGATAGAAGAATTTTGATGAAATAAATAGCGAACTTGAGGAAAATGGCAACCTCATTCAGACGAAAAAAGCACCAAGATGAAAGGGCTTCCGAGGCCTCAGATTTTTTATGCACCCGTTTCAAAATGTGTACAAAGCATTTGGAAACAGTATCGACCATTAGAAACCATTTTATATTTCTCCAGATGGTCGAGAAAAAGGACACCAACAGCCTCTCAGAAACAGAAGCAAATTGGACTCAAAATTCTATATTTTTTTCGAACCAACTTCCAGTACAAGAGATTTCGATCATTTGTCACATTCAATCGCGTTTGCATAACCAAACCATTACTATGAATCATAGAAAAATGTGTTTTGTCTTGGAATACCGACTACTATAAAGTTTGGAACAAATTTCAGTTATAGGAAATTTGCTTAGATGGACGCCATTTGTCATCTTTCAAAAGTATTCATCACTCTTTTTTGATCATATATCAATCAAAAAGAAGCTACATCTTGTTGTATGGGGGTTTGCGGCGCTATGAGTTCAGAAAAAATACAAAGATACAAGAATTTTGATGAAATAAATAGCGAACTTGAGGAAAATGGCAACCTCATTCAGACGAAAAAAGCACCAAGATGAAAGGGCTTCCGAGGCCTCAGATTTTTTATGCACCCATTTCCAAATGTGTACAAAGCATTTAGAAACAGTATCGACCCTTAGAAACCATTTTATGTTTCTCCAGATGGTCGGGAAAAAGGACACCAACAGCTTCTCAGAAACAGAAGCAAATTGAACTCAAAATTCTAAATTTTTTTCGAACCAATTTCCAGTTCAAGAGTTTTCCAGCATTTTTCACATTCAATCTCGTTTGCATGATCAAGCCATTACTATGAATCAGGGAAAAATGTGTTCCGTCTCGGAATACCGACAATTATAAAGTTTGAAACAAATATTGAGTTATAGGAAATTTGCTTAGATGGACGCCATTTGACATCTTTCAAACGTATTCATCACCCTTTTGTTGATCAAATATTGTTCAAAAGGCATCTACAGCCTGCGATATGGGGGTTTACGGCGCATCGAGGCCAGAAAAATTACGAAGATAGAAGAATTTTGATGAAATAAATAGCGAACTTGAGGAAAATGGCAACCTCATTCAGACGAAAAAAGCACCAAGATGAAAGGGCTTCCGAGGCCTCAGATTTTTTATGCACCCGTTTCAAAATGTGTACAAAGCATTTGGAAACAGTATCGACCATTAGAAACCATTTTATATTTCTCCAGATGGTCGAGAAAAAGGACACCAACAGCCTCTCAGAAACAGAAGCAAATTGGACTCAAAATTCTATATTTTTTTCGAACCAACTTCCAGTACAAGAGATTTCGAGCATTTGTCACATTCAATTGCGTTTGCATAACCAAACCATTACTATGAATCATAGAAAAATGTGTTTTGTCTTGGAATACCGACTACTATAAAGTTTGGAACAAATTTCAGTTATAGGAAATTTGCTTAGATGGACGCCATTTGTCATCTTTCAAAAGTATTCATCACTCTTTTTTGATCATATATCAATCAAAAAGTAGCTACATCTTGTTGTATGGGGGTTTGCGGCGCTATGAGTTCAGAAAAAATACAAAGATACAAGAATTTTGATGAAATAAATAGCGAACTTGAGGAAAATGGCAACCTCATTCAGACGAAAAAAGCACCAAGATGAAAGGGCTTCCGAGGCCTCAGATTTTTTATGCACCCGTTTCCAAATGTGTACAAAGCATTTAGAAACAGTATCGACCCTTAGAAACCATTTTATGTTTCTCCAGATGGTCGGGAAAAAGGACACCAACAGCTTCTCAGAAACAGAAGCAAATTGAACTCAAAATTCTAAATTTTTTTCGAACCAATTTCCAGTTCAAGAGTTTTCCAGCATTTTTCACATTCAATCGCGTTTGCATGATCAAGCCATTACTATGAATCAGGGAAAAATGTGTTCCGTCTCGGAATACCGACAATTATAAAGTTTGAAACAAATATTGAGTTATAGGAAATTTGCTTAGATGGACGCCATTTGTCATCTTTCAAAAGTATTCATCACCCTTTTTGATCATATATCAATCAGAAAGTATCTACAGCCTGTTATATGGGGTTTTGCGGCGCTATGAGGCCAGAAAAATTACAAAGATAGAAGAATTTTGATGAAATAAATTGCGAACTTCAGAAAAATGGCAACCTCATTCAGACGAAAAAAGCACCAAGATGGAAGGGCTTCTGAGTTTTCAGATTTTTTATGCACCCCTTTCCAAATGAGTACAAAGCATTTGGAAACAGTATCGACCCTTAGAAACCATTTTATATTTCTCCAGATGGTCGAGAAAAAGGACACCAACAGCCTCTCAGAAACAGAAGCAAATTGAACTCAAAATTCTATATTTTTTTCGAACCAATTTCCAGTTCAAGAGTTTTCCAGCATTTTTCACATTCAATCGCGTTTGCATGATCAAGCCATTACAATGAATCAGGGAAAAATGTGTTCCGTCTCGGAATACAGACAATTATAAAGTTTGAAACAAATATTGAGTTATAGGAAATTTGCTTAGATGGACGCCATTTGTCATCTTTCAAAAGTATTCATCACCCTTTTTGATCATATATCAATCAAAAAGTATCTACAGCCTGTTATATGGGGTTTTGCGGCGCTATGAGGCCAGAAAAATTACAAAGATAGAAGAATTTTGATGAAATAAATTAAGAACTTCAGAAAAATGGCAACCTCATTCAGACGAAAAAAGCACCAAGATGAAAGGGCTTCTGAGTTTTCAGATTTTTTATGCACCCCTTTCCAAATGAGTACAAAGCATTTGGAAACAGTATCGACCCTTAGAAACCATTTTATATTTCTCCAGATGGTCGAGAAAAAGGACACCAACAGCCTCTCAGAAACAGAAGCAAATTGAACTCAAAATTCTATATTTTTTTCGAACCAATTTCCAGTTCAAGAGTTTTCCAGCATTTTTCACTTTCAATCGCGTTTGCATGATCAAGCCATTACTATGAATCAGGGAAAAATGTGTTCCGTCTCGGAATACCGACAATTATAAAGTTTGAAACAAATATTGAGTTATAGGAAATTTGCTTAGATGGACGCCATTTGTCATCTTTCAAAAGTATCCATCACCCTTTTTGATCAAATATCAATCAAAAAGTATCTACAGCCTGTTATATGGGGTTTTGCGGCGTTATGAGGCCAGAAAAATTACAAAGATAGAAGAATTTTGATGAAATAAATAGCGAACTTCAGAAAAATGGCAACCTCATTCAGACGAAAAAAGCACCAAGATGAAAGGGCTTCTGAGTTTTCAGATTTTTTATGCACCCCTTTCCAAATGAGTACAAAGCATTTGGAAACAGTATCGACCCTTAGAAACCATTTTATATTTCTCCAGATGGTCGAGAAAAAGGACACCAACAGCCTCTCAGAAACAGAAGCAAATTGAACTCAAAATTCTATATTTTTTTCGAACCAATTTCCAGTTCAAGAGTTTTCCAGCATTTTTCACATTCAATCGCGTTTGCATGATCAAGCCATTACTATGAATCAGGGAAAAATGTGTTCCGTCTCGGAATACCGACAATTATAAAGTTTGAAACAAATATTGAGTTATAGGAAGTTTGCTTAGATTAGATGGACGCCATTTGTCATCTTTCAAAAGTATTCATCACCCTTTTTGATCATATATCAATCAAAAGTATCTACAGCCTGTTATATGGGGTTTTGCGGCGCTATGAGGCCAGAAAAATTACAAAGATAGAAGAATTTTGATGAAATAAATAGCGAACTTCAGAAAAATGGCAACCTCATTCAGACGAAAAAAGCACCAAGATGAAAGGGCTTCTGAGTTTTCAGATTTTTTATGACCCCTTTCCAAATGAGTACAAAGCATTTGGAAACACTATCGACCCTTAGAAACCATTTTATATTTCTCCAGATGGTCGAGAAAAAGGACACCAACAGCCTCTCAGAAACAGAAGCAAATTGAACTCAAAATTCTATATTTTTTTCGAACCAATTTCCAGTTCAAGAGTTTTCTAGCGTTTTTCACATTCAATCGCATTTGCATGACCACACCATTACTGTGAATCATGGAAAATTGTGTTTTGTCTCGGAATATGACTACTATAAAGTTTGAAACAAATTTCAGTTATAGGAAATTTGCTTAGATGGACGCCATTTGACATCTTTCAAACGTATTCATCACCCTTTTTTGATCAAATTTTGTTCAAAAGGCATCTACAGCCTGCTATATGGAGGTTTGCGGCACAACGAGGCCAGAAAAATAACGAAGATAGAAGAATTTTGATGAAATAAATAGCGAACTTGAGAAAAATGGCAACCTCATTCAGACGAAAAAAGCACCAAGATGAAAGGGCTTCTGAGGCCTCAGATTTTTTATGCACCCGTTTCCAAATGTGTACAAAGCATTTGGAAATAGTATCGACCCTTAGAAACCATTTTATGTTTCTCCAGATGGTCGTGAAAAAGGACACCAACAGCTTCTCAGAAACAGAAGCAAATTAGACTCAAAATTCTCTATTTTATTAAACCAATTTCCATTTCAAGAGTTTTCTAGCGTTTTTCACATTCAATTGCGTTTGCCTGAACAAGTCATTACTATGAATTAGGGAAAAATGTGTTTTGTCTCGGAATACCGACAACTATAAAGTTTGAAACAAATTTTCAGTTATAGGAAATTTGCTTATATGGACGCCATTTGACATCTTTCAAATGTATTCATCACCCTTTTTTTGATCAAATATTGTTCAAAAGGCAGCTACAGTCTGCTATATGGGGGTTTGCGGCGCATCGAGGCCAGAAAAATTAGGAAGATAGAAGAATTTTGATGAAAAAAACAGCGAACTACAGAAAAATGGCAACCTCATTCAGACGAAAAAAGTACCAAGATGAAAGGGCTTCTGAGGCCTCAGATTTTTTATGCAGCCGTTTCTAAGTGTGTACAAAGCATTTGGAAACAGTATCGACCCTTAGAAACCATTTTAATTTTCTCCAGATGGTCGGGAAAAAGGACACCAACAGCTTCTCAGAAACAGAAGCAAATTGAACTCAAAATTCTATATTTTTTCGAACCAATTTCCATTTCAAGAGTTTTCCTGCATTTTTCACATTCAATCGCGTTTGCATGATCGAGCCATTACTATGAATCAGGGAAAAATGTGTTCCGTCTCGGAATACCGACAACTATAAAGTTTGAAACAAATTTTGAGTTATAGGAAATTTGCTTAGATGGACGCCATTTGACATCTTTCAAACGTATTCATCACCCTTTTTTGATCAAATATTATTCAAAAGGCATCCACAGCCTGCTATATGGAGGTTTGCGGCACAACGAGGCCAGAAAAATAACGAAGATAGAAGAATTTTGATGAAATAAATAGCGAACTTGAGAAAAATGGCAACCTCATTCAGACGAAAAAAGCACCAAGATGAAAGGGCTTCTGAGGCCTCAGATTTTTTATGCACCCGTTTCCAAATGTGTACAAAGCATTTGGAAATAGTATCGACCCTTAGAAACCATTTTATGTTTCTCCAGATGGTCGTGAAAAAGGACACCAACAGCTTCTCAGAAACAGAAGCAAATTAGACTCAAAATTCTCTATTTTATTAAACCAATTTCCATTTCAAGAGTTTTCTAGCGTTTTTCACATTCAATTGCGTTTGCCTGAACAAGTCATTACTATGAATTAGGGAAAAATGTGTTTTGTCTCGGAATACCGACAACTATAAAGTTTGAAACAAATTTTCAGTTATAGGAAATTTGCTTATATGGACGCCATTTGACATCTTTCAAATGTATTCATCACCCTTTTTTTGATCAAATATTGTTCAAAAGGCAGCTACAGTCTGCTATATGGGGGTTTGCGGCGCATCGAGGCCAGAAAAATTAGGAAGATAGAAGAATTTTGATGAAAAAAACAGCGAACTACAGAAAAATGGCAACCTCATTCAGACGAAAAAAGTACCAAGATGAAAGGGCTTCTGAGGCCTCAGATTTTTTATGCAGCCGTTTCTAAGTGTGTACAAAGCATTTGGAAACAGTATCGACCCTTAGAAACCATTTTAATTTTCTCCAGATGGTCGGGAAAAAGGACACCAACAGCTTCTCAGAAACAGAAGCAAATTGAACTCAAAATTCTATATTTTTTTCGAACCAATTTCCAGTTCAAGAGTTTTCCAGCATTTTTCACATTCAATCGCGTTTGCATGATCGAGCCATTACTATGAATCAGGGAAAAATGTGTTCCGTCTCGGAATACCGACAACTATAAAGTTTGAAACAAATTTTGAGTTATAGGAAATTTGCTTAGATGGACGCCATTTGACATCTTTCAAACGTATTCATCACCCTTTTTTGATCAAATATTATTCAAAAGGCATCCACAGCCTGCTATATGGAGGTTTGCGGCACAACGAGGCCAGAAAAATTACGAAGATAGAAGAATTTTGATGAAATAAATAGCGAACTTGAGAAAAATGGCAACCTCATTCAGACGAAAAAAGCACCAAGATGAAAGGGCTTCTGAGGCCTCAGATGTTTTACGCACCCGTTTCCAAATGTGTACAAAGCATTTGGAAACAGTATCGACCCTTAGAAACCATTTTATGTTTCTCCAGATGGTCGGGAAAAAGGACACCAACAGCTTCTCAGAAACAGAAGCAAATTGGACTCAAAATTCTCTATTTTATTAAACCAATTTCCATTTCAAGAGTTTTTTAGAGTTTTTCACATTCAATTGCGTTTGCATGAACAAGTCATTACTATGAATCAGGGAAAAATGTGTCTTGTCTCGGAATACCGACAACTATGAAGTTTGAAACAAATTTTGAGTTATAGGAAATTTGCTTAGATGGACACCATTTGTCGTCTTTCAATCGCATTCATCACCCTTTTTGGATCATATATCAAGTGACAGGTATCTAAAGTCTGTTATATGGGGGTTTGCGGCGCATCGAGGCCAGAAAAATTAGGAAGATAGAAGAATTTTGATGAAAAAAACAGCGAACTACAGAAAAATGGCAACCTCATTCAGACGAAAAAAGCACCAAGATGAAAGGGCTTCTGAGTTTTCAGATTTTTTATGCACCCCTTTCCAAATGAGTACAAAGCATTTGGAAACACTATCGACCCTTAGAAACCATTTTATATTTCTCCAGATGGTCGAGAAAAAGGACACCAACAGCCTCTCAGAAACAGAAGCAAATTGAACTCAAAATTCTATATTTTTTTCGAACCAATTTCCAGTTCAAGAGTTTTCTAGCGTTTCTCACATTCAATCGCATTTGCATGACCACACCATTACTGTGAATCATGGAAAATTGTGTTTTGTCTCGGAATATGACTACTATAAAGTTTGAAACAAATTTCAGTTATAGGAAATTTGCTTATATGGACGCCATTTGACATCTTTCAAACGTATTCATCACCCTTTTTTTGATCAAATATTGTTCAGAAGGCAGCTACAGTCTGCTATATGGGGGTTTGCGGCGCATCGAGGCCAGAAAAATTGGGAAGATAGAAGAATTTTGATGAAAAAAACAGCGAACTACAGAAAAATGGCAACCTCATTCAGACGAAAAAAGCACCAAGATGAAAGGGCTTCTGAGGCCTCAGATTTTTTATGCAGCCGTTTCTAAGTGTGTACAAAGCATTTGGAAACAGTATCGACCCTTAGAAACCATTTTAATTTTCTCCAGATGGTCGGGAAAAAGGACACCAACAGCTTCTCAGAAACAGAAGCAAATTGAACTCAAAATTCTATATTTTTTTCGAACCAATTTCCAGTTCAAGAGTTTTCAAGCATTTTTCACATTCAATCGCGTTTGCATGATCGAGCCATTACTATGAATCAGGGAAAAATGTGTTCCGTCTCGGAATACCGACAACTATAAAGTTTGAAACAAATTTTGAGTTAGAGGAAATTTGCTTAGATGGACACCATTTGTCGTCTTTCAATCGCATTCATCACCCTTTTTGGATCATATATCAAGTGAGCGGTATCTAAAGTCTGTTATATGGGGGTTTGCGGCGCATCGAGGCCAGAAAAATTAGGAAGATAGAAGAATTTTGATGAAAAAAACAGCGAACTACAGAAAAATGGCAACCTCATTCAGACGAAAAAAGCACCAAGATGAAAGGGCTTCTGAGGCCTCAGATTTTTTATGCACCCGTTTCCAAATGTGTACAAAGCATTTGGAAACAGTATCGACCCTTAGAAACCATTTTATGTTTCTCCAGATGGTCGGGAAAAAGGACACCAACAGCTTCTCAGAAACAGAAGCAAATTGGACTCAAAATTCTCTATTTTATTAAACCAATTTCCATTTCAAGAGTTTTTTAGAGTTTTTCACATTCAATTGCGTTTGCATGAACAAGTCATTACTATGAATCAGGGAAAAATGTGTTTTGTCTCGGAATACCGACAACTATAAAGTTTGAAACAAATTTTGAGTTATAGGAAATTTGCTTAGATGGACACCATTTGTCGTCTTTCAATCGCATTCATCACCCTTTTTGGATCATATATCAAGTGACAGGTATCTAAAGTCTGTTATATGGGGGTTTGCGGCGCATCGAGGCCAGAAAAATTAGGAAGATAGAAGAATTTTGATGAAAAAAACAGCGAACTACAGAAAAATGGCAACCTCATTCAGACGAAAAAAGCACCAAGATGAAAGGGCTTCTGAGTTTTCAGATTTTTTATGCACCCCTTTCCAAATGAGTACAAAGCATATGGAAACACTATCGACCCTTAGAAACCATTTTATATTTCTCCAGATGGTCGAGAAAAAGGACACCAACAGCCTCTCAGAAACAGAAGCAAATTGAACTCAAAATTCTATATTTTTTTCGAACCAATTTCCAGTTCAAGAGTTTTCTAGCGTTTTTCACATTCAATCGCATTTGCATGACCACACCATTACTGTGAATCATGGAAAATTGTGTTTTGTCTCGGAATATGACTACTATAAAGTTTGAAACAAATTTCAGTTATAGGAAATTTGCTTAGATGGACGCCATTTGACATCTTTCAAACGTATTCATCACCCTTTTTTGATCAAATTTCGTTCAAAAGGCATCTACAGCCTGCTATATGGAGGTTTGCGGCACAACGAGGCCAGAAAAATAACGAAGATAGAAGAATTTAATGAAATAAATAGCGAACTTGAGAAAAATGGCAACCTCATTCAGACGAAAAAAACACCAAGATGAAAGGGCTTCTGAGGCCTCAGATTTTTTATGCACCCGTTTCCAAATGTGTACAAAGCATTTGGAAATAGTATCGACCCTTAGAAACCATTTTATGTTTCTCCAGATGGTCGTGAAAAAGGACACCAACAGCTTCTCAGAAACAGAAGCAAATTAGACTCAAAATTCTCTATTTTATTAAACCAATTTCCATTTCAAGAGTTTTCTAGCGTTTTTCACATTAAATTGCGTTTGCATGAACAAGTCATTACTATGAATTAGGGAAAAATGTGTTTTGTCTCGGAATACCGACAACTATAAAGTTTGAAACAAATTTTCAGTTATAGGAAATTTGCTTATATGGACGCCATTTGACATCTTTCAAACGTATTCATCACCCTTTTTTTGATCAAATATTGTTCAAAAGGCAGCTACAGTCTGCTATATGGGGGTTTGCGGCGCATCGAGGCCAGAAAAATTAGGAAGATAGAAGAATTTTGATGAAAAAAACAGCGAACTACAGAAAAATGGCAACCTCATTCAGACGAAAAAAGCACCAAGATGAAAGGGCTTCTGAGGCCTCAGATTTTTTATGCAGCCGTTTCTAAGTGTGTACAAAGCATTTGGAAACAGTATCGACCCTTAGAAACCATTTTAATTTTCTCCAGATGGTCGGGAAAAAGGACACCAACAGCTTCTCAGAAACAGAAGCAAATTGAACTCAAAATTCTATATTTTTTTCGAACCAATTTCCAGTTCAAGAGTTTTCCAGCATTTTTCACATTCAATCGCGTTTGTATGATCGAGCCATTACTATGAATCAGGGAAAAATGTGTTCCGTCTCGGAATACCGACAACTATAAAGTTTGAAGCAAATTTTGAGTCATAGGAAATTTGCTTAGATGGACACCATTTGTCGTCTTTCAATCGCCTTCATCACCCTTTTTGGATCATATATCAAGTGACAGGTATCTAAAGTCTGTTATATGGGGGTTTGCGGCGCATCGAGGCCAGAAAAATTAGGAAGATAGAAGAATTTTGATGAAAAAAAGAGCGAACTACAGAAAAATGGCAACCTCATTCAGACGAAAAAAGCACCAAGATGAAAGGGCTTCTGAGGCCTCAGATTTTTTATGCAGCCGTTTCTAAATGTGTACAAAGCATTTGGAAACAGTATCGACCCTTAGAAACCATTTTAATTTTCTCCAGATGGTCGGGAAAAAGGACACCAACAGCTTCTCAGAAACAGAAGCAAATTGAACTCAAAATTCTATATTTTTTTCGAACCAATTTCCAGTTCAAGAGTTTTCCAGCATTTTTCACATTCAATCGCGTTTGCATGATCAAGCCATTACTTTGAAGCAGGGAAAAATGTGTTCCGTCTCGGAATACCGACAATTATAAAGTTTGAAACAAATATTGAGTTAAAGGAAATTTGCTTAGATGGACGCCATTTGTCATCTTTCAAAAGTATTCATCACTCTTTTTGATCATATATCAATCAAAAAGTATCTACAGCCTGTTATATGGGGTTTTGCGGCGCTATGAGGCCAGAAAAATTACAAAGATAGAAGAAATTGGATGAAATAAATAGCGAACTTGAGAAAAATGGCAACCTCATTCAGACGAAAAAAGCACCAAGATGAAAGGGCTTCTGAGGCCTCAGATTTTTTATGCACCCGTTTCCAAATGTGTACAAAGCATTTGGAAACAGTATCGACACTTAGAAACAATTCTATGTTTCTCCAGATGGTCGTGAAAAAGGACACCAACAGCCTCTCAGAAACAGAAGCAAATTGGACCCAAAATTCTATTTTTTTCCAACCCATTTCCAGTTCAAGAGTTTTCAAGCATTTTTCACTATCAATAGCGTTTGCAGGATCAAGCCATTACTATGAATCAGGGAAAAATGTGTTGTCTCGGAATACCGACAACTATAAAGTTTGAAACAAATTTTGAGTTATAGGAAATTTGCTTAGATGGACACCATTTGTCGTCTTTCAATCGCATTCATCACCCTTTTTGGATCATATATCAAGTGACAGGTATCTAAAGTCTGTTACATGGGGGTTTGCGGAGCTATGAGGCCAGAAAAATTACAAAGATAGAAGAATTTTGATGAAAAAAACAGCGAACTACAGAAAAATGGCAACCTCATTCAGACGAAAAAAGCACCAAGATGAAAGGGCTTCTGAGGCCTCAGATTTTTTATGCACCCGTTTCCAAATGTGTACAAAGCATTTGGAAACAGTATCGACCCTTAGAAACCATTTTATGTTTCTCCAGATGGTCGTGAAAAAGGACACCTACAGCCTCTCAGAAACAGAAGCAAATTGGACTCGAAATTGCCTATTTTTTTCGAACCAATTTCCAGTTCAAGAGTTTTCCAGCATTTTTCACAATCAATCGCGTTTGCAGGATCAAGCCATTACGATGAATCATGGAAAAATGTGTTTTGTCTTGGAATACCGACTACTATAAAGTTTGAAACAAATTTTGAGTTATAGGAAATTTGCTTAGATGGACACCAATTGTTGTCTTTCAAACGCATTCATCACCCTTTTTGGATCATATACCAACTGACAAGTATCTAAAGTCTGTTATATGGGGGTTTGCGGCGCTATGAGGCCAGAAAAATTACAAAGATAGAAGAATTTTGATGAAATAACTAGCGAACTTGAGGAAAATGGCAACCTCATTCAGACAAAAAAAGCACCAAAATGAAAGCGCTTCTAAGGCCTGAGCAGAACAAAACACACAAAGAGCACAAACCATCACTGTGAGTGCCTACAACCCAAAATTCACTGCTTCTAGGCAGCGCTGCGCAAAAAAACGCACTCGATGAGTGCTGACACACGACTGAAATAATTGCGGCGCTTGGTCACAGGAGGCTTTGAGCAAAAAAAAAGAAAAACACACTGCTCAAGCCATCTCTGTGAGCGCCTACGCCCAAACTGCACTGCTACTAGGCAGCGCTGCGGAAGAAAAACGCACTCGATGAGTGCTGACACACGACTAAAATAATTGCAGCGCTTGGCCACAGGAGGCGCTGAGCAAGCACAAAAAAATGCTCAGGCCATCACTGTGAGCGCTGGAAAGCAGAAAACAAAGAAAGCACAACGTGCGTACTCACTGTTTGACGTCTGCTGCTGCTGCTCCTCAAAGACAAACAAAAGCTCTGAAAAATCAGAGCTTTAGCTTTAAAAGAAAACAAACACAGACACAGCGAAACACAAACACGAAGAAGGACGCCCGAAAAACGCTCGAAAAACGCCCGCACGCACGCACGCACCGCACCTACATCCCCATCATGGGGTGCACCAAAGCCCAGCGGGGGGGGGAACCGACTAACCGGCGTCTCAACGGGACAGGGGGGGGGGAGGTGCACCCCATGGGGCGAAACGCCCTCACCTTAGAATAATAGTATACATATAAGTAATAAGGGGAGAGAACATCAACCCCTCAACCAATATGGCTGAAAATTGGAGTAGAGTTTCCCCACAATACATGGGGACTACAGTGCTTATACTGGTACTCCAAAACAACAATTTTCCCATTTTCACAAGGAAATTACATGATTTTGGGAATATATTCACGGGGGTTGGGGGGGTCACATGCAGAGTGAAAATTGACCCCCTAGATCACAGAAAACCCTATACAAAATATATATGGGGAGAATCCCCGTTACAAATGGAGTTCAATGCACCTATTCGTGCAGTCAAAACAATAATTTTCAACATTTCACAAGTAGAAACACGAAACGTACCGGTCACTAAAACATCAAAATGACCGTATGTGTCGAGGCCAATTTCTCCAAAACGGCTGAATGAAACAAAACGCCATTTACAGGGACTTAAGTACTGCTCAAGCTGAGTTCAAATCAACAATCAGATCAAAAATCGGTTCACTCTACGAGGAGATATTCCAACATTAAGGTACCGTACCAAATGGCCAAAATGACCCATTTCGGGTCCTGTTTCTCTACTATAACCAATAACCACTCGTTATAGCCACCTGTCAAATATATATGGGGACAATCCCCATTATCGGAGCAATTCTGAGGAACTCAAAACACTCAACTTTCATAATATATTTCAAAGCTTCAAGGTGTCACCGCTGGTGTCAACCTCTTCTGGGGCTAAAATCGAGGGCAAGTTTACTGGCCAATTTCTCTAAAACGGCTGAACTAAAAAGAACGCCCTTAGTACAGTTTGTAGCACTGCTTGAGATACGCATCATATTAAAAAATGAGCCCAATCGGTGCATTTTTCGAGGAGTTATAGCAAAATTAAGGTACCGTACCAACTGACCCCAGAAGAGGGATACGCCATATTCAGAGCCAAAATTGACCTTCTGAACTACATAAAATGGGGTGTAAACTATATATACCCACAACCAGCAATATCAAACGAGTCTAACGAACTAATTATCGAGTCTAAATGAGCTAGTTTTAGTGGTCTAACATGTAGGTACAGCAAAAGTACCGGACACGAATAGGTAAAAATGGAGGTATGTGTCCTGGCCAATTTCTCAAAAACGGCGGAAAGAAACAAAACGCTATTTACAGGGATTCAAGTACGGCTCAAGCTGAGTTCAAATCAACAAACAGATCAAAAATCGGTTCACTCTACATGGAGATATTCCAACATAAAGGTACCGTACCAAATGGCCAAAGAAGCAGAGTACTCGGTCTGCAGAGCCAAAATTGAACCTCTAAACCTGCAAAAACGCTATATAAAGTATACATATTCAGAATCAGCATTAGACGGGCTATTCAGAACACTAATTTTGTAACCTGAAGTCACAAAATTCAAAGATTCAAAACTGGTGCCGGATGGTGTCAATCGCTTCTGGGGCTAAAACGGTGGGCAAGTGTACTGGCCAATTTCTCTAAAACGGCTGAACCAAAATAAACGCCCTTAGTACTGTTTGTAGCACTGCTTGAGATACGCATCATATTAAAAAATGAGCACAATCGGTACATTCTTCGAGGAGTTATAGCAATTATAAGGTACGGTACCAAATCACCAAAAAAGCATTGTGACCTAATTTCAGAGCCAAATTTGACCATCTCAATTCCGTAAAACGCTATGGAAAATATATATGGGCATACTCCCCACTAACTGAGGATTCTAAAACACTAACACTTGTTGGGTAAATCGCGCGTTTTGTTGTACCGAAATTTGGGTCACCCAGAATAGCCCGAAAATTCGGCCTATTTCAAATTTGAACATTAATAACTTTTTGATTAGGCCGATTTGGGAAACCAACCAAATACTGCAAGCAAGAGGGGTTCAGTGCCAACAAAATGCGATCACTCTCGTTTAATTTGCTCCAGTACTTCAGCAGATATTAACAAAATACTGTTTTGTACCCCATTTTTTGGGCTAAAATCGAAGCCAAAGATCTCCGGACCAGACGTAAAATAACGTGAAACAGCGTTCCCGGCGTATTTGTGGGTGTAATTCTGGTCCACTTCCACGTTCTAGGTCACGGCGAACCTTCATTGTGAGGTGGGAAAAAATTTCCCACCTCACCATGAAGGTTATGATGTTTTGTGTGTTTTGACATAAAACAACATCCACAGAAATTTGATGAAATCGTGAAAAAAGAAAAATTGTTGAATTAACCCAATTATTTGATACAATTAGCTTCAGCAACTTAGAAAGTGTCTAGAAAACACAAAACGCACGCCGAAAAACTTGTTCAATTGCGCAAAACCCCACACAGCCATAAAAATTGAGAAGAGATTCATTTTTCTTCATTCATCATTAAATAACAGTTCAAAAAAATATCTTCAGTACTGTGACTAGCCGTTTCAGTGAAGAACGTCCAAAAAGCAACAGATTAAGCCATTAATCACTCGTTTTGGTCAAAAAATGAATGAGAAATTCGAAAAATTACAAAACATTAAGTTACTTTCTCAATGTGATAAAAAACAAGTTCTATCCTCCAACTTGTTGATTAGGCCGACTTGAGAAACCAATAAACACCGCAATCAAGAGGGGATTAGGACAAACAAAATGCGACTGTGCCCGGCCAAATTGGCAGAGTAGTTCAGATAAAAAATCGTCTTAAACAAAAAGCGTGCCCTCAAAAATATAATTTTTACTTCAATGTTTCATGTTTCATGTTTCGCTAAAATAGACCACCAAAACGTGCGGAAATGGGGTACAATATATACTTATAGTGATATTCTCCATCAAGTGAGGAATCTCAATCACTATAATTTGTCATAGGGACATAAAAATTTCCAACTTTACTATGTCACACCCGACATAGTCGAAAATTGGCCAAAAACGATGTTCGGCGCATACAGGGCAAAAATTGACCTTCTCAACTAAATAAAACAATATAAAAAATATATATGGAGACACTCTATTTGACCCCTACTCTGCTGGGGTTTTATCCAAAGTAAAGAGCTCAAGCACATCCCCTAGAGCCGCAAAGAAAAAATCGTTCATAAACAAAAAGCAAAAACAAACCTAAAGAAGATTAATTTGTACAGTTTTGATACCCTTCTTTTCTCTTTAATTGCAATTGTTTCATCAGCAAATACAGAAAACAACACCACAAAGCAAAAAAATATTGAATGCATGCAAGAGTCAAGCACATTTGTTTTGATAGGTTGGAAAAATATTTGTTGAGGTAATATATAAAGACGGATTTAAGTTTGCAGAATTTTTGTAAGTTTTTGAATACATTTCAAAGCTTCTGTTTTGTTCTTCACGGTTTTGCCTCACATCATAATGTCTCTGCACGTCATACGTGAAGTTTATGTTACGCATCACGAGTAAAAAATTTCTCTAAAATGTCCAAATTGCACTAAAAAGAAGATAAGGCTTACAAATTTTCCTACTTTGCAGAGCTCATTCTAGCCCAATCATAAATGTTACAATAATGAAAGGTATTACCATTTGAGCTCATCAAGAAGGTGGTAAATACTGTAAGTTTCTTCTATTGAAGGATTTTAAGAGGACATTTGAGACTGCGGAATTTTTCAAATAACCGAAAAAATTATTCAATTTTCGGAGTTTGCGTCATCGACGAAAAGCCTGACGATATTTCAATTGTTGTATCAACTGAAATGTCAAATCAAATAGGGCTACCAGATGCCAGCCGTGCAAGGTTGAGGTTAAATTGAGGAAGAAATAGATGCATGCGACCATCGCAAAACGAATTTTCTAACATCAAAACATAATAAAGCGGCAAAATATCTGTACCGGGAACAAGTATTCCTGCGTCATGTTCTCTTCATTTCTTCTGAGAATTTTAATTTTTGAGCCATGGCCAACAAAAACTTAATAGTTCAATTAACTGCAAAGCCGAATAATGTAGATTTTAAGCACATTTCTAACGATTGGTTATAACAAGTTTTGTCTACTTTTCCAGTCAGACTGACTTTAGTGTTCAGACAACTTTTTGAATTTAACATGTTTTGAATCTTTTGTTTGACAAATCATGGCTTGATTAACATAATCAGTTCTCTGCACGTTATATTTGATTGTTAGATTATGCATCATGAACATTGTTTTTCTCTAAATGATCCAAATTACCCCAATAAGGAAAAAGAGGCTGTTTTTCTTTGTGACTTGCAGTGCTCTTACTGATGAAATTATACATGTTAAAAAAGTCCAAACCTTTGAAATTACAGCTGTTGAAATGATTGACCCCGCTTCAAGTTTTCTCTAAGTCAATTTTTTGTAGTGGACGTTTCGGATTGCTGTTAGTTTCAAATCCCGCGAGAGATCTGGTAAAGTTTGGTGTTTGAGTTATCGGTGAAAAGCCTGATCATGTTTCAAATAATATATCAGCTCACATAGGGCTACTCTGTGCCCTTTGTGCAATGTTGAAGTAAATTGGAGGAAAAAACCATAATTGCGACCATCGGAAAACCAATTTTCCAACAGCAAACTATAAAACAGCGGAAAAATATCTATCCCGGGATTAAATATTCCTATGTTATCTTCTCTCCATTTCCTCTGAGATGACAGCATTTTGGGCCAGTATCTTTGATCACATAGCGTTGCAATTAGTGCAAAAATCGAATAGATGGAGATTTATATTACGTTTCTATCGATCTTTTAAAATAATTTTTGTCCAAACTTTCTAGTCAAACTGACTTCTGTATTCGGAAAAACTTTTGAATTTAATCAGTTTTTCATCACTTGATTGACAAAGCATGGCCTTCGTAACATGATCAGTTCTTCTCACGTTATATGTGATTGTTTGATTCTGCATCATGAATTTTGTTTATCTCTAAATGATCCAAATTACACAAAAAAGGAAAAGGAGGCTCAGATTTTTTTGTGCCTTGCAGTGCTCACATTGATAAATTTACATTTGTTATAATAGTCCAAACCTATAATATAAGAGCTTCTAAACGGATCGGCAGAACTTCTAGGCTTCAATTTTTCAATTTTCGACAGCGTACGTTTCGGATTGTTGTTACGCTCAAATCTTGCAAGAAATTATGTAAAATGTGGTGTTTGATTTATCGGCGAAAAGCATGATGATGTTTCAACTAAAATGTCAAACCATATAGGGCTACAAAATGTCATGTTTTGCAAGATTGATGTTAAATTGAGGAAGAAATAGATGCCTGCGACCATCGCAAAACGAATTTTCTAACATCAAAACATAATAAAGCGGCAAAACATCTGTACCGGGAACAAGTATTCCTGCGTCATGTTCTCTTCATTTCTTCTGAGAATTTTAATTTTTGAGCCATGGCCAACAAAAGCCTAATAGTTCAATTAACTGCAAAGCCGAATAATGTAGATTTTATGCACATTTCTAACGATTGGTTATAACAAGTTTTGTCTACTTTTCCAGTCAGACTGACTTTAGTGTTCAGGCAACTTTTTGAATTTAACATGTTTTGAATCTTTTGTTTGACAAATCATGGCTTGATTAACATAATCAGGTCTCTGCACGTTATAATTGATTGTTAGATTATGCATCATGAACTTTGTTTTTCTCTAAATGATCCAAATTACCCCAAAAAGGAAAAAGAGGCTGTTTTTCTTTGTGACTTGCAGTGCTCCTACTGATGAAATTATACATGTTAAAATAGTCCAAACCTATTAAATTACAACTGCTGAAATGATTGACCCCGCTTCAAGTTTGCTCCAAGTCAATTTTTTGTAGTGGACGTTTCGGATTGCTATTAGTTTCAAATCCCGCGAGAGATCTCGTAAAGTTTGGTGTTTGAGTTATCGGTGAAAAACCTGATCATGTTTCAAATAATATATCAGCTCACATAGGGCTACTATGTGCCCTTCGTCCATTGTTGAAGTAAATTGGAGGAAAAAACTATAATTGCGACCATCGGAAAATCAATTTTCCAACAGCAAACTATAATACAGCGGAAAAATATCTATCCCGGCATTAAGTATTCCTATGTTATGTTCTCTCCATTTCCTCTGAGATGACAGCGTTTTGGGCCAGTATCCGTGATCACATAGCGTTGCAATTAGTGCAAAAATCGAATAGATAGAGATTTACATTACGTTTCTATCGGTCTTTTAAAATAATATTTGTCCAATTTTTCTAGTCAGACTGACTTCTGTATTCGGAAAAATTTTGGAATTTAATCAGTTTTCCATCACTTGATTTTCAAAGCATGGCCTTCGTAACATGATCAGTTCTTCTCACGTTATATATGATTGTTTGATTCTGCATCATGAAATTTGTTTATCTCTAAATGATCCAAATTACACAAAAAAGGAAAAGGAGGCTCAGATTTTTTTGTGCCTTGCAGTGCTCACATTGATAAATTTACATTTGTTATAATAGTCCAAACCTATAATATAAGAGCTTCTAAACGGATCGGCAGAACTTCTAGGCTTCAATTTTTCAATTTTCGACAGCGTACGTTTCGGATTGTTGTTACGCTCAAATCTCGCAAGAAATTATGTAAAATGTGGTGTTTGATTTATCGGCGAAAAGCATGATGATGTTTCAACTAAAATGTCAAACCACATAGGGCTACAAGATGTCACGTTTTGCAAGATTGATGTTAAATTGAAGAAGAAATAGATGCCTGCGACCATCGCAAAACGAATTTTCTAACAACAAAACATAATAAAGCGGCAAAATATCTGTACCGGGAACAAGTATTCCTGCGTCATGTTCTCTTTATTTCTTCTGAGATTTTTAATTTTTGAGCCATGGCCAACAAAAGCCTAATTGTTCAATTAACTGCAAAGCCGAATAATGTAGATTTTATGCACATTTCTAACGATTGGTTATAACAAGTTTTGTCTACTTTTCCAGTCAGACTGACTTTAGTGTTCAGACAACTTTTTGAATTTAACATGTTTTGAATCTTTTGTTTGACAAATCATGGCTTGATTAACATAATCAGGTCTCTGCAAGTTATAATTGATTGTTAGATTATGCATCATGAACATTGTTTTTCTCTAAATGATCCAAATTACCCCAAAAAGGAAAAAGAGGCTGTTTTTCTTTGTGACTTGCAGTGCTCCTACTGATGAAATTATACATGTTAAAATAGTCCAAACCTATTAAATTACAGCTGCTGAAATGATTGACCCCGCTTCAAGTTTTCTCCCAGTCAATTTTTTGTAGTGGACGTTTCGGATTGCTATTAGTTTCAAATCCCGCGAGAGATCTTGTAAAGTTTGGTGTTTGAGTTATCGGTGAAAAGCCTGATCATGTTTCAAATAATATATCAGCTCACATAGGGCTACTATGTGCCCTTTGTGCAATGTTGAAGTAAATTGGAGGAAAAACTATAATTGCGACCATCGGAAAATCAATTTTCCAACAGCAAACTATAATACAGCGGAAAAATATCTATCCCGGGATTAAGTATTCCTATGTTATGTTCTCTCCAATTCCTCTGAGATGACAGCATTTTGGGCCAGTATCTTTGATCAAATAGCGTTGCAATTAGTGCAAAAATCGAATAGATAGAGATTTACATTACGTTTCTATCGATCTTTTAAAATAATTTTTGTCCAAACTTTCTAGTCAGACTGACTTCTGTATTCGGAAAATTTTTTGAATTTAATCAGTTTTCCATCACTTGATTGTCAAAGCATGGCCTTCGTAACATGATCAGTTCTGCTCACGTTATTTGTGATTGTTTGATTCTGCATCATGAAATTTGTTTATCTCTAAATGATCCAAATTACAGAAAAAAGGAAAAAGAGGCTCAGACTTTTTTGTGCCCTGCAGTTCTCATACTGATGAATTTATACATGTTATAGTAGTTCAAACCTTTAGAACATAAGTTGTTATTGACATGACACAATATGTAGGTCTCATCTATTCGAGTTTTCAGAGGATATTTTGGAATTCTGTTTCATTAATTTCTCGTGAGAGATTATGTAAATTTTGGTGTTTGAGTTATCGGCAAAAATCCTGATGTTGTTTCAATCAATATATCAGCTCACATTTGGCTACTAGATGTCACGTTGTGCACGTTTAAGGTAAATTTGAAAAAAAAACAATTTTGCCATCATCGGAAAACCAATTTCTCAACTGCAAAACATAACACATCGGAAAATTTATCCCGGGAACAAGTATTCCTACGTCACGTTCTCTCCATTTCTTTTGAGATGACAGAATTTAGAGCAAAAACCCTTGCACATATAACATTAAGATTAATGCAAACAACAGAATACATAAAAATTTGATTCACGTTTCTATCGGTCTTTTAAAATAATTTTTGCCAAATTTTCTAGTCAGACTGACTTCCGTATTCAGAAAAATTTTTGAATTTAATCAGTTTCGCATCATTTGTTCGACAAAGTATGGCCTTTGTTACGTGATTATTTCTTTGCACGTTATAAGTGATTGTTAGATTATGCCTCATGAATTCTGTTTTCTTCTCATTGATCCAAATTACCCCAAAAAGGAACAAGATGCTCAGATTTTGTTGTGCCTTGCAGTGCTCATACTGATGAAATTTTACATGTTATAATATTCCAAACCTATAAATCCCTAGTTGTAAAGGACATGACCCAAGTAATAGGTTTCATCGAGTCAAGTTTTTTTAAAGGATATTTCGGATTTCTGTTTCATTAAATTCTCGTGAGAGATTATGTAAATTTTAGTGTTTGAGTTATCGGCAAAAATCCTGATGTTTTTTCAATCAATATATCAGCTCACATTTGGCTACTAGATGTCATGTTGTGCAAGTTTAAGGTAAATTTGAGAAAAAAAAAACAATTTTGCCATCATCGGAAAATCAATTTCTCAACTGCAAAACAAAATACATCGGAGAATTTATCCCGGGAACAAGCATTCCTACGTCACGTTCTCTCCATTTCTTTTGAGATGACAATATTTAGAGCAAAAACCCTTGCACACATAACATTAAGATTAATGCAAACAATAAAATACATAAAAATTTGATTCACGTTTCTATCGGTCTTTTAAAATAATTTTTGCCAAATTTTCTAGTCAGACTGACTTCCGTATTCAGAAAAATTTTTGAATTTAATCAGTTTTGCATCATTTGTTCGACAAAGTATGGCCTTTGTTATGTGATTAGTTCTTGGCACGTTATAAGTGATTGATAGATTATGCCTCATGAACTCTGTTTTCTTCTCATTGATCCAAATTACCCCAAAAAGGAACAAGAGGCTCAGATTTTGTTGTGCCTTGCAGTGCTCATACTGATGAAAATTTACATGTTATAATAGTCCAAACCTATAAATCCCTAGTTGTAATTGACATGACTTAATTAATAGGTTTCATCGAGTCAAGTTTTTTTATAGGACATTTCGGATTTCTGTTTCATTAAATTCTCGTGAGACAATATGTAAATTTTGGTGTTTGAGTTATCGGCAAAAATCCTGATGTTGTTTCTATCAATATATCAGCTCACATTTGGCTACTAGATGTCACCTTGTTCACGTTTAAGGTAAATTTAAGAAAAAAAAAACAATTTTGCCATCATCGGAAAACCAATTTCTCAACTGCAAAACATAATACATCGGAAAATTTATCCCGGGAACAAGTATTCCTACGTCACGTTCTCTCCATTTCTTTTGAGATGACAGAATTTAGAGCAAAAACTCTTGCACACATAACACTAAGATTAATGCAAACAATAGAATACATAAAAATTTGATTCAAGTTTCTATCGGTCTTTTAAAATAATTTTTGCCAAATTTTCTAGTCAGACTGACTTCCGTATTCAGAAAAATTTTTGAATTTAATCAGTTTTGCATCATTTGTTCGACAAAGTATGGCCTTTGTTACGTGATTAGTTCTTTGCACGTTATAAGTGATTGTTAGATTATGCCTCATGAATTCTGTTTTCTTCTCATTGATCCAAATTACCCCAAAAAGGATCAAGAGGCTCAGATTTTGTTGTGCCTTGCAGTGCTCATACTGATGAATTTTTACATGTTATAATAGTCCAAACCTATAAATCCCTAGTCGCAATTGACATGACTCAATTAATAGGCATCTTCGAGTCAAGTTTTTTTAGAGGTTGTTTCGGATTTCTGTTTCATTAAATTATTAAATTCTCGTGAGACATTATGTAAATTTTGGTGTTTGAGTTATCGGCAAAAATCCTGATGTTGTTTCTATCAATATATCAGCTCACATTTGACTACTAGATGTCACGTTGTGCACGTTTAAGGTAAATTTAAGAAAAAAACAATTTTGCCATCATCGGAAAACCAATTTCTCAACTGCAAAACATAATACATCGGAAAATTTATCCCGGGAACAAGTATTCCTACGTCAAGTTCTCTCCATTTCTTTTGAGATGACAGCATTTTGGGCCAGTATCTTTGATCACATAGCGTTGCAATTAGTGCAAAAATCGAATAGATAGAGATTTACATTACGTTTCTATCGATCTTTTAAAATAATTTTTGTCCAAACTTTCTAGTCAGACTGACTTCTGTATTCGGAAAATTTTTTGAATTTAATCAGTTTTCCATCACTTGATTGTCAAAGCATGGCCTTCGTAACATGATCAGTTCTTCTCACGTTATTTGTGATTGTTTGATTCTGCATCATGAAATTTGTTTATCTCTAAATGATCCAAATTACACAAAAAAGGAAAAACAGGCTCAGACTTTTTTGTGCCCTGCAGTTCTCATACTGATGAATTTATACAAGTTATAGTAGTTCAAACCTTTAGAACATTAGTTGTTATTGACATGACACAATATGTAGGTCTCATCTATTTGAGTTTTCAGAGGATATTTTGGAATTCTGTTTCATTAATTTCTCGTGAGAGATTATGTAAATTTTGGTGTTTGAGTTATCGGCGAAAAACCAGATGATGTTTCAATTCATCTATCAGCTCACTTGGGACTACTATATGCCACGTTGTGCAAGGCTGAAGTAATTGGTAGGGAAAAAACGATGTTTAGGACCATGAGAACACCATTTCTACAACAGCAATACATAATGCAGCGAAAAATATCTCCTGGAAACAAGTATGCCTGCGTCAATTTTTTTTTCAATTTCTTCTAAGATGACAGCATTTTGAGCCAGTACCCTCACACACAGTACCTTGCAATTACTCCCAGAACCGATTAAATGGCGATTTTCATGCACGTTTCCGCCAATTTTTAAAAATAAGTATTGTCCAACTTTTCTAGTCAGCCTGACTTCAGTGTGCAGAACAACTTTCGGTGGTATGTATTAAATTCTCAGTCTTCCATTTGCCAAAACAAATTTTTCTTTAGAGCAGGGGAGGCTTGGAACTAGCCGAGTTTGTGGTTTCTGGTTTAAATGTGTTTTTGCAGAGTGGAAGATTAAATTTTTTCAGTTCAGTCAACAAAATTATATTCATTGTTCACCATTATTTTCATTTATTTTCAATAGTAACTTCCGGTCCAAGAAAAGTCCCAGAGCAATTTAGGAAATCTTGAAAACGTTTTAAAAACGAAAATGAAATTTTGTTAATGATAAATATTTTAAATTTTTTGTTCACTTCAGTCCATCTTTGGAAAAATCATAGGGAAGCTTAATGGAATTGTCTTTGCTATCTGAAAAGAAAAACTACGAATTTTATTTTCAAACTCAGTTTTCCTGTAAAAATTTTCCTTCAAACTGATACCTTAAAATCACAAAAAAAATTGCAGGTAAATTACCTGAATAATGTGCAGGTAAGCAATTCCGGGGAAAATTGTGCAGGTAAATTTTACCTGCACTTGGCCTTACCTGCACACTGTTCAGGTAAATTTACCTATACATTATTTAGAGTGTAATCAAACTTAGTCAATGTAATAACAGTCTTCTTCAAATCATCCAGATCTTTTTCAATGGTTTTCGTTTGCCTGTTATCTGATGATTCCTGCAGCAATTTTGAAATTTGCCTACAACTGTTAGCCCTGAAGCACGCATTACATATCGGTAGCGCTTTTCAACCTATAGTGCTACTCTATAAAATTAAATCGTACCTTAGTCGTACAATACTAGGAAATCTTCATTCAAAGGCATTCCACTATTGATTCATTGAAAGAAGCTCCCTTTTTTCAGTTTTCACTGTTACCGTAAATTAAGTTGATGGCAATTAGGCTGTACACACTCCACCTATTGTGCTTTTCTTTGGTGCTCAAGCTGGTTTTGTGCTCCGAATCTGAGAATTTGAAATGTCACCAGACACCGAACAGTGCAAAAGCTTAGCCTAACACGGAAGCAGATAGGGATTTGTGTCCGGGACTCTTAAAGCTTGCCAAACAAGGAGAAAACTAGAAGGCAAATTGAAGCTCGGAGGCCTAGACCCTAAAATCCATTTTTTTGTCGTCCAGTTTCTCTTTGTTGACCTGTCTACGTTGTGAGACCCTCTTTCCTTGCCTTTCTATCATGAAATAGTTCTGCAGATTCGGCTATTAACGGAAAGAATAACACTAAGAGTTAAGAGATAAAGCTTGGGCAATTGATAGTGCTCTGTGGTCTGACTTTTAAAATAATTTATTTCGTAAAATCAATAACAATTTTGTTCGTAATTGACGATATATGAAATATGTTCTCGAAGCCCTTGCGCTGACAAAAATCAATATAGTACGAATTTAGAAGTTCTCGACGTGATCAAGGACATTTTGACCGAGGATCGAGAACAAAGGAAAAAAACTGACAAAAAACTGATTGTTTTTATGTTTTATAATTGTTTTGTTTATAAGTCATTACATGGAGCCATTATATATGATCACACGATAAATCAGTGGATTGCTTGTAATTGAAAACGCAATTTGCATTGTTCCTAGACTCGGGACTGAGAATAGCAAGTCCACAGAAAATGGCTGGTTCCGATCCAGTTGCTAAGAGCCTCTGCTAAATCTTTTCATCAATCATTCCTTGGTTCAGTAGTTGCTGCAAACTGCTATTGACCTGTTTCTCAGTTTTCATGGTTAGATCGTCACTTCCTGCACTACGAACCAAAAATTGCCTTTCAAAAGCATTTTAACCCCTCTATCCCTATCTGTTTGTGTCTCACAAACATTTTTGCGTACTATCTGGCTGACGTTTATATTTCACCTGACTTTTCTCAGTCGGCGTTGTTTGCCTTAACTGGCCAACCAATCTGTCTATATCCGATAAGAAGTGCACTTTACTAAATCTAATTTGGTTCGTTTGCTCCTGACTCAACGATAAGACGTCTGGAAAACTTTTAGGCACTTCAAAACCGTCAATTGATCAAAAGTGTCATGAAAGCCTCTCCACAAAGGCGTGTCGTGTCCTTGGGACAGTTTTGCCAAATGGTCGTAATGTCTGTTCACTAACATTTCTGAATGTTGTCTCATTATCTTTCCGATGTTGTCCACAATTGATAGTAAGTTTTCTTTTTTTTCACATCTTTCCTTAGATGTTCCCTATCCTCCTCACGTTTTTATTTAAGAAAAACAACATTGTTGCACATAACTTATTTGTTTTCTTTGGAGCTTAATGCTTTTTTTGTTAAAACTTAGATTTTGGCATACAAAACATCAAGTTGAATAAATTGTTATTACGGTTTTGACAACAGCTTAACAAGCAACCAAACAAATAAATACCAACCAAGTGGTGTCCAATTGCTGATGCACTGCTTAACCACAAAGACTACAATTTGAAAAAGATTGTAATTGGCGCACTGTAACCCCTGACAATTTCAAACGCAAACTACCAAAAGGTTCATTTTCTTAATTTAAAAATTTGTAATTGAAGGATTTTTTTCCTCTGACCAGTTTTTCCATTTTTTAATTTAAAATCTATCAAAAAAACAGGAAAACGATAGAAAAATTTTATTCATATGTAGCCAGTTTACGTTGATAATTTGACCTTTATCAGCACAACACAAAACGCTTTCTGTTGTGTAATTGTTGTAGTTCACTTACTTAGAAGCCTGAAGACAATATACGTTGATATACCTAATTTTAAAAAATGGTAAGAACTTAAAATGTTTGCTTGGTGCTCTCTTGGTAAGAACTCAAAATATTTGCTTGGAAGAAGGCAACCAGTAATTAAAAAATGTCCATCTGCGAAAACTTTGTCTTTTTCGTTAATTTTTTCCATTCATTTTTTGTTAATGAACAGAGCAATTAAAAAAAACCATATTCATTCCATCGACCTAAAGTAAATTAGAAAAAATAGATTGTTGTAGTAGTAAGAGGCTCAATTCCTGTTTAGGAAATAAATAACGCGCACAAATTATGACAATATTACTAATATAAATGCAAAAAAACGCTTAAGACCTGCAGAATTTGTTACAACAATTTATACAAACGATTCAAACCTTCTGAAAAAACAATTTTCAACTTCTAAAGCGCACTTTTTTTTATTCATGACAAACTGTCTTATGAGTTTTAGTAAAATGAAGTTGGCAGCACGTTGCAATTGAGAGCGGAAATTGTATCTGCTTTTGTTTTTCTTCTTCTATTATTTTAAATGTCTAGCTCGATGAGTCTTAGTAAGTGTTGTCGCAAAACAAACGATAACAAACATTAACTTCATTGACCATATTCCATAAGACAACCAGATCAGATCTGTAAGTGCTAGCTGGAAACAAATAGGCAAAATGCTTAGCTGGTTCATGCATTCTAGATAACTGGTCTAAGCGGTACAAAGAATCCATTTCAGACAACGACTTTGATATTAGGATCATTACAGAGGGCTGCCATGTTGGAGATCCAATTTGTAAGATTGAAAAAACAAGTGACTTATATAGAAGATATGTCTGGAGACATTTGTCCCTGCAGAACATTTCGTTTCCAAAATTTCACTTTTGACGCTTTTGCAGTACAGTGTTTGATATGTTCGTCCCATGTCAAGTTTTTACAAGAAACAGTTACCAAGTCCTTGATAGAGTCTATATGTTGGATGAATGAGACTTTGAGCTGGAGTTCAGCCTCGTTATGTTGTCCAGTCAAAGTAAACTTGCATTCTTCTGAGTAAAAATTTATATCCATTGACGTCAATCAAAATGAGAGATTGTCAATATCTCTTTAATTGTCACTTTATTGAGACTCCAAAAAAATTTCTTGTCGTCACAATACAAACAGGATTTACAATGCTCGAGCAAATTTGTCATAATACGAAGTAAAAAGACGAATCAGAATAACCTCAGGACACTACCCTGAAAAACAGTAGACGTAATATTAACTTCGCATTTTATTATTACCAACTTTAACTTTTTATTATACACAGTTTAACTAAAACTAGAATAATTCGATAAAAGCAGAATCAAAACCAATTGATGCTAACTGTGTCAGGAGCAATAATGTGGGACAGCATCAAATGCATTTCTGACGCCAAACATAACTAACAGCCATACAGTCTGCATGGTGATCTCTGCTGCTATAAAAACTCTCAAAACAGTGCGGCAATTCCTCATGGAACCATTTTGCTGCTTCTCTATTTGATATCGCATCCAAGCCTAAATAATAGTAAAGGTGAGTCGTTCAAACACGACTGATATTTTGAATCAGATGCTAAACAGCTTTAATTTTTATGTCTTGTGTTGAACCACATTTGTGCAAGGGAGTGATAATTGAGGCTTTATGCTGATGGCGACACGCAAGAGACCTCAAAATCTTTTTTAAAAAATGGAAAAAGAGGGATTCCAGATTGTAATTTTATTCTATTGAAACAAGGAAGAAATCAAGTCACTGCCTATAAATGATTTATTATTACAAAGCTTCAAAGCATTGCAAACGTCAGTTACAGTAAGAAATCACTCAACGGAGTATCACACAGTACTGAGAATTTTTCCATGAGGCTCTTATCTGGTGTGTACACAGGACGTAAAGACGTATTGAACAGCTGAGCTTTCTCAAAGCCGCTACCACCAGCTTTGAGATCAACGTAAAACATGTTGCACGGATAATTGAAAATCAACTTGAGGAGCGTAGAAACTAGACGCAGCGTCTTTGGTTGCTCAAATTAGAAATTTCGACGAACAATCATTTGTCCCTCTGAATTGCTGACTCCAATTCTATGATGAGCCTTGCTTTTGCAGCTGCGATATGAGCCGAACAGTATTTTGAAAGCGTTGGGGAAATTTTTCCACGTCAGTTGAGATCATGCATTGTATGCGATGGAAAAAATATACTGTACAGTATATCACTTTTCTTCGTTTCATGTTTACAGATTTTGACAACACTTTGGTTAGATAGTCGCACCAAATGTTTAATACTGACAATTAGGAGACAAGTCCACTTAGAAATCGAAAAAACATTGTCAAACAATTATTTAAAATTTGGATGTTGAGGCATCTGCTTAGGCGAACTCAAAAACATTTTAGGTAACATTTTGAATTGAGAGCCATTTTTTGGAAGCAAATTGCTTTGTGGTCTTTAGAACTAATGTCAAAATTTCAAAATAGCAGATCATCAGCACAAGATAAAATCAGATCAAGTGTATTGCCATGTTTCTGTGTACCTTCTTGGAGGAGTTGATTCAACTCGCAACCATTAAAAAGTCTCGAAGAAAATTGCGTTCAAAATTGTTGAAAATTTTCAGAGGTTAGCATTGACCAATCGACTCCAAGAAAACTAATAATAAAAACTAAAAACACTAACTGTTTTTTCTTCTAGAAATTGAGAATTGGGAAAGTTTATACTACCTCAATGACTAGAACACAAAAAAAATCTATAGAAAAACTCCAGAACTTAAGTTTTGAAATCACTTCGCTATTTACCTTTCTTGGTTATCAACTCGTATTGTTTCGCTTGAATTCTTTTTTCAACTTCTCTATCAGGCGGTGAAAAGAATTTCGTAATGTATACTGAATGCGTGTAATGTTGTGCATTGCAGCTTCGAGCTAATCTTCTCGGTAAAAAATGGGAGCTGTTATATGATATCAAGAAGGGACGCTTTGTTTCGCTTCTCGCCATTTTCACTCAATATGCTTCATAATATGATGAATTGCCGTGAAATTTTTTCTATTTTATCATTAATTAAATCGCCTTTTCTCATACACCCGTTATTATAAACTTGAAGCTGTCATGAACGTACTCTAGGTTTATTTACAGCTCTATTAGTGCTTTGTACCTATATAGAAGGCTGCGTAATTTCAATTTCAAAATAAATGACATTTTGTTTGCGATTGTATCAAGAATCGCGTTCAACATAGCTTCAAGAAGAGACATCAGTGCTATAAGTGTCACAAGTTTATAAAAGGTTTACAAAAAAACTTTGGCTTCAACGTCAAAAGTTTAGTTTAAAAATTAATTTATTAACTGAACCACGACTGACACAAGGTTGAGAGGTGTAATGAAAACAAAATAGACTTTGATCACAAAAATCTCGAGCTTCGAGCAACATCGAAAAAATTGACATAAAAGTGTTGACATGGTTATTTACCTCTGCTATAGAACAGATATTTGGTACTGGCCAAAGAAAACTTTTTGTTCAGACCGTATACATCCATACATCCATCCAACCACACAAGCTAACCACTTTAGGCAATTTTATTTTAATTTTAAAATTTGTTCGGCATAATCTACTTTTAATTAAACTTCTTTCTTTGCGCTAGTTTTTTTCACAAGAACCACGCTAAATTAACTAAACATATGATATATTGTGCACGGACGGCTGCTGTAGTGGCAACAAAGATGGTATATAGTGGCGACAGCGATTTAAAATAAATAGAAAACAAGCATCCAATAATATTGAGTGTTGTATTTATTTCATAAACTCAACTTTTTTTGCATGAAAACCGATTTTTAACTCAATTTTGACGTCTCAGCATCACGACCAACAACAAGAATTGTGATTTTCTGTCAAAATTTGACAAGAAAAAGTGTCATTGTTTCCTAAAAATTGGAGCGATTACCCCCTAATAGTGACCACCCCCTAAAGAAATGATTATCATAAAACCTGTTGTGCATGTTTTTTAGATAATAAAATTGCGTTCAATGCCATCTCTTTTTGGATTTGAGATAATTTGACTAAAAAAGTACTATTCAGCCTCTAAATTTGTTGTTTTACTTCAGGCAGGAAATACACCGTCATTAAAACTTAAAAGCTTTTGTTTTTTGTCAAAAATAGTGCGGAGTTGGAACAGAATTATTGAATTAAATTATAGAAAAACAGCCTTTTTATATAAAAAACGGTGCAAAATTCCTCAAAAAGGAAAGCTATGTTACACATTTTGAGCTCTTGTCACAAATTCAAACATGGCACAGAAAAGAAACACTAAACGGCGCAAAACGGCGTGAAAGACCGAAATTGAGGAACGAACGCAGTATTTTGGTCAAGGTTAAAAAAATCGGCTACTTATTGTTTTGTACACATTCGGAGGACACTAGGAAGAGCATTCAAGGGACCCTAAAAATTTTCAAACAAAATTGTAATAAGAAACCATTGCAGTTCCGATGGACGCTAGCTAGGAGAGTCCAGCAGCATGGTAAATAATTAATAGATTATCTCGTTGATTTGCTGACGTTGTACTTGAAAGCGTACACCCAAAAGTCTACTAAGATAAGAGAACATCTCATTTGAGGGGCTTCCTCGAAGGCATCAAAAAAACTCATATGCGATTCAAATTGAGACAAAATATAGGCGACTCGGGTATGAGTTCAGACAAAGTTTTTGCAAGAGTACTTCAGTTAGAAGCAGTGACGCAAACTGAAGAGGAGGAAAAGGAACTTCTGTTTTCTGCCAACCAGTCAAACAAAATTTTTCAACTACTTTAGTCAATTTAAGATCAAAGATTTTGTGAGAACATTGCGTACTAGTTAATTTAACAAAAGTTAACGCGGCCAAAAAAATATCCGTTCGGTAGTGAACGCGGTTCAAGAGAAACCGGAGAGAAAAGAAGAAATTACAACAGCGATAACAAGAGCTATAGACGAACCAATTTCACAGTAGAGTGCAATCGCCAACACCCAGAGGCGAAAGCAGAAGTCGAAATCCAATGCAGGAGAGTTGTGCCCAGCAGCCAAAGGCAGCAGTGACATTTTAGAAAGAAAAATGTTGCACTTGCCATCAAGGAGACCATGAATTCAGAGAATGCAGTAATTGTTTCGAATGTGGGAGCGCAAATCCTTTTAAAAGAAATTGTCCGTATCGAAACAAGAACTAGGTGAAGATGGCAGGGCTTCAATTTCAACGTGCTATATAAAAAGACTGCCATGCAAAAACAGCCTTGTGGCGCAATATTTGCAAAATTAATGATTAAAGACAAACCGATAAAGGCCTTAATTGAGAGTGAGAGTGTCAGTCTTTTAAACAACACACTCTATAGGCACCTAAGAGAACCTAGCCAAATCATAACATGCAACAATAATATGAGCAGCTAACAACGGAAACATCGGAAAAACGTCTGTAAAGGGTCAGCAGCTTTCCATTTCCAACTTCAGAAATTTACATCTGAAGTATCAGTTTAGATTATAGTGACTATAAATGATATATATGGCTCGCTTATCAGGCATTAAATTCTGATACAATTTTGACTGTATTTTGAACCCAAGAAAAATAAGTAGCTATTTTGCGGGAAAATTGGGAAAACTTAACAGTTATTCCCATTACAATGAAGTGTCAAATATCCGTTTTTAATTGCAGCAGAGGATCATGAACCACCTCGTCGCTGCAAAGTTCATGTTTAATGCAGCATCGTTGACGAATAAGATTACAAAACAAGAGAGACTGAAATCAAAAGACCTTTTGTTAATAGCGGTCTTGCAAAGAAATATGGTTGTTGATGTTGCATGGATTTGAAACCAATATTCGAACACAGGAACGTTTACAGAAATGCAAGAATCGCATGTGGCGAAGACATTGAAAAGACTTGAAAAAAACAGGCAAACAACCTGAAGAGATGAATTTGTATTTGAAACATGTGAACTTTGAACAAAATTATCAGAGAACATTTTTGAGAAATTCAAACGATATGGTATTTTACGACCGAAATCATCATAAAATAAAATTGAAAAAAGAGGCTACGCCATTCAGACGTACACATGGCAGCAAGAGTTTTGAGACGAAACAGCCACGAAAAAGCATGATTGTTGAAGACTTGGAACGAGATGAATTAGTCGAACCATTACACTTCAATTCGGCAGCACCATCATTACTGGTAAAAAAGACGGAACCTATCACTTAGATGTTTTTGAAATATTATTGTCTAAACAAAAAAAGAGAAAACATGCTGTCCACTACCGTAAAATAATGAGATTATTAATTCTCTGGATGGAAGCATGTACTTCTCTAACAAAATAAATTTTTTGTTGGGATACTTTCAGATGGCGAACGAGGAAGAGAGTCAAAATTCAACAGCTTTCATATCACCTTTGGGGCTTTATAAGTAGAAACAACTTCAAATGGGACTAGTGTCCGCGCCAGGAGTTTTTCAAAACCTAATGGTTTTATTTTCTGCCGGCCTGTCTTACGCAATGCCGGTTTTCCTACGTTTAGTGGAGATTGGATTAAAAATTAAAGGACCAGAATGCATTTTTTAAAAAAAACTTGCCAGCTTCTTGGGGCTCTTTATATCCGAGAGTGGTGTAGAGATCAACCCAGCAAAAATAAGAGCGGTAGAAAGATTGAAAGAGCCATCCTCTGTGAAAGACGTCATGGCCTTTCTCGGCCTTGTGGTCTGGTATCGGAAATTTTTTCCGGGTTTCGGAAAAACAGAAGAACTTTCTACAGCTTACTAAATAAATCAAATAAATTTGAGGGGAGTATATAGTGCAAAAGTGCGGTAACCGAGTTAAAGAAGAAGCTATAGAAGCCCTGGTTTTAGGATACCCAAATGATAGAGACCCGTATGCACTAACTACGGATGCTTCACTAACAGAAGTTGGAGCAATTCGTACACAAAAACAAGGGATCAAAGCATATGCTAGCAAAAATCTGAATAAAGGACAACATTATTAATCAGAAACAAAAAAGGAATTAAAGGCATTTGTTCATTTTATGCAACAATTTGAACACGATTTACTTGGTCAGCATTTTCTAATTATAACGGGCCACAGAGCTTTTGTTAGGATCTAGTAAATTAGAGAAACAGACGCATTGTCGCAAAATGGGTAGAGAAACCTGGGCACTTTAATTTTGACATCAAGCATGGAGCAGGAAAAAACTCCCTCACCCAGACTGTCTATCGCGCATAAATACAGAAGATGAGGATTAGGAAGTTTTCAATAACGCCATTGCCATGGAGTTGAGGAGGACGATGTCAACTATTTGAGTCAAGGTTGGAAATTGAACAAATTTCAGAGAGTAAAACTGCGCGATTCGCATCAAAAAGACGAGCTACTTAAAGAAGTATACTCATGGGCCATAAACAAAAGAACTGTATCAGGAGACATAAAAACAGAGCTGTCAAGGAATTAGAGAAGTACTGGATTCAGTAAACAAATCTCTGTCTTAAAGAAAGGATTTTGTATCAAAAACACCAAATCAAAACTATCTTTGAAACCTTATACCAAATGCTAGTGCTGATAGAGAGAGTGTCCTTCATGCTTGAACTGTTGCACGGTTCTCCTAGAACTCATTTTGAGATGGATAAAACATACCAAAGGGCTTGTGAAATGTTTCATTGGCCGTTCATGAAAATGGAAGCAATGAGTTGGACAGAAAGCCGTGACGTGTGCCTGAAAAGGAAAATCACCAAGCAGAAGCAACGACTTTCACTCGCAAAATGGAAACCTATTCATCCATTTTGACAAGTATCTCTCAATACGATGGGTCCACTTCCCCGAGTCTCAAGGAAACAAGTACATATCGTTTGTCGGAGATCAATTCATTAAGTGTTAAAAAAAACCGTAGCCTTGCCCAATGAAGGGCGAAAAACGTGTCCAGAGCTCTTGTTGATCACTGGATAGTGAGATTAGGATGTTAACCTACACAGTGACCAAAGTTTGTGTTGGATTTATTCCATAGTTTTGCAGTGAACAAGGAATACAGATAGCATTAACCACATCTTAACACCCAGAAGGGAAGGCAATGACTGAAAGAACAAACGAACACTATGAGAATGCTTCTCTAAATAAGTATGCCAATACCAATATGAAAGGACAAAATTTCTACCATAAGCGATGATCCTGTCATAAGCGGCCCAGCGATCATCAATCCATAGTGTAACAAATTAGAGTCCAGCGGATGTGGTATTGGGTTTTCTTCTGTCACTACCTATGGACTGCTTCTGTAGCACACCACTGAACGCAACATTTGCAACACCAAGTGACTATGTTTTCACAAAGAAACAAAAAGTATCTCTCAATATGATGGGTCTACTTCCCCGAGTCTCAAGGAAACAATCACATATCGTTTGTCGGAGATCAATCCAATAAGTGTTAAAAAAACCGTAGCCTCGCCCAATGAAGAGTCGAAAATCGTGTCAAGAGCTCTTGTTGATCTTTGGATAGTGAGATTAGGATGTTAACCTACACAGTGACCGAAATTTGTGTTGAATTTATTCCATAGTTTTTGCAGTGAACTAGGAATACAGATAACATTAACCGCATCTTAGCACCCACAAGGGAAGGCAATGACTGAAAGAACAAACGAACACTATGAGAATGCTTCTCTAAATAAGTATGCCAATACCAATATGAAAGGACAAAATTTCTACCATAAGCGATGATCCTGTCATAAGCGGCCCACCGATCATCAATCCATAGTGTAACAAGTTAGAGTCCAGCGGATGTGGTATGTGGTTTTCTTCTGTCACTATCAATAGACTGCATCTATAGCACACCACTGAACGCAACATTTGCAACACCAAGTGACTATGTTTTCATAAATAAACAAAAACTCCACTAAAGGCATCAGTTGATGCAAGAGTTTAAGAAACAGGAACGCTAGAAAAATTATAATGACCACAGTGAGTATGGAGTTAACGACAAAATAGGAGAAGAGGTGTGAGTTTTCAACCCAGCGTTAAAAAAGAGAAAAAAGAAAATTTACTTCTTTCTATAGAAGACAATAAACAATTGTTGAAGTCATGAACATTTTGAGTTTCCGGGGTGAAAAATAAAAAGACAAAGAAATTTATCAACGTCCATTATGACCAATTTAAAAAAACAAAAACCCGAAAAACCATTTACACTTGAGCGTCAGGCAAAACGTAAGTTGACAGTTAAGGAGGAGAAAAAAATTTTTAGGACAACTCAGACAATGATGATAAAATTCAGATAGAACCACCCACAGACAATGAATGTAATTAAAATCAGAACATCAAACTGAAGCCGAAAATTTTGTCAGTCCGAGGGAGGAGGTGGATCCTCTTCTAGGCCTAGAGGGAAAACGGGAAAGAAAGCAGCGCAAAAAAATTTCCAAAATTGGAAAAAATAGCCACAAGAAGAAACTAGAAAAACAAAAAGTACTAAGGAAAAAGTTGAAAGTGAAGAGAAGGCATCAAAAATGGCTACAATGTCTAGCATCTGAATAAAATCGGTACCAAATTACCAATAAGTTTTTGTTTCTGGAAAATTGAGAGTGAAACAATTTACTTAAAAATAAATGCAAGTTCTTCCGGAGCATCGAGTGCTGGAACATCACAATGTTTCTATCTGGCAACGCTAGCCATTTCTTCTTCTCTTTCGCTTTGTACTAAATTATGCGGATAAAATTTTTACAATTTCAATTCAACAAAAATCTATTCTCGTGATCACAGAAAAAATTCTGATAAGAGATTTCGAGTTTCGAAAAAAGTAGAAGAGAGAAGTATCATTTACGCTGAAGTTCATCCAGAGATATAATTAAAATTTTGCATGTCTGAAGCGGCATATACATTGTCCGCACTGAAAAACAGCAACGTACAAGACAATTTTGTTTTTAATACAGAAAACTCAAGACTACTAATATCAATGTGCACTTAAAACCAGGGAACTTGTTGAAACTTTTGGCAGAAGAAAAGTTTATCATAGCACCTTTGGAAATGAGACTTTCAAAACCAACAAGAGGACGGTAACAAAAAAATGTTACGACTGGCGAGCAAACTACCTATGTGGAGAGGCATAGTCAAAGCTTCGCTAACGAAAATAGTCACGAAGGAGCTATATTTGCTGAGCCTCTTTAGTGAGTTTCACCAACTGGAGAAAATATTATTTGAAATGTGGTAATCATTGCAAGAATTTACATGGGAACAATTAAAAGAAAGCTGCTACAAATAAGCACATTAAGATTATAAGATCCCATATGTCTTCCAAATTTTTTTCATCGACAACACATATTTTGAAGAAAACTTAGTAATTTTTTTTGACGATCAGGTCAATATCAGGGCAAAAAAAACGAAAAAGATAGCCTTCAGGTCAAGACTAAAAAAACGCAAATATATTTAGTTCAAGATTTAAAAAAGAGAAAAGGATATTCTTGAGGTCAAGACTGTAAAAATGAATACGTCTTGAGATCAAGTAAAAAACAAAATATGTCTCGAGTTCATGACCAAATAAAGAAAAAGACCCCCCTGTGGTCAAGACTATAATTATGAATCCAAGACCACAAAAAATGATGAAATTTAGACGCAAGAATGGTTTTATTTAGAAAAGGCAGGAAGCGAGAGCCAACAAATCGGTGAATAAATATAAAAATGCCCGAGTTTTGTATAGTTTTATCCAAGACTTGCCCTGCAGTACACCGAGTGCAATCTTGTTCATCGCGGACTTGGAGGCTGTCCACGTTAGAACCTCTGGCAGCCTCCAACATTCGGTCCCGTGCTTTACAACCTGAAGTGAAGCTGCAAAGCCAGTGTCTGCAATTGGAGAGGTTGAAGAATACTAACTCTTTACTTCAAAAACGCCTTCTAGAACTTCGACAAAAATTGAACCAACAGAGAGATAAGTTCAAAAAGGAAACAGAAAAAGCAATGGACAAACTGAGCATCGACTTTGGGGCGCTAGGATATATTCCGAAGGAATTGGCAGCCAGAAGAAATATTGAACAGGAGAAATCAACCAATTTATTGAAATAGAATTTGGCAGATCGCAAATTCAATGCTGCTGAGAAGAGCGAGTATAGACTGGTGAAGTAGAATCATCGATTACGGTCAGAGCTGCAGCCTTGTATAGTAAAGTACAGGTAAATTTTTTGACAGAAACAAAAAGTGAGACAAAATTCAAAAATAAAGGTAGATATGGACGTCTTGGGATATGACTCGAGACGTTATGTGAAGCCATCAAAAAGAGTTAAAAAAACAGAAGCAAACTTTCTTAATATCTAAATCAGATGAAGAGAAGAAAAAGAGAGTAGAGGCGGACTTCTTAGGGTGTGACTAGAGACGTTAGCTGAAGGCATCTAAGATTACACTGCCCGGGCTAAACATATTTTTTGATTTTGCGTATTGTTGCATTTTTGGTTTTGCATGTGTATTTTTATGTGTATTTAGAGAACCCGACAAACCAGAGAATGGAAGAAAACCACAACCACGTCAAGATGATCAGTGATGAATACTAGACTGATCACGGAAATCAGTCAAGATTTTGAAGCTGATCTAACTCTATGGTACCAGTAGGGGAGGACAACTTGACAGTGGAAATCATGGTGAGGCCTTGCTACTGGCCCCAAACTCCGTTCCCGCTTGGGACCAACCCCTCACAGCTGCAAGGGTGAACATACCCGCCTCAATAGGAGTCGTTAACTACACTCATTTGTGCTGTCGAAGCACAAACTGGTTGCTTTTCCTCTAAAAGGGGAAACTGGCTGACGGTGATGCACTAAGGGTGCCTCTCTCTCTTTCTCTAAAGACTCTATTGTTGTCTTTCATTTGCTATAGACATCAAAACCAACAACAGGTCACTGTACTCCCGTTGCTTTTCCTCTGAAAGGGGCGTCTAGCTTCCGGAGTTGCACTGGGGATGCCTCTTTCTTTCTGCTCTTCTCTCTCTCTCTCATATCTCTTTTCACTCTATCTATCTTATTTCGCTCTCTCTCTCTCAAAATTTTTCTGCTTTTCTCACTCTCAGGCTCCCTTTATCTTTCCATGAATACCCAATAATGACCCCTGAAACCAAAACTCCATAATCAAAATTTCCATCCAAACCAATATCACTGCCTCCATCCTCCAGACAAGTATTCAACTTGAACCACCAGAAACCAACAAAAATACAAAAACCAAGTGCAAACGACAGTCAATGCGCAGTTTAAAATGTCGCGTAAGCTAATACCTGAGAAATCGCAATTGGCAGTTCACTGTTAAATGTACATATTAAAAAGAAAATCAAAGCGGTATACCGGTTGATTTTTTGTGTGAGTTGTACACTCTATTCTTATTAAAAAGAGGCAATGTGAGAGTCGCAAGTTATTAAAAAGATCACAATAAAAAACCTTGGGTTTTAAGGTCATTCAGAGGACGGTTCGTAGGGTTTTTAATGCAACCTCTAATTGGTTGGACTTCGATCAGGCTCTTGAAAAGAACAAAAATTGCTGGAGCAAAAATCAATATCCAGAGGAATGGTCTTCAAAAATTGTGAACCAGACTCTAGAAAATATAATACGTGGCGGTAATGATCAATTGAGAAAAACACCAAAAGAGCATCAAAAAAGCAAGACTAGATCTTATGATAAGCCAACTATTTTTCTACAATACAGAGGCAACCTTACTCAAAACTTTGCAAGCAAATTGCGGAAACTATGCGAATTGCAAGTGGTTTTTACAACGCGGGAATTAAAATCAAGCCTCCCCACCCTGAAATCATCTTTCAATAGAGACCTGAAATCCCACGTGGTATATGAGATTAAATGTAACGAATGCGGATCAATATATGTTGGGAAAACAAGCCGCCATGTTACCACAAGGATAACAGAACATCAAAAGAAGGATTCACAGGTGGGTCAAATCTGGATGAATGTCGTCGCGCCACGAATGACATTGAATGGGAAATTCTGGAGGCCTGTCAGACAGTAGAAAAACTAATGATTATCGAAGCTATATACTTCAGCAAGCTGAAGCCGGCACTAAAAACACGCGATGAATATAGGGGGCGGCAACTCACGTTAAAATATTAGTTCAAATTATAATTTTGACTAGATGAGGATACATAGGGCAGAAAATATTTTGTGCTTGACAAAATGAAATTTGCAAAACCTCAACAGGAGGGATACTAAAGTTTAGGGCAAATTCGGAGTAACCTTAAAAATACAAGAACTTGGCCAAAATCGAAAAATCCGGAATAGGAATGTTTTTAATTAAATTGATAAGATGTAAATATGAGTTGTAAATAGGCTAAATATTGTATATAAGGAAAAATTTTTGATTGAATTTTTTGAGAATAGTTCCTGGAATTGTTTTAAGTGTGGTCTCAGACAAATGTAAATACATATTCATTTTATCTTTTAACAATTTGTAAAACAGTTTTACGTTTAACCTGACGATGAACGTAAAGTTCGAAAACGTTCGTTTTAAATACCGGAAGTAATTTTAATTTGACAAATCGGTTTCTTTCACATTTATGGTCAAAGATTTAGTTTAAAAATTAATTTATTACCTGATTTATGGCTGACGTGAGGTTGATAGGTGTCAAGACATTAAAATTAAATATCAATAAAATTGACAAATACTTGTTGACTTGGTCAATTTACCGCGGCGATAGAACCTAAATTTGGTAATGGCCAGAGAAAAAGTTTATTCAGACAGAAAACATCCTTCCAACCAGACGAGCTAACCGCTCACACTGAACGTTAATTTAACTTGATAATTTCTTCTGCATAATCTACTTAATAATTCAATTTCCTTCCTTTCACTTGTATGTGCACAAGTAGCACGCTCAATTAACCAAAGATATATATTGTGCAGGGGCGGCTGCTATAGTGCTGAGACATTGATCACACAGCCAGACACAATTCTTTGACCCTCCTAGCCATTTGACGTCTTCAGGCGTTAGAGAGACTCGGGAGCCAGGAAACCAAGCGCCACACTTCTCGCACCCAGTTGCAGATTGGTCGTCGTTCCTGATTTTTTTTACAAAGAAGACTTTTTGGTCATCCGGTTCTCATCATTGCATTCAGTATATAAAACTGAGTATATGCGAGAGTTTAATTTTGATAATTACCGTAGAATTTAATTTGAGCAACATACACTATGTTTAATAGTTGCCACCAGGGAAGAAAGTTGTAAGGGTTTGGAAAACGAAATTTTGATCTTTTTAAATAATTTCCTAATTTTGACTCTTATTTCGAGATCCTAGCCCACACTTCCCAGACAGATTAAGGTTAGCTTTTGTATAACAATTGAATTTAGAGCTTTGAGTTTGCTGAGCTTGCCTTTAACGTTGACTGTGGCCGAAGCAGGGCAAATAAGTGCGTGTGGTTTTCGAAGTTGAATTAGCTGTTACCGTTGAGTTGTCCGGTTAGACTATGATCTGTATGCAGTAGGGTGTTCCTCGGTGCTACGTTTGCGGGTGTATTTTTTTAGAATCAACTCGAGATCTTTCAGGACAGGCACTCTATTTATTCGGACATCTATTTTTTTCCTTTTTATAAATTGGTTTCCAAACACATGAAAGTGATATTCAGTGCTTGGTAATTGCTGATGAGTTAGATGTCTTTGCTGATAAGAACTGCTGGTTAGGTGAATTGAAGTCTACGAAAAAGTACAATCTGCCACTGAACTTGATGAAATGCGATATCATCCTTATAGTCAATTTAACAGATGAACGGTATGGAAAAGAATTCGAAAACGTCGAGTCCAAGGTGTAGTTTGAACCACATGTTTCCACAAATCTCAATTGTGGCTTTAATAGCATGTGTGCGCCACTTACGTAGAATAAAAGATATTCTGTTCTGAAATAGCTTCATTTGAAACATTTTAGTGACCTTATTGCCTTCCACCCACAAGCCACCTTCTTACCTCCGCGCACAGGGCAGAGAGCATATCCGATCGATAGGTGGTTGTTTTTTTTTCAAATCTTGCAATCACTACTAATTTCAGAGAGCGGGATGGACCCTAAGAAAGTAATTGTCTGTGACAATGGAACAGGGGTATGTATAAATTGCTGTCTTTATCGCAGAAGAAATTTCATCATTGAAAACAGCTTTGGAAAATAATGGAAGTTTTTCCAATCTTCTTTAATAATTTCATTGCTTTCGAATAAATTAGGCTTCATCTAATTCATTTTTGTGCTGGATTGCAGTAGGGATATTTTCTTCCCCAATACCCTTTATGGACCACAGTTACAAATTGTTTTGCGTTGGATCACGTCTTGGTAAATGAAACCATAAGGGGTTGATAATAGATATATTCCCACTTACCTGGCAGAAAACATTCTCCGATAACTCGGATAGATGTCTAATTTAAGTCGTTTTGTTTAGTTCGTTAAATGTGGTTATGCTGGGGACAATTTTCCAGCACACATTTTCCCTTCAATGGTTGGGCGGCCAATTATTCGTTCACAAGACAAGGCAAATACTGGCGGTGTTGAACTAAAGGTTAGTTTATGAATTGCGAGCAAATTGCAAAAAAGTTTTTAATTGTTCTCAAACGAAGTTAGCTCCGAATTTGCCTTTAATCCTGTTGGTCTTTATGCAAATTTTCGTCGGATTAATTTTTTGCTCAATGATTTAATCTTTCGTTAAGAGAAACTACCTTAACTGGTAAAACCCTTGTTCATTAAGTTGCTTTGTCTTATCTCAGTTACATATTCTGTTCGGCGTGTTTTCTTTTTATTCTTTATCAGAAATATGAAGACGTGCTTATCAAAAAAATGTAGAGCTGGGAGTACCACGGACCAGAAATTATTCACTCAATGTTGGGGATGGGTATTTTTCATTGCTTTTTGTTATCTTGGAGATTCTAGTTTTTTTTTGTTGTAGCTACTGCACAGAGCTTTACAAGTCTCTAAGTTTGCCGTTTACCGAAATTGCTAAGCAGGCATAAATTCACAAAGTTAAGGGCACAACTGGAAATCCCTTGACGCTGTTGTTTAATTAAACTCTTGTTGAGATGTTCAGATTATATGGTGAGATGTTTAATTGCTCTTGAACGAAGTTCATAGCAATTATTGTAAACGTGTGTCTTTTTTATGCAAATTTTTTGCTTGAGGGTTTTGACTTTTCGTGTGATTTTTACGCCTTTGACGTTTTGTGTGACATAAAATTCTCTCTTTCTATCACAATTTTAAGCTGCTGAACTCAATTGGCGGCAATGTAATACTAAAAGTCAAAATGAAAAGTGCGCCGAAACTGGTGCCATTTTCCACTTTAAATATTAATAGTGGTATATGTTAACCTCTAATGTGGTTATTTGAAACCGAATATTGAACTTGTTAGTCCCATTTAGGCTCCCCCTCCTCCCGCCGACTCAAGCAGGCTGCAATTGATTAGAGTTCCCACTAGTCGTTCGAGAGCAATTCTTCCGACGTCTAGTCGGTTATGTTTAGATACTATAAAATATATTGTACAGAGTTATGCTTAAAGCAATAATAATAAATCGATTGTAGAATTTTCAGTCTGGAAGTTCTGTCAAAAATGGAGACTTTTTTCGCTCTCGACCAAAATTTGAAAATTTAAGTAATTTTTGTAGTCAGTGGGTGCTTTTTTAATATTTGAATGCTAGTGAATGCGAGAATCGAAAGTCAGTGCAGGGAAGGCATTGAGTTGGTAAAATATCTTATTTTTTTGCTCTTCTGTGTTGTCAAACACAGTGAAAATAATACACTATATTTTGAGGATTTATTGGTCTTTATTTTACAACTATTGAATTCAGATGACAGGAAGGTACTTCGAAGTACTACAGATGTAAGTTTTGAAGTACTACTTCTGTTATGTGATTCTACATGGCTTAGAGTTTTAGTGTTTAATAACATTTGAGATATTTTGTGATTCCTTAAGATTTTGAATACTCTTCATTCCTTAGTTACCGAGCCTGCCCAAGGCGTTAGAGAACCCTTTCTAACTTTTGAGAATTTTGTTCTGCGTATTTTTCGTCTTCCAGTAGTTCGGCGTGTTGCCTTTGAGTTGCTGTGTAATCGTTGCTATAGCTGAGTGGAGCAGCTGTCATTGGCCTTCATGTTTTTTACGACTCGAAGGGGAGTTTTAGTTTTTTGAGGTTTGTTTTTTAACGTAGCTCCTATTTGTTCTGTCGGCGTTTTTGGTTAAAAGCTATGGTGAGTGAAAATGGCCGGTGAAGTAAATGTTGAAGCTAGCTAACATTAGCTAGAGAAGTTTTCTGTTCACGAGGTGCGTTGAGTGATTGTTTTTTGGCTGTGAAACGGGTTTTTGATAGAATGGGTCATATAGATGACCATTTTTTTAATCTATGAGATGGGCAAAATTGTATAGGAATTCTGTATTCAATGTATTTGGTAATGGCCCCTTGATAAACCATGCATTAAATTCCTCTGTTTTTGAAATGAGGTCTAGTTTTTATCAACTTTTACACAGTGATACAAACATTTGGCTTTTCTTTGTCCAAATTTGTTTTTTTTTAAAATTGCTCTCGTAGAGAAGCAATTATTGTAAACGTGTGTGTTTTTTTATGCAACATTTTTGCTTGACCATTTTGACTTTTCGAGTGACTTTTACGCCATTGGTTTTTTGCGTTCGGCTTGATCTAAATTTCTCTCTCAATCACAATTTCAAGCAGCTGAACTCGATTTGGCGGCAATTTAATACTAAAAGTCAAATGAAAAGTGCGCCAAAACTGGTGCCATTTTCACTTTAAATCTTTATAGTGGTATATGTTAACCTCTAATGTGGTTATTTGAAACCGAATATTGAACTGGTTAGTCCCATTTAGGCTCACCCTCTCCCCCTTCCGACTGAAGCAGGCTGCAATTGATTAGAGTTCCCACTAGTCGTTCGAGAGCTATTCTTCCGACGTTTAGTCGGTTGTTTTGTTACTTTAAAATATATTGTACAGAATCATGTAAATAGGACTTAAACCAGTAATAATAAATCGATTGCAGAATTTTCAGTCTGGAAGTGGAGACGAGACTATTTTTGCTCTCAACCTAAATTTGAAAATTTTGAGAAATTATTGTATTCAGTGCGTGCTTTTATTATATTCGAATGCTAGTGTATGCGAGAATCGAAAGTCAGTGCTAGGAAAGCAATGAGTTGGTATAATATCTTATTTTTGCTCTTCTTTGTCAAACACAGTGAAAATAATACACTATATTTTGAGGATTTATGGGTCTTTATTTTTCAACTATTGATTAAGATTATTTGGATGTGATTCCTTAAGATTTTGAATACCCTTCATTCCTTAGTTACCGAGCCTGCCCAAGGCGTTAGAGAACCCTTTCTAACTTTTAAGAACCCTTTGTTCTGCGTATTTGTTGGTCTTCCAGTAATTCGGCGTGTTGTCTTTGAGTTGCTGTGTAATCGTTGCCATAGCTGAGTGGAGCAGCTGTCATTGGCCTTCTCCATGTTTTTTATGACTCGAAGGGGAGTTTTAGTTTTTTGATGTTTGTTTTTTAACGTAGCTCCTATTTGTTCTGTCGGCGTTTTTGGTTAAAAGCTATGGTGAGTGAAAATGGCCGGTGAAGTAAATGTTGAAGCTAGCTAACATTAGCTAGAGAAGTTTTCTGTTCACGAGGTGCGTTGAGTGATTGTTTTTTGGCTGTGAAACGGGTTTTTGATAGAATGGGTCATATAGATGACCATTTTTTTAATCTATGAGATGGGCAAAATTGTATGGGCATTCTGTATTCAATGTATTTGGTAATGGCCCCTTGATAAACCATGCATTAGATTCCTCTGTTTTTGAAATGAGGTATAGTTTTTATCAACTTTTACACAGTGATACAAACATTTGGCTTTTCTTTGTCCAAATTTGTTTTTTTTAAAATTGCTCTCGTAGAGAAGCGATTATTGTAAACGTGTGTGTCTTTTTATGCAACATTTTTGCTTGACCATTTTGACTTTTCGAGTGACTTTTACGCCATTGATTTTTTGCGTTCGGCTTGATCTAAATTTCTCTCTCAATCACAATTTCAAGCAGCTGAACTCGATTTGGCGGAAATTTAATACTAAAAGTCAAATGAAAATTGCGCCGAAACTGGTGCCATTTTCACTTTAAATCTTTATAGTGGTATATGTTAACCTCTAATGTGGTTATTTGAAACCGAATATTGAACTGGTTAGTCTCATTTAGGTTCCCCCTCTCCCCCTTCCGACTGAAGCAGGCTGCAATTGATTAGAGTTCCCACTAGTCGTTCGAGAGCTATTCTTCCGACGTTTAGTCGGTTATGTTTTGTTACTTTAAAATATATTGTACAGAATCATGTAAATAGGACTTAAACCAGTAATAATAAATCGATTGCAGAATTTTCAGTCTGGAAGTGGAGACTATTTTTGCTCTCAACCTAAATTTGAAAATTTTGAGAAATTATTGTATTCAGTGCGTGCTTTTATTATATTTGAATGCTAGTGTATGCGAGAATCGAAAGTCAGTGCTAGGAAAGCAATGAGTTGGTATAATATCTTATTTTTTGCTCTTCTTTGTCAAACACAGTGAAAATAATACACTATATTTTGAGGATTTATGGGTCTTTATTTTTCAACTATTGATTAAGATTATTTGGATGTGATTCCTTAAGATTTTGAATACCCTTCGTTCCTTAGTTACCGAGCCTGCCCAAGGCGTTAGAGAACCCTTTCTAACTTTTAAGAACCCTTTGTTCTGCGTATTTGTTGGTCTTCCAGTAATTCGGCGTGTTCTCTTTGAGTTGCTGTGTAATCGTTGCTATAGCTGAGTGGAGCAGCTGTCATTGGTCTTCTCATTCATGTTTTTTACGACTCGAAGGGAAGTTTTAGTTTTTTGAGGTTTCTTGTTTTTTTAACATAGCTCCTATTTGTTCTGTCGGCGTTTTTGGTTAAAAGCTACGGTGAGTGAAAATGGCCGGTGAAGTAAATGTTGAAGCTAGCTAACATTAGCTAGAGAAGTTTTCTGTTCACGAGATGCGTTGAGTGATTGTTTTTTGGCTTTGAAGCGGGTTTTTGATAGAATGGGTCGTATAGATAACCATTTTGGTTGATCTGTGAGATGGGCAAAATTTTAATTTCTACACAGTGATACAAACATTTGGCTTTTCTTTGTCCAAGTTTTCTTTTTCGAATTGCTCTCGTAGAGAAGCAATTATTGTAAACGTGTGTCTTTTTATGCAACATTTTTGCTTGACCATTTTGACTTTTCGAGTGACTTTTACGCCCTTGACTTCTTGCGTTCCGCGTGATCTAAAATTCTCTCTCAATCACAGTTTCAAGCAGCTGAACTCAATTGGTGGCAATTTAGTACTAAACGTCAAATGAAAAGTGCGCCGAAACTGGTGCCATTTTTCACTTAAATCTTAATAGTGGTAAATCTTAACCTCTAATGTTGTTATTTTAAGCCCACTATTGAACTTCTTAGAACCAATTAGGCTACCCCTCCCACCGACTGAAGCAGGCTGCAATGGATTAGAGCTCCCACTAGTCGTTCGAGAGCAATTCTTCCAACTTTTGGTCGGTTATGTTTTAAGGATTATTGGTTTGATATAATAGAATAAGGTTTTCTATGCATTATCAGGAATTTAAATGGTGTTATTAATAATTGGTCCTTCTTTGGCGTTGGGATTTGAACTTAAATGAAAATTTTAATTCATAATTAAGATTTAATCAACTTTTTGTCATTTTTGGCCAATTAGTTTAATATTTGAAATCTTTGTTTTTCTTTTTGTTTAATTTTTTATCACATTTGTTTTGGCATGAAGTTGGCTATGTAATATTGGATTTCAATGCTAAATACTGAATTCTCCTACTTGAATTTCATCATTTTGATTTTTAACTTGTTTTTCAGAAATTCGACGTTCTTTTTAATACTATTTTTACAATGTGTCTGTAACCTTCCCATTCTAGTCTTTTGCCTTTATTCATTCAATCGTCTATATTGAGGTTGCTGAATCTAGAATTTTATTTGCTCTTGCTTTATGATTTGCTAAAAAACAAAAGATAAGCGCCTGTTTTCTTTAATTTTTTTCCACTTTTTGTTTGCAGTTGTTTTCGACAGGATACGGCTTTGGAAGTGCGTTGAAATTTATTTTACAGCCTTTTTGAGTCACCGTTTTGACTGAAATGTTTTTAATTGCTCTTGAACGAAGTTCGTAGGAATTGTTGTAAACGTGTTGGTCTTTTATGCAAATTTTTTGCTTGACCGAGTTTGCGCTTTTCTTTTACAACATTCTTTTGCTTCCCAAGTGACTTTTTCACGCTTTCGTTATTCATTTTTGAGTTATCTCCATTGTTCTCACTCCGAAGTAAATCTTGTTACTAAAATAAAATAGCAAAAAAAGGGCATGGTTGCCGAGTGGACAGTGCTTCTGGTGAGGGATCGGGAGGTCCATGGCTCGAATCCCGGCGTGGTGAACAATTTTAGCACCCATAAAGAAAAATTTACTAGGCTACAGCCCCTGAATTAAATCGCCACGCCTGTCATTCTATAGCAATTCTTGCGACCTTAGTCGGTTTATGTTTCTTTTACCTTATAAGTTGAAATGTTGCAGTGGTTGAATTCGTTTTAGCAAGAACAAATCCATCTATGCATTTTGTTTTTTTTAGATACTGTGACTGAAACAAATTTTTTCTAGGGACCTATGTTTTAGTTACTGGTTTTGTCTTTTCGGTTGCTGAGTTAATTGCAAAGTTCTGAGTTTTTAAGGCTGTTTTTTTTTTCGTGACAATTGTTAAGCAGGTTAGTTATTTTGGCATCTAAAAATTGGCTACTTTTTTATTACCGTTTACTTTACTAATAATCCAAATTTTTCAAGATCTGGTTTCAAGACCTCAGTGAGTTTTCTGCGAAAATTTTGCCTAAATATTTTAATCTATGCGGTATTGTTTTATGATTTCTTTAAATGGAATTGCTTTTTTGTCTGCTGGCTTCAATGATATAAAAGCTGAAATTTTCTTTGTTACGACAGGGATTTGAGTTCCTTGTTACTTCGGAGGCAAAGAATAATTCTCTTCAGACATAAGATTGAATTTTCTGCTGCAATTACAATTTTGATCGGGAAAGTCCGACGCTTCGATTTTTCTGGTTCTTTTTTAATGCTTCTGCAAGATTTTTATTACGACCATTTGATGTCACGTTGTTCACTTCAGATCTGTTTTTTGTTCATTCATGTATGCAATTTTGACTGAATTGCGGCGCGTGATTAAGTTTCTGGTCTCACACTCACATACCCCGCTCTCAAAAATGACTTCCTCACGTTCAAAATGATTTTTGCTGATCTCAATTTAAGGAGGTAAGGTTAACGGAGTATATGATAGTCTAACTGAAGGTTATTTAACGGCAACTGTTGGAAACAACTCATACGTTATATATTGTTAAAGTTATTTTTTTTCAAAATGAAATTTCAGTACTTAGAAAAAACGATGTTATTCTCAGTTCTTTTGCTTTTTTCGTGGTCATTTGAAGACTGCATGTCTGCAAAGTTATTGCAGCTGTTTTCTGGCAAGCTATTAGCTATGTTTGTATTTCCAAGCCCGTTACCCTTCATTACTGTTATGTCATCGAAAGATATGTAACTATCCGATGATAATTTCCTTTCTTACTGAGTTGGAAGCTACGCAGCTCCTAATCATGATTAAGCTTCTAATAATACGGAATTTCTAATAATTATGCATTTGAAGAAATGAAGCTGATCGATGTAATCTGAGAAATGCATGTCCAACTTGAGAGCTTTATGATGTTTAAAAGCTTTAAGAGGTTAAAGGAGCTCATAACAGCGGTTTCGACTAATTGCCCGCTACGTTTCAGCTGCTCGTGAAAAAGATCAGGGGAAATTTTAAATGAAGACCCTGGGTTGTTAGACATCAATTATACACGACTGCTCATTGAGATTTTATTATCTAACGAAAGTTCTTTTTTTGTCAGAAGTATGGCAATGTTCATTGTGTTGTTGACAACGTGTAAGTTTAATTATCTGGTTGTAATTTTTGGACTGCTAGGACGTAATGGTGGGTGATGAGGCTTCAGAAAACAGATCTCTACTTGACATCAAGTACCCCTTAGATCGTGGAATTGTCAGGGACTGGAAGGATGCCCTTATTCTCTGGGAATACATCTTTTTCACAAAATTGGGCATTCCTCGGGAAAGCATCGGAGAGTATTACATTTTATTGACTGAGCCTCCACAGAATCCTAAACAAAACAGAGAAAAGATGGTCGAGGTGAATTTCTCTTCATAAGTTTGTGACTTTTCAAAGTCGTATTTTGCATTGACTGAATTCTTTTGCTGCTTAGATAATGCTGAAACATTTTGGCTTTGGTGCTGTTTACATTGGAATCCAAGCTGTCTTAACACTTTACGCACAAGGTAAGTTATTTTAAGATGTTCATGATTTCGGTAGCTATGATTTCTGTTTGCTTGTTTACGTAATCAACAAAATTATTGGAGGGCTGCTTAAAAGACCTGTTTGAATGTTTCAAAAAATGAGGACCTGAATTGATAAGCTTACATAAGTTTTCAATGTGACCTTATCAAATCCATTATAATAAGTCTCGCGCGTTTTTGCCAAAAGTGAATGTCACTCGCCGATGCCCATCTGATCAGATTGTTTAATTTTGACGAAATACTGGAAGATGCGCTTTCATGTACGAGCTGTTTTGGCAAACAGTTGTCTTAAGAGTAAATCTTTTCTCATGAATCCTCCAAAACAAACTGTGTAACAATCCTATGTAGCAGTTTTTACGAGACTTTGATAGACCTCAAGATAACAATCTAGTCCGGTCTGGTCTAGATATAATTAATTTCTCTCAAATGAAGTTTGTAGCAATTATATTAATCCTGTTGGTCTATTTTTATTCGATTTTTCGCTTGACCGGTTTTTCGTCTGACCCATTTGACTTTTCGTCCTTAAAAGTCGACTTAAGGACTTGACCCATTTGACTTTTCGTCCCAGAGGGCATTAAGTCTCATTAGAGACCCTTGGCCGCGTTTAGTAGTTCTTCAAGTGTTTAGTGTGGTGAAGCTACTGGGAAGGCCGTAGTTTACGGTCGAAAGGTCATCTTTAGGAGTTTTTCAGCCCAAAATGTTGCAATTTTTCGTGTTTGTCATTTTTCGAATTTTATGTTGGACCAGTCTAAAATTAAGGCTGGTTAAATTTCATAAAGGTCTTTTGCAAGACATAAGTTCTTTTTATGACCATTTTAAGAGCTATTTATTTTGGTAATCCAAACAAAAACACGCAAATTTATACTAATTTTCAGTTTTTTTCAAGCTTTCTGAAATTGTTGGTCATTTTTGAGTTTTTTCAGCCCTAGGTGTCAAGGAACCTCCTCTACGGTTTGATAACAGGTTACTGCTTAGTTTCTAGTGGTAATGGAATGTTTTTCAAGATGATAACATTCCGAATTTTAGCATTTTTTTTCAATTTTTGACATTGATTGTTATTATGCAAGCTTTTCCAGACCCAGAGGCCAGAAAACATTCTTAAGGGCTTGATATTAAGTTACTGAAAAATTTTTATTGGCCGTGGAGTAGTTTTTAATCTCACAAATTTTAGTAATTTTGTGACAAAACTTGCAAAAGTTTTTTCAGGTTTGTTTTTTGTCATTTTCTAGCCACAAGATCAGAGGAACCTCCTCTAGGGTCTGATATTGGGTTACTGTATATTTTCTAGATTTAATGGATTTTAACATCAATAATTTTAACATCAATAATTTTAGCATTTTTGGCTACACTTGCAATTTTTTCGACTTTTATTGTCATTATTCATGTTTTTTTTCTGCCTCAGGTGTCAAAAAAACCTCCGTTATGGTTTGATAAAAAGATTACTGGAAATTTTTTGTTGGCCATGGATTAGTTTTCAGTTTTTTAATATCACAAATTTTAGCAATTTTTTGATAAAATTTAATTTTCAAGTTTTGTTTTTCTAGGTTTCTCCGGCCTCAAGAGCAAAGGAACCTCCTCTAGGGTTTGATAATAGCTTATTGCATAGTTTTTAGATGTAATTGAGTGTTATTCAAGATTTTAATATTTTGTGACAAAACTTTTTGTCACAAAGTATTTAAGCAATTTGTTTTTAAAATATTCATTTTTTTTTATAATTTTGATTTTTTTTTGGTTTTCAGCACCAGGGACCTCCTCCAAGGTTTGATAAAAGCTGCTACATTTCAAATTTATTTTTCAAGTTTTTGGAAAATTATTGTTCCAGTTTATTAGTGAGCCCGTGAGTTTATTTAAGGCCTGAATTAGGGACACTAGATAGTCTCTTTAGACTATGAAATGGTTCTGGAGATATATCACGAATTAGCAGGATTTTGTTAAAATTCGCAATTGTTTTTAGATGTTTAATCCTTTCACTGGCCAACAAAACTTTTTAATCTTGCAGATTGGTAACATGACAACTCCAGAGACAAAAAATGGTTTTGAACATTTTTTTTCACTACGAAACCTGGAAAATTGTTAAATTTTGCACTTGTGATTTTTGCTATATGATTTAATTACTAACAAGGCTTGAAAACTGGAAGTTGCAGAGTCGAGTGTCATCATGGAAAATGTTCCTAGCTGTTTCTCTGTTGGTTGGGGTTTCTTTCTTTTCTCGTTGACGTTTTATATCTCTCACACTATCTCTTTCTTTAACTCTTTAGTTAGAAAAAGTAGATTCGCTGATTTCTGAATTTCAATCACTGAAGCTGGAGATAAAATCTCTGAAGAAACCGGATTACCCGTATCTTAGAGCTGCTTTCAGAAATCGGACCGACAGCACTGCCAGCGATCGTAATTCAGAGAAACGGAAAGCTGAAGGCAATGAAAATTTGCTGACAAAGACTCTTGGGACTCTTTGCTGACAAAGATTCCCAAGACAGAAAACCAAAAGTTTTCAAGACGGGCACATATTAATCATCAGACGACAGACAGCGCAATTAAAAGGCCACCGAAAAGACGTCATCTCTACATTGGTCGTTTAAGCAACTCTGTCTCTACGGATGATATAACAGAATATTGCAAGAAGAAGGATGTTGATATACTGTGTATTCGTGAAATCTCGTCTGAAATCTTTCCACTGTGTTTTCAAATTTGATAATGATTAAGTTGAATCTCCCGATTTCTGGCCCGAAAATGTTTCATTTTCACAATTTTATTTGAATCAGAAAGCAAGGGAGGGGCTGGCCTCCTTAGATACATGACTATCTAATGTTAAATCCGTCAGTGGCCGTTTAAAAGTTTGTTTACATAATGCAAGATGGGTTCGCAACAAGACCTCGCAAATATGAAATCTTATTGAAGCTAATGATTTTAACATTATAGTTTTAACAGAAACTTATATCAAAGATAACTTAAATGATGAGTTTTTCTCCAGCAGTTTTGCCCAAGTGGTTTTTATTACTTGCGTGCAAACAGAAAAGAAAGAAATGGTGGAGGATTAGCGGTGTTCTATGATGGAACTGTACGTGTCGATAATTTTTCAAACAAATGTTTAACAAACGCGGAGCTGGTTTCTCGGAGTTTACGCATGGCAATTCGGTGTTTCTTTTGGTTTGTATATAGAGACAACCAAATACCAATGTTCGTGTCTTTATAAGTGAGTTAACATCATTTTTTGAGGAGAAAGAGCTGTTGTTCAAAAATTTACCTATTGTAGGTGATATCAATATTTCTATGCTGCTATCAAATGATGCGTCAAGAAATTGGATTTCTTTTTTGGATGAATTTGTTTTGCAACAGCAAGTTAATGTGCCTTCGCACAAAATTGGTGGAATTTTAGACCAGGTTATAACATCCGAGGAGTTTGAAGTATCAGAACTTGTAAATTTCATTACAAGCTCTGATCCTGGAGTTGTGCACTTTGACCTTCTGCAAAAGCACGAAAATTTAGCTATAAAGAAGGCCTCGTGCAGAAATTGGCGAGATTTTGACGTGGAAGCGTTTGCAGAAAATATTGTTGCTCCGATCGACAGAGATAATCCTGAAAATGTTCGGAACAATGTTCTAATGAACAAAGTTTGTTATGTCGAAAAGAACCATCCTCTGAAAACTAAATATGTCCGAAATCAGACGTGCCCTTTCTTTGACGATGAACTAAGAACCATGAAAAGATCGAGAAAATTTGAGAAAGCTTAGTGAAAGAAAGGAAATTCCCAAGACAAAAGCCGGTTTTTTCAGTTTTGGAGTATTTTGAGCTGTTTACCAAAAAGAAAAGTGAATACCTCGACAAATGTGTCGCTAGTGAAAATAAGCGTCTTAGGTTTTCTATGCTTCAGCAACTCTTAGGAAAAATAGTTTTGTCCTGCCGCAGTCACTAGGGGAGCCTGAATGCCTAGCAAAGAAGTTTAATGCTTTCTTTGTTAAGAAAATAGAAACCGTGTTAGTTTCAATACCTCTAACGAATGGTTTAAAATTGAATAATTCACGTACAACTACCCTGGACACTTTTCAGGTTTTTACACTGAGCGATTTGAAATTACTTCTACCAAAAATTTCGAACATTACGGCACCGAATGATGTTATACCAACTAGGTTATGCAAAATTGTTTTGGCAAATTCTTCGGACTACTTCAGTTGCATTAATTAATTTAACTCTCCAGACAGGGTACTTTCCAAATCAATTCAAACAAGCCGTCGTGAGGCCGCTCAAAGAAGTCTAGCCTTGATCCTGAATTGTTGTCGAGTTATCGCCCTGTTAAAAATCTAAGATTCATGTCAAAAGTTGTTGAAAGAGTTGTTTTTGAGCAAATTAAGTTGTATCTGGAATCTAATAATCTCTGGACCAAGTATCAGAGTGCTTTTCATTGCTCGCTTTCAATGGAAACGGCTTCACTGAAAGTCTTTAATGATCTTTGTTATCTGGACGAGTAGCGTTCCGTGATGTATATTGGATTAGACTTGTCCGCAGCGTTTGATATAATTGATCATCAGTTTTTACTTGATACTAGCGAAAAGGATTGGTTTGCAATCTGTTGTGTTACTGCTTATTAAAAATTATCATTCGAATCGCTCGCAACAAGTTATCATAAATGGATGTCTTTCTGGTGATGTTAAAGTTAAGACGGGTGTGCCACAAGGGTCGGTTCTTTGTCCTTTACTTTTTCTTTTTGCATGTTGCCTTTAGAAGATAAGCTGAAAGAGTTAGAAATAAACTACCATTTCTGCGCAGATGGTACTTGTCTTTATTTTGTATTCGGTTCGACCCTCAGTCAATGCATGTTTGATAATATTTTTACCTCGATTCAACGTTGGCTCAGCAATGCAAAACTGAAATTGAATGCGGATAAGAGTGAGTATATGATTATTCGGAAATGTAAAATTGTTAAACATGGTCTCTTACGTCTGCCAGAAGATGGTAACTACACTAAACTGGTAAAAGTTCTAGGTTGTTATATTGATTGTCAACTTACTCTGCAACGACAGATTAACTTTGTTTGTTCGAATTCGTTTTATTATCTCCGTAAAATATGGTCAATTCGAGATCAAGTTAAAACATCAGTCCTAATTGAGTTAATCAGAGTTTTAGTGTTATCACGTGTGGTCTACAGTAATTCGCTTTATCATGGCCTGCCAAGCTTTTTATTTGCAAAACTTCAGCGAATAAAGAACTCTGCCGCGCGTTTGATTTTTCGATTGTCACCTTCAACACTAATCTCGTCATACCTGAAGCAGCTACACTGGTTGCCAATTAGACAACGCAGTATCTTCAAAGTCCTATTGTATGCGCATCGCTTTGTACATCAGCCTGGCAAACTCCCACTATATTTATCGGATTTAATGAAACGAAACACGATGGTTACAAGGTCTATTTTTTTTTTACAATCTACATGTTCCCAAATTTCGCTCTAGTTTTGGAAGACGTTCGTTCTCGCATGCGGTCGCTGTTGAGTGGAATAAAGTCTCTTTTGAGCTGAGACTTATACTATCTGAAATTTTATTCAGGCGAAAACTCAAAACTTGTCTGTTTTAATTTTCCTGCACTGTTGAGATTTTAAATGGTGCTTAAACCAATAATAATAATAACTCTTTTGTTTATACCGCACTGCAGCTGTTGTTTTGTGGCGTGATGTGATCATCTATTATCCTCATTAACGTTGAATTATAGTAGAAATGTTTTATCATAAATGACTTAACTGGCACTTTTTAAGAAATCATTGTTAATTGCTCTCAAACGAAGTTTGTAGCAATTATTAATTCTCTTGGTCTTTCATTAATCGATTTTTTGCATGACCGATTTTTCGTCTGACGCATTTGACTTCTCGTCCTCAGAAAACGCCCAGTGGGCATTAAGTTCTGTTGGAGGCTTTCAGCTCACTAGTCTCCAGGTATGCTATTCACTGAAACTCTTCTGGAGACTTATACTTATAGTGTGAAGGGCGGTTCTTAGAAATTGATCTCCTCCCCCCACCCCTGCACATCGTTCAGACCGTAAGGGCTCCGTGCAGCCGAAGATCCCCCTCCCATTGTTGCCCCCCCCCCCTCACTGTTACACTGCCCCCCCCCCCCCCGCTGCGCTCACCTCACGCCCCTTCAATTGAGCTTAAGCTAGCATCACTAAACCGTGGCTAGCTACTGATGAAGCCAACCGCTCGCGGATCGTTTGAAAGCAATTCGCCCGACGTTAGTTGGTTATGTTTAAACTGTTCTCTGGTGTTGTATAGGTCTGGTGACAGGTGTGGTGATGGACATCGGGGATGGGGTGACTCACATCTGCCCTGTTTACGAAGGGAGAACTAACCCTAATACAGTCAAGAGACTGGACATTGCCGGAAGCCATATCACAGATTACCTTATAAGGGTAAGTCAGTCACCCACTCACTACATGCTATCTTAATATGTGGAATGGGCTAAAATGTACTGGATAAGTTTGAATATGAACAGAAAGTCGCCGTTGTTTGAGCTTTGTTGAGATAGATAGTGAGATAGTGAGTTTCTGGCAACTTCTCATGCTCGCTAAAGCTGTTTTTCCTCAATTACATAACCAAAACACCTGGGGCCCTTTTAGCCGAAAAAAGAGGTAAAATTGTCTCGTTAAATTATTATTAGGCAGAATAACAAACATGCCCTGAGAGCCACTTTTGCCTCCTATTTTGGTATTTTGGCGCGTTGAGTAATTGTTTTGAGCAAGTTGTCCTATTACATGTTCTCTGTTATGTTTCTTTGTTGTTAAAAGACCTTCTTTTGTACCAGAAATGTCAAATTTTTTGGTTTTAGCTTTTACAATTGAGGGGATATGCTTTTAACAAGAGTTCAGACGGCGACACAGTCAGAGAAATCAAAGAGAAATTGTGCTACATCAGGTTAATACAAATACACATTCATTCATTACCCGAATATACAAATATTGTAACTATAATGTCCCATTTTTATAGTTTTACTATCGTGGTCTTGATGTTCTTTAAATGACGAGTTTGAAGTCTATTTATATGCTGGTTATAACTTGGTATGTTTCAGTTATGACACTCAAGAAGAACAGAAGCTAGCAGAAGAAACCACAGTTTTAGTCGAACAATACCAAGTAAATACTTTCTTTCAATTTTAATACAATTCATGCTGTTTGCAAACACAGCTGAAAGCTCTGAAGTTTACCGTAAAAGTTTGCATTTTGTGAAGGTGTTAGTGTTGTGATTGTGTTTGTTGTTTTAGTTAGAAGACGGTAGAAATGTCAAATTGAGCAGCGAACGATTCCAAGCGCCTGAGATTTTGTTCCAACCTCATCTATTCAATGTTGAAAGTGAGCTTAATCAATCCCTTACCATCTAAACTTTACCACAGATAGGGGCATCGTCTAATACTATGCATCTAGACATGTTATGGGGCTCAGTATGAGCTCTAGGTATTCTTTATGAGAGTAAATAATAACCAATGTGCAAATAAACATGTCAATAAGCATGCATTAGCGAGCAACAACGGAAAATAAATGAAGAATTCATGTTGCCATCGTCGCTATCGAGACCCAATGCAGGCGTCATGTGCACTTCTTTTTCTTCCTCTCGTTGAAAAGTTGAAACAAGCTAAAATGGAACGCAATGTATTTTTTATGGAGCTATATACAAATTTGTATATACTAAAGTTGTAGCTCGTTCGCGGGAACGGATGATCTTTGGACATTGTTTGACATTCTACCGACGCTAACGTCAGAGAGCAATTCGCCCGACGTTAGTCTGCTGTATTTGAAAATTTTGAGGTATTGGTAACACCAATCCTGAAATTAATGGCTTTTGCCCCTAATTTCGCCCTTCAAAATTATGTTACCGTTATTATCTTGCTATCATTTTCTCTATGGGGTACGTATTTGCTTTCGAGCAACTTTAAGGCAATTATTGTCATCGTCCGTTGTTATTTTAAACAAAACTGCCTTTGCTTGGCAGATTTCAGCTCTCGGTTAACGTTTTCTTCCTAGACTTTTTGAGTAGCATGGGATCTGAATGGCTCTCATTCGCAATTTTGAGTAGCTGAACTCATTTGAGGACAGTTAACCAATAAAAAGGCTCTGATTTTGGCGCTACAATGGAACTGATTCGGCGCCTTTGTATTTTTATTTGATTAAGTGTGAGTAGATTTTCGGATTGATTCAGGGCATTTTTAGTGCAATTTGTACCTAAAGTCATTTTTTAGCTGACTTGCACTTGTTTTTGTTGTAATCATTTTTTTAAATCACTGATGACTAACCCAATGAAATAACTTTGCCTACTTTAACTTTTTGGGGTTGGTTTTTTATTGCAGATTATTACAGGGCAGTATTTTTGGAAGCAGTGTTCCTACAAGTTATTTTTGGGCAGGGTTAAGTGTGAGATGAAGTCAGCAACTTCTTATTGGGCTTGAAATAAGTTCAAATAGTTCGGCTGAGTTTCGGTTTTAGGTCTCATATTTCGTTTTCGGTTTTAGCAATCATATTTTGTTTTCTTGACGATTCTTGATGGTGAAGTATTTGCAGATTAATAGCCGCCCTCATCTTCTCAGCCGGCTATTATAGCGCTTCTTTTTTATAGTTGCGAAGCTGTAAGCTGAGCGGAGCTATATTGCGGTGCTCTTGGTTTTTTACAATTCAAAGAATTTGAATTGTATTGGGGCGCTGTCTTTTTTTTAAGATCTGTTCACACCATTTCATGAATTTTGAAGTCAAATTGGAGTAGTGATTTTGGTCACGCCGAAACAGGAAATGGAGCGAAAAAGCGAGTGCTTTTGTGGCGTGAAATTTTTTCGCTCTAAATTTAAAGTAGAGTGAGAAAACGGTGTTTGAACAAAAATTCGCTTTCTCGCTAGTGGTTTTTTGTTCACATGCGGCAATTTCACTTTGATTTTTACTGTTTTTTCAATTTTTGGATCGGATTTTTTTCTAAATGGTTTTTCCAATTCATTCATAGTACGTTTTAGGTCTAGTTATTTTTGGTAAATGAAAATTCTTTGAATTGTACGTCAGGACTTGTCCTGCTATGTTTTTTTGTTTCGTCGTCCGACGCTTTTTTCGTTTTACATTTGTTCACACCTCAAAGCTGAAAAGTCAAATTTTCTGAATGACTTCTTCATGTCACTAACTGCTTTTGCGCGCGTGACGTCATTTCTCACTGTCTCTAGCAAGTTTTTTGCGTGATTAGATTTTGATCATAAGTGACTTACCTCACTCAATAAAATGACTTTTGCACTTGAAAATTTTAAATTAGTTTAAGGTCAAAGGAACTCATATGTTTAATAAGGGTCCCTAATGAAAAGGCTTCTGCGCAATGAATTTTAACAAATTCTATTAATTTATCGTTCAATTTGTTTACATAGCTTTTTGAGCGGCGTCGATAACTTTTTCAACTTATATCTATCTGTTTCTATCTCTATCATACTGCACGCAATTCTATTCTTTCGCAGCTGTTCCGGCAATCTGCCGGCTATGTTTTTACTTCGTCAAACTTTTTTTTGCTTTACCCATTTTGCCGCTTTTTCGACATTTTGCGTGAAATCTTTTTGACTTCTCTAGGCTAGTTTCACTCTTCTGTCATTCTGCTCAAAGTCCTTTTAAACAGCAGTTGCTCAGCAAATCAATTCAAAATGAAGAGAGTCAGTATATAGAAATAGAATCGGGATAAACCCATAAAGCGCATTTTTAGATGCCCGGTACTTGAACTTTGTTCTCATAAGTTTTAGTTACTATCTATAATGCTTAATGGTATTGATACTGGACCCTGTAGCCTCTCACTGAGAGACAGGAGTATGTTCAATTACGAAATGACATCAAAATAAATTGCACTTAAAAATGTTTTTGTACAAAAATCAATTTTTGTTGATATTTTCTTTTCATTCAATCCCAATAGAGTTATGGGAATCAACGGCGGCTATTTTCCGGCAATCTGCCGGGTATGTTTTATGAATAGCTGCCGTCAGCCTCTCAAACGGCTATTATTTAGGCGCTCTCTTTACAATCGAAAGAATTCGAATTGTATCGGGGCGCTGTTAAGATCTCTTTACACATTTTCATGATTTTTGAAGTCAAATTGGAGTTGGAGCAGTGATTTTGGTCACACCGAAGCAGTAAGTGGAGCGAAAAAGCGAGTGGTTTTGAGGCTTGAAATTTTTTGGCTCTTATTTTAAAGTAGAGTGAGAAAATGGTGTTTGAACAAAAATTCGCTTTGTCGCTAGTTTTTTTTCTTATGCGGCAATTTCACTTTAATTTTTTACTGTTTTTTCAATTTTTTGGATCTGATTTTTTTTCTGAATGGTTTTACCAATCCATTCATAGTTCATTCTAGGCCTTGTTTTTTTGAGCCAAATTTCCATCTCTCGGTAGTGGTTTTTTTGTTCACATGCGGCATTTTGACATGATTTTGTTTTTATCTATTTTTTGAAATATGGTTTTCCCAGTTCACTTATAGTCCGTTCTAGATATAGCTCTTTGTGTAGTCTGAAAATTCTTTGAATTGTACGTCAGGACTTGTCCTGTTGTTTTTTAAATTGGCTTCACCTTTTGATCACGTTTAATTGCTCTTGAACGAAGTTCATAGCAATTATTGCAACCGTGTGTCTTTTTTATGCAAAATTTTTGCTTGACAATTTTGACTTTTCGAGTGACTTTTACGCCCTTGACTTTTTGCGTTTTGCGTGATCTAAAATTCTCTCTCATTCACAATTTCAAGTAGCTGAAGTCAATTGGCGGCAATTTTATACTAAAACTCAAATGAAAAGTGCGCCGAAACTGGTGCCATTTTTTACTTTAAATCTTAATAGTGGTATATGTTAACCTCTAATGTGGTTATTTGAAGCCCATTATTGAACTTCTTAAAACCATTCAGGCTCCCCTTCTCTCCCCCCCCCCCCCCGCCCCCCGACTGCAGCAGGTTGCATTTGATTAGAGCTCCCACTAGTCGTTCGAGAGCAATTCTTCCGACGCTTAGTCGGTTGTTTTTCTGTTTTGCGTTTTAATTAAGTCACGATTTTCACGTTTGACTTCTGACTGACTTCATTCACTATTTCAACTGAATGGATTATAACTTTCATGCATTGAATTGCTCAATATAGTTTTAAAAAGCAAAATCAAAAGAGACGGATAAATCGATAAAGCCCGGTCATTAAGTCATCCCGAATTATAAAAATTTTTTAGTGTGTTTGCTAGCTGATATTGGTATTAAGCTTATTAGCCTTCAGTTTAAAAGCTGAATTAAGTATGGTTTTAGAATCTAACTGAAACTGCACGCCAAATTAGAACAGTTTTCGACACAGAAAAGAATTCAGTCAATTTGTTCTTTTTCTGTTTCAATCGCGATGTGTATTAAGCGCGTCAACGGCGGCTGTTTTTCGGCAATCAGCCGGCTATGCTTTAGATTTTTTGTCGTATATAGGGCATGGGTTTGTGTTTCTGACTTCATACTTCAATAGTGCTGTAAAATTGTTGATTGTCAGGTCATTAGAATTCAATTCTTTTGTTCAGGACTTGTCATGCTATGGTTTTTAATTCACTTGACTTTTTGATGCGTTTTTTGTTTTTACATACGTTAACACGCTGTTTCAACCGAATGGCATTTGGAGGGCATGCAGCAAATTTGAGCAATTATGTTCCAGCTCAACAAGCGAAATCGAAAGCGGGATAAATCAATGATGCCCGGGCATTAAGACAGTTTCACGACACGACTTAGTTCGTTAAGATATCAAAGCTACCTAAATTATACTGCTAGCTGGTATTAGCATTAAGCTGATTGTTATCCAATTTAGACCTTGAATTCACTATATTTATCTAATCTAATGAAATCTAAGTTAAACCAAATAAAAGATTTTTACCAATTGAAAAAGTTCTGTCAGTTCTGAGAAAACTTCTGTCAATTTCTGTCTATTTTTTGCTGTTTCAATCTTCACGCGCATCAAGCGCGTCAATGGCGGCTATTTTCCGGCAATCTGCCGGCTATGTTTAGAAACAAATATCAATATTAAATTGTGCCCTTAAATTTCATCATCAAAAAGAGAAAATGGAACATTCTGAATTGAAAGTTTTTCTGCTCGCGATTACGAGCGTTTTTAGTTTTTTTGGGAGTTCGTGGTAGTTGAGGTTGTGTAGTATACTGAAGTATAATAATAAATAGTTCTTTTAGACAGCAGTGGTTCAGCAAAGCTAACTAAATTGAATAGAGTCAGTATCGAAAATTGAATTGAAAATTAGAAAGTGTAATAAATTGTAATTTTTTTTGAAAAGTTTCCGAAACTTTTAAAAGAAACCGCTAAGAAGCTGGTAGTCTTCTATGTTCGTAGTGAGTCTAATAAAGTTTCTTGACATTGATGACGCCATTTTAGTCTGAAGAGGCTCAATTTTTTCTGGCACGGCGGATCTTTTCTTTCGAGTCTATAATAGCTCACAAACAACTACTCAATTGGCTTTTGGCTTTACAAATTTGGTTTTTCGATCACTTTCGTCCTTGACTTTTTCGAGTTTTACGTGATCTGAAATTTTTCATGCAGAATTTTACGCTGTTTCACCCAATTGGCGGTACTTTACTTCTAAAAGGCAAATGAGGATTAGATTCATTTTTAATTAATAGCCGCCCTCATCTTCTCAGCCGGCTCTTATAGCGCTCCTATTTTTTTTACAATTTAAAGAATTTGAATTGTATTGGGCGCTGTATTTTTTTTAAGATCTGTTCACACATTTTCATGATTTCTGAAGTCAAATTGGAGTAGTGATTTTGGTCACGCCGAAACAGGAAGTGGAGCGAAAAAGCAAGTGGTTTTGCGGCGTGAAATTTTTTTCGCTCTAAATTTAAAGTAGAGTGAGAAAACTGTGTTTGAACAAAAATTCGCTTTCTCGCAAGTGGTTTTTTGTTCACATGCGGCAATTTAACTTTGATTTTTACTGTTTTTCAATTTTTTGGATCGAATTTTTTTCTAAACTGTTTTCCCAATCCATTCAAAGTCCGTTCTAGGTCTAGTTTTCTGTTTAGTCAATGAAATTTCTTTGAATTGTACGTCAGGACTTGTCCTGCTATGTTTTCTTACTTCGTCGAATAAAAAAATGTTTCGCTTTAACTCATTTTGCCGCTTTTTGAACATTTTGCGTGATGTCTTTTTGACTTCTCTAGGCTAGTTTCTCTCTTCTCTCATTCTGCTAAAAGTGATTTTGAACATCAGTTGCTCAGCAAAGCAATTCAAAGTGAACAGAGTCAGTATAAAAAATTGAAGTCAGAAGTAGAAACGGGATAAACCCATAAAGCCCAATTTTAGATGCCCGCTATTTGAACGTCCTTCCTATAAGTCTTAGTTACCATCTCTAATGCTTATTGGTATTGATAGTAGCCCCTGTATCCTCTCTCTAAGAAACAGAATTATGTTATCTTCAACTACGAAATGCCATCAAAATAAATCGGACTTAAAAAATGTTTTTGTACAAAAATCTTTTTTTTTCAAAATCTTCTATTCTTTCAATCCCAATCATGCTTATTGGAATCAACGGCGGCTATTTTCCGGCAATCTGCCGGGTATGTTTTAAATTATTGTAAAACATCATTTGAAGCCCCGTAGGGACATTTTACCCCCTACGCGAAGCGAGCTACAATAGATCACACTTGTCGATTGAGAGCAATTGGCGAGTCTGTTTAGTTCTTCGAAGGGAGTTGCTAATTGTATGTTTTAGAAGCGGGCTGTGCGGAGCTGCTGTTTGAGGCAGTGAACCAGTGTGACATGCAGATCCGATTAGAGATCTTCAAACACGTGGTGCTCTCAGGTGGTTCCACCATGTTGCCTGGCTTCCCCTCCCGTCTCGAGAAGGAGATCAAGCAGCTCTATCTGGAGAGGACACTGAAGGGTGACAAGTCCAGACTATCGGTATGATATCAGTTTTGTAAGCGTGTTTTTTATGAAAAGTTTTGGCTTGACCGTTTTGTTCTAGAACGTGCTTTCGATTCCACCTCTTGAGTGATTTGAATTGCGCGCATTCTGAAATTAAGCGATCTTGATTCAATTTTGCGCCAATAAGGGTTATCAGGGAACCCTTACATTTTTAGTAAGAAAATTGGGCATAACGTTAAAATTAGTACAAATAAACTGCCTATCCTTTTCTCATGGGTAATCACTAAAACTGGGCTGGAAACTCTCTAAGGTACGACGAAAGTTTATGCCAATTACTTCAATCCATACTTCAACCCAAATGTCAACTTGATTTTCCCCCTATACTCTCAAAAATTCCCTCAAACTACTCATTTGTTGTCTCTAACCTATTATGGATTTGAGAGCATTATTAATTGCTCTCAAACAATGTTCGTGGCAATTATATTAGTCTTGTCAATTCAGGGGTTAATTTGTAGACCAGTCGTTTCGTCCAAAAGTATTTGGCATATGTTTTAATTGCTCTTAAACGAAGTTAAGCAGTTATTGAAGGTTTACGTGCCTTTTAATGCAAGTTTTTTGCTAAGCCGTTTTTATAATTAGGCAAGAACATTTTTGATTGCTTGAAAAATTTGTCTTTTTTTGTATGATGCATTTTTTGTACTATGCAAATTTTTTGTCTGACCCAAAATTTTTTACTATCTTAAGTTTTCGATGAATTGGTAAAGCCCGGGGATTTAGTTAAGTCTCTGTAACTCTTTGAGACACTGTTGGCTCTAAGTGCACGCATGACCCAGGCTGCCGAGGAAGCACACTTTTGTTTTGAAGGGCAAATTGAAGTTTCATTGTTTGGACGACGCCTCGCCCCAATCAGGTGGCGCCTCTTACCCAGTGTGACTGTCTTTCCTAAGCGTAAGCTAGCTACAATTAAAGCCGACTACTGGCCAGTCTTTGAAGAGTAGTTTGTCCGACAGGTGGTGGAGTATGTTTGCCTAAATCTCTCAGGAAATTAAAATATCCTATTTTGCGTGGTAATCAAAAATCATTCTTCAGTTCTTTGTCGCAGTTTTCAAATAAAGATCTTTGTAGAATCAGAAGTTTGAATCTTATCTCGAGAGTTGTTGTTTCATTTAATTTCCTCTCTAACTCAGTAGCAATTTTTCAATTCCCTTCACAGTCAATGGGTGATTTGAAAATTACGGTTTTTAAATTTCATTCACCACATTAAAAGGACTCCCGTTTGCTGCACGCGTTGCAATGGTTCAATGCAAAAGGATCAATTTGGACTGCTCTAATTGTGGACTCTTAATTAAATCTGGTCGAATTGAGCGAGCCAAACTCATTAAGGCAGAGCCCTTGACTATAACTGTCGACTATGATTCCGACAATATATTGTAGTTTACTCAGTCTGGACAAAAAGTAACTCTAACCGTCACATAATGCGGGCGAACTCTTAAGAGTTTTTCGCAGGATGAAGGACAGACCCCCAAAAGTTTCTACTGGGAACAGTACAAGAGAAATGCCCTTGTTCATTGCGCTTAGCGTCATAAACATTCTTCTTTGGGTCCGTTGCCAGAAAATTGTACCTCTTCCTTCTCTGCTGCAATGAATTCTGTTGAGTGCAACGGCGAAATCAGGGTAACGTCAAAAACAGCTGTTCTGCAGGCTGTCCAAGTGGAATGAAAATGTCATCTGGTATGATTTTGCTTTCTGGAATTAAGTTCTTCTTTGCTACTGTGAAAGAATTGCAGACGAGCAAGCTGCATCAAGACCATCCCCTGTTAACTCCCTGTAAACTTGCTTCTCTGATGCATTTAGCTTATCCAGCCAATCTCTAATGTCAGTTGAATGCAAGTACAAGTAATCAGTCTGTTGGGCTAGCGCTCTAGGTGTCCGCCTCATCGTGCAAAGTTCCGAGTGAAGCAAGAGTATGCCAAAATTGAGGTAGAATTGATCCAGGTACCATGCTCTGTCCCCCAACCGATATACTTTCCTTTTTTGTTGCTTTTGTTTTCCTCAAGTAGTTGAATCTTATAACGCTTTTCGTAGGTGTCGGGGAAAAGAGCATTTGTGCCCATTGGAACCTCAAGGAAGTCATCAACGCAGACGTGTTGCATATTTTGAGTGGATCTCATATGCAGAGAATCATAAGTTGGGCGACTTTGAATAAGTTTTCCATACCCTTGGTCAGACTTGTATAGCAACTTATAAACAATTGGCCATTGCTTGATTTATTGTTGTATTTCTTCGTTACAGGTTTCAGCTGAATTGATTCGAAAAGCGCGATTCCGCTTGACTCAAAGTACTGTTTTATGGGGCAGAGAGCTCAATGTTCATATAGGGGCCTTCGTATACTTTGGCCTTGTCCCAAAACACAGAAAAGAAGAATGGGGGTGTCTTAGATAGACATCACTGGTTGGTCAACTGAGATGTCTTCCCGGAGCCCAATTCAAAAAAGAGGGGTTCAAAATTCTCAAGGTGGAAAAAAGTTGCTTGGATTAAAATGAGTTTTTGTATTCAGTATAATGTTCAAAACGACGCAACCTGTCATTAACAGACGTGCTTACTTCGCCAGAAATCACTTATGAGCTGCTTCCTCTACTAGTAATGAATTCTGAAGTGGCAAATCAGGAGACTCAACTGAGGATCTAATTAATTACTGTCGAATAAGGAGCATTTATTGTACGCATATGTCTTTTTTGTTCCAGATTTTTTGCTTGACAGTTTTTGCGCTTTTCTTCTAGTATAATCTTTGACTCACCAAGTGACTTTTTCATGCATTTCTTGATTTTTGAGTGATTTCAAATGCTTTCACTCCGAAGTAATTTTGTTGTTCAAACAAAACCGATTGTTAAAGAAACGATGACAAGGCCCTGATAGCCAAGTGGTTAATGCCTCTGTCGAGGTGACGGGATCGGACTCAGGAGGTCGGGGTTTGAACCCGAGGATGGTCTTTTGTTTTTGCACCCATAAAGAAATTTTATCTAGGCTACAACCCCTGAATTTATTTGCCGCGCCATTTTCCGACGTTACTCGGTTTATGATTTGTCATAGTGTGAATTAACATTCCTTTATGTTAGCAACGATGAGTTGAAAAATGGGTTTCATCAATCAAAACCAATAAATTGTATCTCAATCTATGGTCTTTAGTTCTCCAGATTAGACATATTCAAATATTCCATGTCTGGGCTCAGTCGTGTCGGTATTCGTGACGTGCGCGGTGGTTCTAATCAGGGTATTAATTGCTCTAGCATGAAGTTTGAAGCTATTGAATCATTGTAGTCAAGTGTTTCTTTTTGCAATTTTTTATTTGACTTTTCTGGTGAATTTTATGACATTTGATGTCTTGTAATCTGCGTGATCTAAATAGTTCTCTCAAATTTTAAACCAGTTCAACTACATTGGCTGCAGTTTCCTACTAAAAGTCTAATAAAAGTCTTGTCAGAATTGAACTTCGTCTCATTTTGCAACTTTACTAGTGGCCTGAATTAAGTGTTTCAGCAACCCCATTTTAAGCACCTTTATTATTTCCCTGTAGCCAACACTCTCCTGGGCTAAGCTTTGCTGGATTTATTCTGTCCCCCCCCACAGTGTTTTTTATGTCCCCCAATTACAAATTATATGTTGTTATATAGCACGTTACTATGTAAAAAATAGCACGTGGGCCTGGGGGTGCGTAAAAAATATAAGCCCACTAAGCTGGGGGGGGGGGGGGGGGGGGGGGCAGAATAGATCCGCTTTTGCTTATAGCATAAAGTTTTTAGCTATTCATTCCCGCAATTTTTCCCATTGCCTCAACTATCGTTTCTCAACTAGGAACTGTTTTTCCAAAGAGCAGAATTCACTTGTGTAAGTGTGGCTGGGATGTGTTTAGAAGTTCAGGGTGAAGGTGGAAGATCCTCCAAGGCGAAAGCACATGGTATTCTTGGGAGGGGCAGTGCTGGCCAACATCATGAAAGATAAGGTGGACTTTTGGATCACAAAAGAGGAATATGAGACAGGTGGAATTGAAGGAATACGAAATAAACTCACGCCGCCTACTGCTGTGTAGATAGATACGACTGATTCACAAGACACATGCTTAAATTGTTCGACGAAATCTTGTTGATTCTGTCTAGTTTCACCAGTCACGATAAAATGTATACACTGAGATAAGTCGGGTCTTCTGTTCTAGGTAGAAGCTGATACCAAATTGATAAAAAATTTTGAACGTTAAAATTTTTTGAAAATTATGCTTTTTAGACATTTTGCGTGAATGATCTCCATCCCTCTCACTGGTTAGATCCTTATATCAATTAATCATGAAGAGAAACTAATGAAATATACACTGCGCATATATATATATATATATATATATATATATATATATATATATATATATATATATATATATATATATATATATATATATACTGCATATAAGCTAATCGGGGGTACAACATAGCATATCACAACCTATATTGCTGTGTCGAAGTTCAAAGTGTCTACAGCTTCAAACCAGTAGTTCGAATAACTTCACAACAGCAATTAAGTATCTTGAAGCAGAATATGTTGGCTTTTTCCTGAGCGACCGAGTGTGACATTGTCAACATATTTAATGTTTGTATGTGACAAATGAAGTCATGACTGGTTCAAAACAAGATAATCTGAATAAGACCTAAATTTTCATGAATGTCTGGTGTTAGGTTGTTTACAATGAATTTACTGAAACGGAATGATATGACTGTTTATTGGTGCAGCACAAATTATTTAACATCAATTTTATTTGAGATTTTGAGTGCTCTAGAATCGTTGTTCTGTTTTTTTCTCAAACTAAAATTTTTTAATGTGATCTGACATTGAATGTGAACTAAACTTGACGCTATTTGCTGATCTGCCATATGGCATTTCTTACCCAATGCCAATAATTTTGCCTAATGGCAATGAGATCTCAGGTGAGGTTGATATAGTTTCATATCAAGCATCACGGGCCGCTCAGGCCTGGACATGGCAATTACACTATAAAGTAGCTCGGTTTGGTCAGCAATTAATTTGAGCGATGGTTAAAATGTTGGGTATTTTGGGTCGGACCCAAAGGTAATTTTGGCATTGGGCATTTTGTCAGCCTGCGGATCGATCTGTCTATACTCTATACTGCAAATATTGATGTTTATTCTGAAACTATTCTATCGATTCGAATTGATCGAAAGATTTCCATCTTTAAGAGATATGCCCGATGCTGCTAATTTAAAAATGAATTCTGAGCAATTCAGCTTTGTTTATGCTGAACCAATTCCTCCAATTAATTACGTTTGTCATCGCTACTTTTGAGTTTATTTTTCCTCATTAATCAAATCTTGATTTCCAAAACGTACCGTTAAATGCACAAAATAAGTTTTCGAGTAAAGCAGACAGTGTCCATGTTGTAGTTATTGCAAATTGTAAACCAAATTTTGCCTTGTCTTGAAGTTATTTTGAGTGAAATATGTCCAATTATTTTCTAGCCATAATTTTGTACATAATTTCGAGATTCTTTATCTAATTAATATGCATATATTTATTGTTATAACTACCGAATAAAATCTGCTTTGATCATTGTTTCAACCAGAAGTTTGAAAAATCAGCAAAACGAAGATAAATTCAGCACGATTTCTCCAAAAACAAGATCATAAATCTCGGACAGAAAGGTGCCTCAGACAAATGTTATTTCTTAAAGCGCCTTCAAATGAAGGTGAATGCAGCAAACGAAGTGTTTTATACGGCTGCGCCGGTGGAATTGACCATCTGCATTTAGTATGTTTTCTTTCTAAGCTGAGAAGCTGTATTCTGAGCGCAGCAGCTGCACTATGGTACCAAACGATACATACACTTGATATTTGCGCTTCAATGCAACTGGTTCAAATTTGTTCTCTAATACCTCATTATATCTTTAACTTTTTTGACGTCAAACAAAGGGTTTGCATAGTTTTCATACAGATTTCACATTGCATTAATTGCGTTCCAAATTACTGACACTTCTAATTTTGCACCAAAACACTGGTATCGTTACCGCTGCTTCAAAATCGACATTGAGTTTTCAATAGGATTCGGGACTGGACTATGCACACTATTGCAGTACGTTTCAATCCGCAAAAAATGGCGATGTTTGATTTATGCATAGGAATGCATTATCTTTTGAAAAAAAGGTCCCGAAGATGCATTTTCCCTCCTAATTCTTCAAAAATTTGAATTAAACAACTATTTGGACACCTAACAAGCATTTTCAGTCCATCTGATTGTATTACACCCCGAAACAGGTGATTGTTTGTGCGCACTCAATTTTTTTAAAACTGCGTACCATTTTGAAACTCTAATCGTCGCTGAAGATGCTCAAGAATTCGTGTACATCTGGTAATTGTATCGAAGCAAGAAAAAGCGTTGATAGTCACCCTGATAAGCTCCGATGAGATTTTGGGACCTCGTAAACATCATTAAATAGCTTTTTAGGATTGTTTTGAGTATTTTGGGGTTCTTTCGATTGATTTTTTTGCCTCAAAACTTATTTTTCAGGTAACATTTGTTTGCTTACTGCTCACTGGATCTTGATTACAAGTTGTTTTTTATGTATTTTTGTCCACGAAAAGCTGCCATCTTGTAGCGTACTATCTTGACAAGCAGTGAACGAACAAATGAGTTTAACCATCTTTTGAAAATTAGAATGTTATGTAACTCTAAACTAATAAATTTGACATACTTTTCATGCCATGGAGAAAATAATAATAATAATAAGCACGATTCATGCTTTAAAAGAAGATGTTATGAGGCACGTTGTGGAGTGTTATCTGTACAACATGATGAGGATTAGGAAATATGGATATCATATCCATATAAAAAACTATTGAGATTTGTTTAAGCTAAATTACGTCACGATTTAGAATGGCTTACGTACATTTTTGCTGATGTCGAAGTGGGATCAAAATTAATTTTAGAAATTGTTTTAAAAGTGCGCAGACAGCATAGAAAATTTTGGGTGATTTGTAACTAACATTTGAGTGCTTTGTTTATCACTACCTCTAGACATCATTTCGCACTCCTTTAAAACAAGAGATTTCAGGTCGTTTGCGTGATGAGATTTTCATGACACTTGACTTACTTCTTGCGCCAAAAAATATTTGTACACTTTGAAGCTTAAGATTATTGAATTAGTTTTGGGTCAAAAACACACTCGTTTTGTGTAATCAAGGTTCGTAATAACCTGCTGAGTGCGTTCCAACTTATCACTGAATTATTGTTTGGACGTGTCGATTACTTTGTACACAAATTTCTGTATATGTTTCAACGCCGCGCATGTCTAGTTTGAATTTGTTCCGGCTATGTTAAAGTAATTGCACTAAAAAATTTCTGAAAATGAACAGAGTAAGCCGATTGGTAGTGATAGATTCCCATGATATTCCACGGGCTACTAAGGCATGGACATATTCCGAATTATTATTGTTTGCTTAATTTTTACCTCGCATCTTTCTCCTTTGTCCTGAAAAACAATAAAAACCAAAATCTTATCACTTCAATGTGATTGGTTCAATTTTTTTAATAACCGGCGGTTGTATGTGACTTCTTGAATGAGGGATTTTCACTGGGTTTTCCGACGCCTCTAACATGCATATTAATTGATCTCAAACAAAGTTTGTAGAAATTACATTGATTTTGCTTATACTACCAACTTTTCGTCTAATCGTTTGACCTTTCGCCCTCAAAGCGTGATAAACAGGTATAACCTGGAAGGCATTTAGTTTTCTTAGAACTTTGTAGCTCACTAGTTTCTAAGTATGCGATTCACACGCAAAATCATTCTTCCCGTTACCCCCCACACTGGCCCCGCTCAGCCCATCCATGCCCCCATGCTCAACCCCCCCCCCCAAGCTAACGCCTCCCTAAGCCGCAGCTAGCTAATGACGAAGCCAACCACTCGACAGTCGTTTGAGATCGATGCGCCCGACGTTAGTCGGTTATGTTCTCTGATAGGCTTCACAATTGATTCTTGAAAACTAACATTCCAGATTAAACAACTTGTTAAATAGTCTATCGTTTGTGAGCAATTGACGTGAAAGATATTTGAGACTCCGTTGCGTAAATTTGTTGAATATGAGCTTACAAGCCATTCGAGGCACTAAATTTAATTCGTTCACCTACGCATTCTCCGTAGCTTCAGCATTCGTATCGTAGTCAAGAGCTCTGTTTTCATTAGATTCGCAAAAAGCAAGTGTCTTCAATAGATGCAACTCCCGCAGGGAGAGTTTGTAAAGCAAATTGACACTGGGCGAATTAACTGGGACCTCATCTAATCTACGTTCACAGTGGTTGCAATGTTGAGGTACCGATGGGTCCGGCAGATATTGAAGCTGGTGGATTTCGTGGAGTTACAGACGTCGTCACAGTTCCAGCTGATAACTCCGTTGATGGATTTGGAGATAGAAATTCCTACTGTTGCTCCAGCAGATGCTCCAGCGATCGCAATGCGTCTGGCCGAGAAGTACTTAAGGGCAGGGTGATGGTTCCACCGGCACACGCAAAGCACATTCTCATACATCCAAAGAACCATATATTATTAATGTTGGTTACAAGATTGAGCGCCGGGGTTACATTTCTTGATCCGTAGCTCGAAAGGTACTAAAACGATTTAGCAACAATACAAAATTAAAAATTTCAAATCATTTTGCGTATATAATTTTTCAAGGAAAAGAAGGGAGCTAAGTAATTTGTGTTTGCACATACTGTTCCAACCCCGTTCACGTGCTTTTTTTGTACCGACCCCAATTATTTGGGAAGGAAACATATACTCTAATGGTCTTTTTGTTCAGTAAATTTTGGACAAGCGTTAAATTTATTGCAAAGGGTTTCGAGTGGTATCATTAAAAGCACCATAAAGCGTAGAACACTTAATTGAATATATTTTTTTCAAATTCACCCTCTTTCAAGGAGTTATTGGGTTTAAAGTTTTCGGTATAAAGTTTTTGGTAATCATTGAAAGATCTTTACTATTTTGTTCTTTTAAACTTTTTGCTCAACATTTTTTTTCGCTAAAAACTGAATTGTGCCGAAAGATTCTCTTTCAATTTGTTTTGATCAAGACAGGGTTCTTGAATCTTTGGGTTGATATTTTTGCAGTACATACTCTGGCTGATTTGATTCGATAATTTACCCTCTTTTCAAAAAACGACACCAAGTGAGCTTTTTCATCTTGAATTTCCTATAATTCTCACATGCACTGCCCCAAAATCCGGTTAACCAATTCCATTAGAAGTAATACTTTGGATAGTTGAACCCACACTGTCTAACAAAACAATTTAGAACAGCAGTATAAAAATTTTTTGTTTCTTTAAGTCAATTTAACACAATTTTGTTCATTTGCATCTCTCTTTCCGATCTATTAGAATTTAATTGTCATTTATTTAAACAAGTATATAATTGTGACAGATGCAAAGCAGACTGACCGGTATAACGGATTTCATACTGGCTGCCTGAAAGCTTTGAATTCTCGGCTAATTTTCAGGGTGAGGTCTTTTTGAAGATCTCGTCAAGTTTTCTTGTCTTTTTGATGTCAATCAGAGGTGAAAAATGAAACGTACTTTAATCATGCTGTAACAGCTAACTGTGCAGCAAAATTAAGTGATTGTTAATCGTAAATTTTCGTCTGAGAAAGAACCAGATTTCGGCTGTTTTTTGCAGTCATACAGTTAAGTCTCATTGCTAACAGTTTTTAATTGCTTTCTAAAGAGGCATAAGTCAACACATAAAATGATTTAGGTTCATATTTGAAGGTTAATACAACTTTGAGACTATTTTTTTAAATTTTCCTCCTATTGGTCAATTTTATTGTCTAGTTTAAATTAGAACCTGAATACAGTCGAGTCAAAACTTTTTATAGAAAATTAAAGTCTAGCATGTTTAGTGGTTTTAGGTTCCATCTATCGCTTTTTTATTTTGATAACGCTTGTTAAAAACAAATCGAGATTCTTGTTTTTCGCTTAAATGTAAGTTTCTTGATGTCTTAAAAAGACAACTTCAAATCTCAACATTAATAGATCTCAATTATTCCATTAATTTAATGCCTAAAGTTATTGCTTGAAAGATCAATTATTTTCTAAAATCTTTACTAAAATATTTATTTTTTTTTAGTTGTTGTTATACGTGAGCCTTTGTGTTTTCCTCTCATTTTGTCTAACAGTGTAATTAGGAAACAGTTTTCAGTGCTCTCTACAACTAAATGTTTTGGAATGGTTAACGGTGTTTTTGATTTTTCAACTTTATCAAATTGCTGTTTTTGGAATATTTATTGGCATTGATTTCACATATGTAGTTTCATAAGTTTTCTGGGCAATTACATTGTCGCTGTGTGCTGTTGCTCTAACACTGTTCTTAGATAGATCATTAATGATCCTTTTTTTTTGGCGGGTAATTGTGGAATTGTCAAACTTGATTCTTTTCTTAAAACATCGTCTTCCTCAATGTATGCCAGAAATATCCAAACACGCGGCAGGAAATCAATGTGGTACCTCATTCTGAGTTATATAACACTAATCAGCTAAATTTGTATGAGTCAGATCAATTGTTACTGTGTTCTTTGTGAGGATTATTGATCAACTCGGTGGTAATTATTTGAGCCTTCAACAACCTCAATCGGTAAAAACTGCTTCTGCACCCATATTTTAAATGAAAACTTTTTTTTTGTCGAATTGTCGATTTTCTATATTTTTTTTATCTGTTCTACGAGTAGAAGAATTATTAGTTTGAACAATAAAATACATCTTTAGATTTTTGACGTGATTTTTCCTTCGCTTTTAGTTTCAGTTTATTGTAAATTTTATGTGCTTCCTGCATAGTTTTTTCAAACAATTTAATGTTTTGTGAGCTTTGCATTAGTTTGGTTGTTTTTCATATACATTGACGTTTTTTGGCATTTGGTCGCTTATTGGAAAGGACGAACAATATCAGGTGCTGTTTTAAAAATGAATGGTACAGAGTTTTGATTCATGGATACGTGTCGCCTTAAAATTATTGGCACCAACTTTCGAAAATATTTATATGTGAGTTTTACAGTTGTCCAATGTTGCCATTTTCGTTGTTCTCTAATTATCGCTAATTAGACCCATAACCCCCCCCCCCCCCCCCCCCCCCCCAGCTGACTGACCATTTTTTTGTGCGTGAGTTTGGACGGATATCCAGACCTTTTAATTAGTATTGCAGTGGAATATCCCAGATAGCGTTCGAGATGGGCATGATCGGATGGTAAATTTAGTTAGCAAACCTCTATAGATACAATGCAAGTACTCTATAGCAAATTTCTTAAAAGTTTCCTATTACAAAGTGATATTTCGATCAAGTAAAGAAGACTATATTTGAAAAGAAGCATGTATGCATAATATAATCCAAGATTTTGGTTTCATTCCATGTATTAAATGCCCGCTAGTCGTCGATATGTGAATGGCTCGCAGTTAATTTTTAACAGCTGTTTTTTAATCCATTTCAAATAATGGGAGACTCGCAGGTTTACTGATCCAGAGCCATTGCATTCTTTATTACCTCCTTGCGTGCTTTCACGGGAAACCGAAACCCGCTGTATTGTATCTCGATTTAAGTTAATGTAGTTCTTGTTATATGGTGCGTGTTGAAGTCGCGTTCATTTCAGTTGTAAAATCTCCCAACATATGAACACTTATTTGTTCACATTTTTAATCCGTTTGCAGCTCCAAAACAGTTAAAAAGTTAAATCTCCTCTTTTGCGACGCGTTTTGACTCAGATAATACGTCAAGAGCTTAACACGACTCGCTCCGAGAATCGTTGGCAAGTTTTTTAATCAGTAGAATCCGCATGGCTAAATCTGATAGCCATTTTCTGGGCATAACACATCTCAAGTTGAAATATTGGTAATAAGCTCCATATCTTTCTCTGATTTTGAGTTTTCGTCAACTCATTTTTGGTAAAAATTACTTTTATGTGTGTAGTGAGCGGATATGGCAACTTGACGCATTGCTATATAACCTGACAAATGCTGACCAAATTCAGAAGTTTGTGCCGTGTTCTCGAAATATCATGCGTCAAATTTTTTGTGCGTGCGTTTGAACGGCTATCCGGACCCTGTAGTTTTGGCCTCGAATATCTAACGTAGCGCCCGAGTTGAGCCTAATCGGGGAGTTTTTAGTTGACAATCATCTACCTGGGATATGATGCGTGTACAATCATCATCAAACTCGTTAATGTTCTCGATAGGAAAGTGGTACTTCTATCATGCAAAAACTCTTTGCTAAAAAAGAGTTTTTGCATGATGAAGATTGCTTCCACACTCTAAAAAACGTGCAGGTAAATTTACCTAAAAATTCATGTAAATTTACTTGAACTGTGCATGTGTTTTGGCGTTCCTGCACACTACCTGTACGGTACCTGCACGTGCCTGCAAATGCAGGTAATATTACCTATACATTATTTAGTGTGCATGCAATCTTTGGAAAAAAACAGCATATATGAATAATATAATTAAAGATTTAAGTTTCATACCCTACGTACAATTTCGACTAGTCGTCAAGATCTGTAAATGGATCGCTTTTAACTTTCAACAGCTCAGCTTTGGCTTTTTCAATCCATTCCAAATAATGAGAGATTCGCAGGTTCACTGATCCAGATCCATCGCATTCTTTAGGACCTCGAACAATAACACCATATTGACATTCAACTTTTCCTTGCGTGTTCTCTTTAAGAACTGGACCACCACTGTCACTCACACAGGAATCCATCTTTTTCTTGGATGTTTTCGGGCTCTTCAAGCATATTGATTCATTTTCCTGTGAGTTTGGATTTCATTGGTTGAGAAAATTGTAGAACCAACGCACAAAAACCGATAACTTCAAATGTATAAGATGTATCAAATGTATAAGATCTTCAAGAGAAAGATAGTCAAAACAAAAGCGATGCTCCAGGATAGGTACTTTTGATTAAAATTTGTTCCATATTCTATGTTTCCAATTCTTTGGAAGAAGAGATTTCATATGCTTTCAAAAAAGTGAACATTAATTCTTTGAAAGAACATCAATCGTTTTCTTCAGACGCTTTAGTGAAACGTATTGACATGAGTATCAAAAAATATGATCTTGGCAAAACAATTAAGAACGGACTTGCATGCGTTCTTTAATCAAAACAATAGCATGAAATTTTTAATTACAGAATATTACTGCAAATGATTTTGCTCGGCAGAGTGAAACTTTTTACCTCTGAAAGCCTCGACAAAACACAATAATTGTTGATGAAAACTGAAATAAATTACGAAAATACTCAAACTAGAAATAGTTATCAGGTTAAGCAAAAACAAATTTTCAAAAATCACGTGCAGAACTTCGGTCTTGTGATGTAAAACCACGAACACAGTTGTAATCTCAAATCTGATAGCGTTGACCAACGTTTAGTTTTTGAAACATCTATCCTCCAAATACTAGAATTTTTAAAGCCACAAAAAACTAAATTAATCAACTTGCTTACTCACGGCAGTCAGGTCAATCATTAGGGTCAATCACAGGACAGTAGTCTGGACTATCAAATAAAAAAGTTTTTTCAAACTTTTGATAGTTTTGTGGCGTCTCGGACTGGCGAAAACGCCAAAAACTATCAAAAATTTTAAAAGTTTTTGTGCCCCCCCCCCCGTTGCGAACACAGGGTTACACAAATGTCCCCCCGTTGCGGAACCGGGAAGACACATTTTTGGTAATTTTTTGTTAGTTTTGACGTTTTTGTTGGCTATGTTTATTGTTAGGAAGGTCGATTATGAAGAATCCTTGATAGCAACAATCAGTCCAAGCGAACCTCCTCAATAAAAAAATTTAAAAAAGATAAAAAAAATGTCGAAAAAAATTAAAATTTTGTGACATGTGTTTTGGGCCGGGTTGCGAACGACAAATACAAAATTTCTTAAGGGCACCAGCCGACAACGCAGCCTCATCCCACTCCAAATACAACGGCTCGGGTAACTGATAAAAAGTTAAAAATGATGTTAGAAATTTTGTAGGATTCAAAAATATTGAGACTGCATGCTATTTACGCGATACATTCGGATTCGTATTGCTGGATATATACCATAATACTACAAACCAGTACCAGATACACTTACATGTTACCATGGGACATAAACAGCCCTTTTGCAGGGCGTTTTACGGGGATTGCGTTTGTTGGTATACAAAAACATTCAAACCTATCACTTTTCATTTGTTATATTTTTGAGGGAGCGAACAGTTAATAACTGTGAAACTTTTTGTTATTCAAAGCAAAGTTATATTCTGAAGGAAATGACCATTTGTACAGCACAGTATATAGATTGCATTCTTTTTTATGTCTCCCAGTTCATTCAATTCATCGTCTGCAGCTGAGCAGCGTGCATTAAATTGACTCACCAAAAATCTTCATGGTCTGTATTGGGAACATGGTGTCTACCCGTAGATTTATCTAACGCAAATATTACAAAAGCGTGGAATTGAGAAACCGGAAAGCTGTATACTTTGCCAGTGGAAAAGAAAAGTCAGAGTTCTTGGCAAACATTTTCGACTGTAAAATCATTAACTTGGATCCAATTGGTTGTCCAAATTTTGATGCAAAAGGCGACAACTCAAAGTTTTTGAACAATTGTGAAAACCATTATCCTAGCAGAATAGCTGGCATACACTTGAACCATTGTGCTTGCCGAAAAGTAGACTTCTTTTTTAATTGGTTGAAAAAACAGGCTAACGATGTACAACCAAAGCTGTTTCAATTTTTGGAGACAGCATCAGTTTACAAATCAGAGTTGAAACACAAAAATCGAAGTTGGAAACACAGATATCACAAAATTTATCTATCTCAACACGGATATCAACATCGTGTGAATTTCTGACTTCAGTGATTAAATAGGAGAAAGTCTGTTTCAAAACCCAGACATTGCAGCACAAGCAGGAAATTGTATTATCGCAAAAGAAGAGTTTGTACGTTTTGCAATTTTTCTGCCCATACTTGATCAAATCAAATTCCTGCATCAGACTAGAGGAAGTCATCATGGAGCACAGCCAACAACTTGCAACAGACAGCAACAGCTGCAGTGCGACTATCAGTGCTACCAACAAAACAATCAAGAACAACCAATTCAAAGGCAAAAGCAGCACCATCAACAACAACAGCAGCAGCAACAACAACAGAAACAGCAGCAACAATCGCAACCCGATCTAATGACTGCCCGAGGTAATACTGGATCGAAAACAACCAAATTGCAAAATCATGGAACCATGTAGCTCCTCCTTGCCATCAGCTCTAATCTCATTTCTTTCATCGGAAGAAATTCAAAGCATTAGTAATTGCGAAAAAACCTACCCCTTACCTGCAGATTTCGTGTATCGTTTAGTGGAAACAGAAGAAGATTTGAGAACTGGTTTTGTTCGTTATCAAATGTTTTATGAAAAATTTTTTTTGTAAATTATTATAAATTTTAAAAAAGTGAAATGGATCAAAACAATGCAAATGATGAAATTGATTCCTCACAGGTTACAGATTTTTTATATGACAGTAATGAGAGCAAAGGAAGTGTGTGGAAAATTTATAATAATATTAACCTACCCCAGTCAGAGGTTGTGTTCTTTGTTCAAATGTTCGTAATCTTTTCGCTGATGCTACATTGTATAATCAAACTCGCCTTCTCTTCTTCTACTTGTGAAGAGACATCAGCATGAATATCTATTCTGTCAAGTCTAGTCGGCTAAATTTTACCCAACCCCAGATTATGAACAAAACTATTACAACAAAATAAAGGGTTTTCATGGCTGTTGTGGGACCCTCTGGCTCTGGAAAAACCCAATTGATAATCATTATGTTAGTTCGGGGACAACTTCCACCACGCTTTTCCAAAAACTTCGCTATAAGGACTTCCAACCTCAGTTTCCCTCTTATCAGGAACAATCCTACGTTTTCAAAATTTTGACTTTTTCGTAGACTTAGTAGATTGTCTGTTAATCTTTACTGATTCAAGTGAGCAAATTTACAGCAACAAAACGTTTGTAATGCTGCCAACTTGTGGTAGAAATAAAAACTTAGGTTACGTTTATGTAAAGCACAAATTTTTCCAGCAGAGAGGATGGTCGCAAGTAATTGACTTGAATACCACTCATATCTTTTTGTTTAAGTCCCCTCATGATGTTCAACAAGTTGATTACTTAGAAAGACAATTGAGCCTTGCAGCTTTTCGTCGTCATTGTAATCCGTTGTCCACAAAAGAAGCTTTAGTTCATTTTCTAATAGACTTGAATCCCAAAACTTCCAAAAGTTTAAATTTCTGGTCTAATTTTACCAGCCCGGGACCCTCAATATTTTACCTACCAGCTCCACAACCCGATGAAATACCCTTGAGAATTGAGCAAGACAAAAGTTTACCTGCCAAAACTTTTGAATCAGTGTATCAAAGACACAGCTGAGGAACACATTGAGATCACAACGTAACAACAGAGTGCGAATTTTTTTAACTTAATGTTTATATAATATAGTTAAGGGTTCAGTACCTGTTAGGATTTAAAAAAACTGAAAGGTTTGACAACCTTAAAAAGCAGTAACTCAACAAACAGTACAGCAGAAGAGTTTAATCTGATTCCAAAAAACGTTGCTTGAGAATGCAACAAAATAATGAGTCGTATGTTGGGAGAATTTTGAATGATCCAAATGTTCTGAAGAGATCCAAAATCGCCAGCTGTCACTTCTGAAGAGATTAGAAACACGAAAGCAGAGTTCGGACACATCTAAAGTTGAATTAGAAAGCGAACCGAGCAGTCAGCAGAATATTCTTTTGAAACTACGCCAGATAATAAGCGGAGCTCAGGACAACACAACAAGTACTTTTTGGTCTACCGTTTCTCGAAGGTCTTAAACTAGACAGGATTCGAAATATACTGGAAATTTCTTAAAAATGTCTGATGAAATTACAATTGATGAATTCAGCGGCAACTTTTTTTGAGATTGCTTGGTGACACAGGATAGAAGGCAACAACAATTCTGTACAACATTCAACAACCAACATAGATAATAGATAAAAACTTGTCTCCCTATGAGAACACTTTGAATGATATTGACTTTTCAGCGGCAACTTTTTTTTGAGATCGCTTGGTGACACGAGATGGAAGGCAACAACAATTCTGTACAACATTCAACAACCAACATAGAGAATAGATAAAAACTTGACTCCTTATGAGAACTCTTTGAATGATATTGACATTGAAGAGGAGATGGTAATTAAAAAATACGCAAAAGCTGTAGTCAGGCAAAAAACTTGAAAGAACTCAGTTGAGGTCAGAAAGCGAACAACCTTCAACATCCACACGAAGTGAAGCAACAGAAAAGTCACTTGAAAGTTAGTCCCAATTCAGGATCCAGGACGACGATGAAAAAAAAAGAATGAATTCAACGACGCCAAAGATAACCTCTTTACCTCACCAATTATCAGAGGAATGAAGCAACGGTTTATGTTAAAATAAATTGTCGAAAGTTGCATCGCCTGACAAAAGAGTGGAAAACATCATACAGTAAATGTTCCGCAGCCTACGGTAGTGTAAAAAATCTTTAGAAAGAATCAAAACTTCCAGAAAAAACAGTTAAAAAATTCTAACACACACAAAACGCGTATACCAAATACAGAACCTACCGTAAAAAGATCAAAGTATTCGATCTGAAAGAGATCTGGTCTCTAGATATTGCCCACGTTGAATAACTCGCAAATTTTATTGGGGATGTAAACTATTCACTGGTTGCTGTCGATTGCTCATCTTGATATTTACTTGTACAGCCTATGAAGTCAAAGTATGCTACATGTGAGGAAGCACTCTAAAAAATGATAAATGTGAAGCAACCAAAAAAGTCTGGGTGGATCAGGGGACAAAATCCAAAAACTCGTTCAAAAATTTGTGTGACAAAAAAGAAATAGAAGTCTACACAACTCACAGCGAAAAAATATCGGCTTTTGCCTAGCCAAATATCAGATCACTTAAAAAAATAATCTATAAATAGCTCGACGAAAATTTGAGATACTCGTATATAACAGAGCTACAATGTTTTGTGAACACAATTCATGGTCGTACTAGTAGGGTTACCGAAATGGATCTTATCAAGATAACGAAAAATGATGTGCCGTATTTACGCTCTCTCACAACAGGTGCAGCATCATGCATGAAAAAACAACCTAAAAACCTTATTGCAAATGAACTGAAAATCCTCCAATTTACAGTTTATTAAAAAATGCGGAACGCATTCTCGGAAAATTTTACGAAGCTGAGTTGAACAAGGCGGTCGTGAAGAAATAATAAAACATCGAAATAAAATTCTAGCTATCATACGAACCTGATAATGAGTCAAAATGACTTTGGAGAAAGCGAGTTCACAGTTCATTATGTTTTGTCTGCATCTATGAGTGTTTTCACAAATAACACTCTTGCCAGTTTTAAAAATTTGTTTAGCGAAGAAATCATTCTTGATGGTGACTGGCGCGTAGCACCTAGTGAAGTAGTTTTTTCTGAGTGTCTTTTTAATGCTGTTGACACAGAGTTGAGATTGTATAGAAAAATGAGAAACAAGAGAACCGAGCAAACAGTGAATTAACTGTTAGTAAATCTTATACTGGTGAAAGAGCAAGTATTTTGGAGGGGGCCTATGAAAATTTTTAAAGAATTTATCCAACAAAATAGCTAGTCATGTTAACATAACACTCAAAAGCAAAGGAGAACGAAAAACGTTCCCTAAGCAAATTTCCAATCTGCTCAGTTTTGAAGGATCTCAAGACGGAGGGCTAGGTTTCCAATTTGGCTTCAAGTCACAAATAATTTTTAAGAACACGACTCAGATTACCCTTTAGACATCATGGCTGGAAGTGAACTCATGCTTATTTCCTCAATATTATCAATTACAAACACGTGGGACACTCAAAAATTCCTTTTTTTAGAATCATTGACAAAAAAAGACGATCGAAAAACGGTAACATTGGCATTGTAGAGCCTAGTCACAGAATAGACTTCAGTAAATTAGATTATAAAAAGCTGTTGACAAAAAGTATACAGTGTAATGCAGTTCAATTTTTTCGTGAAATGGGTAACGTAGTCCAATTTTCAGGGACCGGAAAAGCTATTCTCACCTTACGCTTTAAAAATTTCTACGCATAGTTTTTGTGTGAAGTCATACTATGTGCTGCAAGGTGTATCGCCTAATTTTTCGGGACACCATAGACAACGAGGAAGGGGTTTCGGTGCTCTTGGTGCTGGAATTGGGAGAGCAGCCCCACCTATTGCCAGGAAATTTGTGCTACCTGCTGTTAAACGTATTGGAAAAGAGTTAATACTTCAGGCTGTTCCCGAGCTAATTGAGGTAGCTAGCAAGCGCAAAACTTCCAAAAAAGCGCTCAAAAGCACCGTCAATAAAACTGTACGGAAACAGGTCAGAGACTCAATAGGAGCCTACTGCGCAGAAAGGCGAAAATCAGTTGAAAAGAGTCAAATGAGCAAATGCAAGCAGAAAAAATCACAAGGTTCCAAAACAAAAGTAGACAAAAAAACGGTTCTCCTACAAAAGTCCTGTCGTCAAACTTTTAAACGAAAAAAAACAGTCACGCGCAGTCGCTCTTAATTTTCTCAATTTTAAACAATGATTGCTAACCTCTTACCCTCGGAGGCAACACACACAACTCTAGTTGTTTTCGAGAACCCGCCTCTTCTGGTTATTTTCGGGAACGCTTTCACACAAGAATTGGACCATCTTTCTCACCCGACGGTCCAGTTTTAGAAGTCGAGATAATGGGTGATTGCAACAATTTTATTGACCTTCGAATATTGTTTTGGAGATCAAATTTAGAATTACCCAAGCAAATTAAGCTGACCTACGTGCAGGAACTTAAGCCGCTAAAAGAGATACCTTTATTTTGTAAACAATACCCGTCACTCTCTCTTCTCTGAAGGTACTGTTTCGGCTAATGATATTAAAAGTTTTGAACACAAATGGTAAGTTGAAACCAAAATTTTTCATGGAGACAATGCTATGAACACTTGGTTGGTCTGTCAAAGATATCATTACGAAACCGAACAGCAGAAAGTTGTTTGAGCCGATATCCATGCAACAGATGTTGGTGATTGTAGGGCGTCCGTTGCTCAGTCAGTTGAAGCCACTTTCATTGGTTATCCGGCCTGTGACATCTTGACAAGCGATAAACAACTTCTGAATGATGTAACTTTATAATTGCTTTTCCGAGGAAGCTCGAATGAGTTTTTAACTATAGCGGAAGCAAAAGCAAAAAAAAATAAAAGCACTTGAAAAACAGCTAATGCAGACACCTGCTGTGAATGTTTTCACAGAAATTCTACCTCGAAGATTTCCGGCTACGATAGGTGTTCAAATTTGGCGCCTGAAGATGTATTTTCGAAGGAAACACTACGTCGGATGATAATTGCATTGACAACTAATCAAGATTACCTAGGTACAAGCGGGACAAATCCCTATTATTACCTAGCCATCAATTTTTCCGAAGTCACTGTATACCGTAACGGTTTCCCTCTTGTAGGCACTCCTATTTCAACAACACAACATAAACGAATCTACCTCAACACAATTGAAGCCTTGGTTTATTTACAGAAGGGACAGGACATGGTATTCTCGTTAGAGATTATGATAATCATTTCATTATGGCTTTTGATCTTACATTTAATCAGAAAGATTCTCAAGACTTCATTCATCCAGAACTAACAAGCTCTTCGATATCAGTCGACCTCACATTCTCCCGAGCATTAGCTGACAAGGTTGAAATGTTTCTTTTAGATGAGTGGAATCCAACGTTTTTACATCATTTCAGACCAAAAAATAACAAAAACGCTTTGATAACATATCCAGGACATGATTAGTTTTGAAATTCTCCCCTTCGTACTAAAATGCCACCATCTCAAGCATAAACTTATGCCCATTTTTGCAGCTTACTGCTTCCCTAAACTCAGACTAGAGATTTATTTTTGTTAACGCATCCAAATCGTCAGAGCCAGGAACGCATTGGTTTATACTATGCAGACGAAGAAACAAAGTACAATTTCATCAAGAAATTTTTAAGAGAGTGTGTCAAGTGTACCGGTGTTATCATAAGTCATACATAGGCTCTAACATTTCGTTTTTCGCTCTCACAAATCCACAAAGAACAGTCAGAATACGCGCAATCGTTTTCAATTGCTGATGTCATAGCTTATATACCACAACTTATTTTTGTTGCCTAATTTTAGGAAATGAATCATTTTCTCTCCAAAACTCAATACCTACTACACATATGATCTTAGACAAACTCTTTAAAAAATCAACACATGCAGACACTCTCAGATTGTTCAAATTCAAAAATCTATTTGCTATTTTATGGCATAATGTTTTTCTCAGTTATAATTCTCCAAAAGTCCGGTTTTTCGCACCACAGATATTTATTTGAAAAGTATCAACGTCGATGTGTAGCCGTCATTGATCAAAATCGTGAAAACAGTCAGTGGGTGAACGTCAAAAAGATAATGGTCCTCAAATATGTATGCGATCAATTTTCTTGTTTTATCAGAAACGAGATCTTTATATGGAAACCTTGCACCCGTTGATCTAATTCCTGGAGTTGCAAGAGAATTTATTTCAGACCCCTCTACTGTCGGCAGTGCAAGTTTTAATTTCCTCTGTGAAATGGAAATCCCAACGGTCCCTTTTTACGATAATCAAGAAGGTACAATTCGTAATTCACATCAATTAATTCCATCTTTGGTATAAAGAACCTCGATGAACGAGATGATTTACTACAATAGGCAAAAAAAAGTTATTGTGAGAAAAATGTAATCGAAGACTCTCAAGGAACTATGGACATAGTTAGTCCTACGTCACCGTCTCTTCAAAAACTGGTCGGAAATAACCCCCCAAATCAAAGGTTTTCCAAGTATGGCAGCCACGGCTGATGGTAGTGAGCAGAGTAGTATAGATATAACGATGCGACGTTAGTTAGCACTCACCGAAGAAACACCACCAATTATAGATGCTCCCACAATAAAACAAATTGAAGCGGTCTTCGAGTTGTATTCTACGAAGATGATGCAGGCAAAAAACGAAAACTCTAATCAAAACTAAGATTAAAACTTGGATTTAAAATCTTTTTGTGTCTGTGTGTCATATAAAAATATTATATGCATAAATATAAAAATGAATTCGTTTGAATTTTTTTGTTTCGTTTACTACTTTTTCTCAACGAATTCGAGATTTGTAGTTTTTGTAAGCTAATGTATTGAACAACAAACTGATTAATGATTTCAGCTACAGTCAGAATTCTAGAGATACCGTAGGTGAGTTGAGCTAAAATGTTTCTGAATCAAGAGATTGTTCTATTAAAAGCAAGCATAAAGCATATTATTTGGTTTTAGGAAACTCTTGATTAGTTAATAAAACAGATAGTTGAAACAAACAGTAGATAGTCAGGATCGGCTGCAGGTCGAAGCAAGATAACCCCATCTACCACATCTGAGGTATCGTGGGGCACCGGAACTCTGCATTTGAGCTACCTCCACTAGTCTCGCTTTCCGCCAGCCTTGGAATTCGATTGCAGCGGCAAGTCGATTTTGAGAAGCAATAAGCCTCTCCATCTGATCGCCCTGCCCACTGCCGTTCGATTTCTCACTCTCCCAGCCCACTGGACTCTGTGTTGCTGCTTCCCTCCTACTTCGATATGCAACAACACTTGTTGCACTTCAGCGGGATGGGATTCCTTCTGATGATGAGAAAATCTGAAATGTATTAAACTTTCACATTTTTTAATTGCTTTGAATTATTCAGGTTAAGTTTCGTACTAAAATATTATAGTTATGTACACAGCTAAAACTTTCCGCGCGCAACAAATGAGAAATCTTTGCCTTGAAGCAAAAACAGAATATGTTATGCTGTGAAAACCCACAACTAAAGAAAAACAACTAAAAACTCCTACAAACATATTAATAAGAAGTTTTTTTGTGGTGTGTTTTCAATAAGATAGGTATAAAAGCTTTCGTAGGTGAAACAATAACGAAAAATCTATGACTAAGATACCTTTTTAGGTTTAGAGAAACTAATAAATTTATGAGAAACTTGTAACAAAAATAGAAACTAAACTCTTAGTCACTTATTACACGATCAAAATGCTACACAAACTCTTAATCACAGAGCTCCAGGAGAAGTTGAAATAATAAAAAAATTTGAACCAGTTAATCACAACAACTCTGAATCTCTCAGCAACTAGTTGGTCTTTTTTTCTCGTCAATAGAAAGAAGAAACCAAAAAGACTACAAAAAAGATTTTTCCTTGTCTTCAATGCAATCGAAAACTCGCCGAAAAAAGAAGTCTGAGACGACATCTATATATACTTCATAAAATACAGCCGGAGCGCCGAACTTTATCTGTAATTAATGAAATTTCAAAAATCAGACCATACTCGTGCTCACTGGTCACTGCCGCGGCTGCCATGGAGGGAAAAAGGTCGAGAGTGTATGCATATACTGCAATCATTGCTTCATGAGCAAGGAAAATTTTGTCCAACACATGAAAAACAGGCAAGGAATACCGATATATAGTACAGATAGAACAACACAAACATTATCTCCAAAGCAAGCTGGACCATCACAAGCTGGGGTGTTGGAGAGGGAACCTCCAAGGCAAGGGGAGAGTTCGTCAAAACTTGTACATTCAGCCTTCAGCGGCGGTTTTAATTTGCAAAATCAAGCCAACAAAAGAAATTGACATGCTGGCTTACCTGAATTCAGTGAAACCGGAGAAAGAGGACATGGCATTGTACAACACAAAACAAGCCATGTAGCCCATAAAGTTCAACTGGCAGCAGATTTGAAGCCACGAGTTGAAGAAGATGAATACACAACATTTTTCAGGAATACTGATTTGAAAGCTGTCTATTATAATGGTTTTTTTGAATATAAATTTTTCACGATGACTCAGCAAAAGATTGGCGTCTTCAGCAAAACATTGAACAGCTTTTTTTAGCTTTTCATCGAATGAGAATTGATGGATTCTAGAGAAAATAAACAAATTGCAAATAAAAATTGTAAAATTCAATCCTATCCATGGCTCGTCACATTTAGCGCTGCCATCAGAACTGGTTAACGACTAAAATCTGCTCAATATTCGCAATGAAAGGGACTCGAACTGTTTCCTATACTTCTACACCGCAGCATACCACATGAAATACGGCCGCGCGCTAGAATCAATCTCATGGCGCACAACATCTCAGGTCTGTACAAGAGCATGAACACGACTGCTTATCAAGCTCAAGGCAAGTATAAAATGCAAATGGCTATCAATAAGATCGACTCAATTGAGACGTTTGAACATGTAAACGTCTCAAGTAGCCAAGAGAAGATGCCATGTAGTCTTGCATGTACTTCTGGTTTCTGACGGCCAGCGGTATCACTATGTTCTGATTAAAAACAATTTAGAAAAACTAATGGCAAAAAAGAGGTATAAAAGTTGATAACAGTTCGGTTGTTTGTAGGAACTGCTTTCAACTTTGTAATAGCTGAGAATTATTGAAAAAACATCAAAATCTGTGTTATGATTACAACGCTGCGTTTACTGTCATGCCTACCAAGAAAAAACTGACCTTCAAAAAGTATAGAGCATAAATGTTTTCACCAAATGTAGTGTAAATTGCCTTGAGTCCATACTGAAAAAAGTTCGAAGCGTATCAATTGACTCAAAAAAGTCATTCCAGGTTAATAGGAAAGCATACGCTGAGCGGATTACTGCTTCGCTTCAGTGAAACACAATAACCCAGGTCTTTACAGATACATACTGCATCAGGGGCCTGACTGTATGATAGATGTTGTATATCAAACAAAGGAACTGGCTCGTGATGTTTTTAATAGAAAACAGCAGCATCGTGTTTTTTCCGGAACTTTTCCGATAATCAGCAAAAACAAAACCCAAACGCAAAAATCAAACGCATTAATTTTGGATCACTGTCATTTCAGTGCAAAATTTATGGGCTGGGCTCACGATGTTTGCAATATCGACATGAAAACTCAAAATTGCCACCCCAGAAACAAGTTTACAACTATACCAAACACCGATGAGACATATATCAGCCGAACGCTAAAGTTTCCATTGAAGAACATCTAGACAGACAGAAGGGGTTCATTCAAGTGTATGAGGATTGGCAATTTTTGGACTCTTTCAGATTTATGAACACTTCGCTAGAAAAATTGGTCGAATCAGTGCCAGACGACAATTTCAAGATTTTGAATCAGCACTCTGAAAAATATCAGTCAAGTTATATTAAGCTCTTACACGGCGAAGGATTTTATCCGTACTCCTACGTAAATTCTTTTGACCGATTTCAGGAATCGAAACTTCGACCTCTGAACAATTGGATAAATTGACTGTCATATGAAAACAACGCACCATCCATAACACAATCTAAATTATAAAAAACACAAAAAAATTTTGGAAAGTTTGATGGCTTCAGTTTTGGTGATTATCATGATCTATATTTATCAGTAGGCACATTGCAGCTAGCAGACGACGTGCTTGAAAGTTTTCGTACTCTTTGTCTTTAAACATATGTGTTAGATTGCGCTCAATATTATCCGGCGCCGAATCTTGCCCGAGATGCGTTCCTAAAAATTTATGAACCGCAACTCGAATTACTCACTAACAGAGACCATTTAGATTTTGTTGAAAACATGAAACAAGGGGTGTCGCTTCTGTGTTTGAAAACGTCTTTTCGAAGCTAACAATGAGTATCTTCCGAATACATTCAATCCATACAGAGAGCATAATTTTGGCCTAATGGTAGAAGCTAACAATTTGTATGCAGGCCTTATGAATACTTTCCAATCCCACTTGGAGTCTTTGAGATGGACTCAACTACGAAATTGCAAACAATTCTCAAAACTACAGATGAAAGTCATTGGGGTTTCAATGCGGAGTTTGATCTTGAAAATCCAAACGACTTGCATGACAATCACAAAGATTTTCTGGCGGCTCCAAAATAGAAAGCCAAACCATTTTGGTTGAGTGAGTTTTAATTTGAAATTTTACTTGATATCAAGCTAAAGTATAAATTCAGAAAAAAAACGTTGGCAGACTCTTTACAACAAGGAGTGTTATACACTTCATTACATTACCCTGAAACTTCATGTTGTCTTGGGCTTGAAATTAAAAAAATTCATCGTTGTCTCAAATTTACCCGAAGCAAATTGTTTTCAGCTTACATTGATCTGAGCCAGAAATGCGCCAGCGTGCAGCTAATAAAAATGACGAGAATTTTGTCAAGCTGATTTCAGACTGTGCTTACGGTAATTTTTGTGAAAGTAAAGGGGATCATTAGTCTATTTCACTGGTTCGTACTGAAAAAAGTTGTGGTGGATCCAAGAAAAGTTCAATTTGAAAGAAAACATCAAAAATCGTTTTGAATAAAATGGTCTCGGTGGCAATGCGGAAAAACATTTTTTTAAGAACAAACCAACAAAAGGGAAAAGTGGGAGCGACAATTTCGTACTTGTCGAAGATGTTTGTTTCACTTCCACTACAACACCATAAAAAACAATTTGATTGTTTGTCATTAAAATGAGACACGAATTCGCGTACCTATGAAATCCCAATTGACTTGTAGAAGGATCTAAAGAAATCTTGGCTTCTGTGCTCTCAAATCAAAAGTGTACTTCAGCACAACTGAAGGTCAGCTATCACGTTCCCTTTTTTGTATGATAGCATCTAATATATCCTAAGCAAAGTTTTGGTTAATTAAAATGTGTGATAAAAACTGCAGAAAAAATTGTTTAGAGTTTAAGCATTTTAAAACGAAAAACTAATTCATGAAGAAAACCTAAAACTTGAAACACAAAAAAAGTAATGATTATATTGCATAATTATTTGTTTTGTTTATAGATGAGCAGAAGAAATTTGTTAAAGGGATCATTAAATACGCTCAGGTTTAACTCACCTACGACGTGTTCAAATAAGTTTTGATGTGGGATCATGGCTTGATTAGAACGCCAAACTACAGAATTGGTTCAATTAATCACCAGCTTTACATAATTGAGACACACACAAAAGCACTGACCGCCTTTCGTGACCAGCAGTATTACTGTGGCTCAATGCACTCACTACCCTATGGTTTTAAAGCAATTCGGGAGAACATGTAAACGTCAACATTTTTCGATATCACAAAAAGCAACTGCTGCCTCTTATTGTATCCAAGAGAAGATACCATGTGGTCTTGGATGTACTTCTGGTTTCTGACGGCCGGCGGTATCACTATGTTCTGATTAAAAACAATATAGAAAAACTAATAGCAAATAAGAGGTATAAAAGTTGATAACCGTTCGGTTGTTTGTAGGAACTGCTTTCAACTTTGTAATAGCTGAGATTTGGTGAAAAAACATCAAGATTTGTGTTATGATTACGACGCTGCGTTTACTGTCATGCCTACTAAGAAGGAACTGACCTTCAAAAAGTATAGAGCATAAATGTTTTCACCAAATATAGTGTAAATTGCCTTGAGTCCATACTGGAAAAAGTTCGCAGCGTATCAAATGACTCAAAAAAGTCATTCCAGGTTAATAGAAAAGCATACGCTGAGCAGATTACTGCTTCGCTTCAGTGGAACACAATAACCCAGCTCTATACAGATACAGACTGCATCAGGGGCCTGACTGTATGATAGATGTTGTATATCAAACAAAGGAACTGGCTCGTGATGTTTTCAATAGAAAACAGCAGCATCGTGTTTTTTCCGGAACTTTTCCGATAATCAGCAAAAACAAAACGCAAACGCAAAAATCAAACGCATTAGTTTTGGATTACTGTCATTTCAGTGCAAAATTTATGGGCTGGGCTCACGATGTTTGCAATATCGACATGAAAACTCAATATTGCCACCCCAGAAACAAGTTCACAATTATACCAAACACCGATGAGACATATATCAGCCGAACGCTAAAATTTTCATTGAAGAACTTCTAGACAGACAGAAGGGGTTCATTCAAGTGTATGAGGATTGGAAATTTATAGACTCTTTCAGATTTATGAACACTTCGCTAGAAAAATTGATCGAATCAGTGCCAGACGACAAGTTCAAGATTTTGAATCAGCACTCTGAAAAATATCAGTCAAGTTATATTAAGCTCTTACACGGCGAAGGATTTTATCCGTACTCCTACGTAAATTCTTTTGACTGATTTCAGGAATCGAAACTTCGACCTCTGAACAATTGGATAAATTGATTGTCATATGAAAACAACGCACCATCCACAACACAATCTAAATTATAAAAAACACAAAAAATTTTTGGAAAGTTTGATTGCTTCAGTTTTGGTGATTATCATGATCTAAATTTATCAGTAGGCACATTTCAGCTAGCAGACGTGCTTGAAAATTTTCGTACTCTTTGCCTTTAAACATATGTGTTAGATTGCGCTCAATATTATCCGGCGCCGAATCTTGCCCGAGATGCGTTCCTAAAAATTTCTGAACACCAACTTGAATTACTCACTAACAGAGACCATTTAGATTTTGTTGAAAACAAGAAACAAGGGGTGTGGCTTCTGTGTTTGCAAAAAGTCTTTTCGAAGCTAACAATAAGTATCTTCCGAACACATTCAATCCATACAGAGAGCATAGTTTTGGCCTAATGATAGAAGCTAACAATTTGTATGCAGGCCTTATGAAGACTTTCCAATCCCACTTGGAGTCTTTGAGATGGACTCAACTACGAAATTGCAAACGATTCTGAAAACTACAGATGAAAGTCATTGGGGTTTCAATGCGGAGTTTGATCTTGAATATCCAAACGACTTGCATGACAATCACAAAGATTTGCTGGTGGCCCCAAAAAAGAATGCCAAACCATTTTGGTTGAGTGAGTATCAATTTGAAATTTTACTTGATATCAAGCTAAAGTATAAATTCAGAAAGAAAAAACGTTGGCAGACTCTTTACAACAAGGAGTGTTATACACTTCATTATATTACCCTGAAGCTTCATGTTGTCTTGGGCTTGAAATTAAAAAAATTCATCGTTGTCTCAAATTTACCCGAAGCAAATTAATTTCAGCTGACATTGATCTGAACCAGAAATGCGCCAGCGTGCAACTAATAAAAATGACGAGAATTTTGTCAAGCTGATTTCAGACTGTGCTTACGGTAATTTTTGTGAAAGTAAAGGGAATCATTAGTCTATTTCACTGGTTCGTACTCACAAAAAGTTGTGGAGGAGCCCAGAAAAGTTCAATGTGAAAGAAAACAGTAAAAATTGTATTGAATGAAATGGTCTCGGTGACAATGCGGAAAGACATTTTTTTAAGAACAAACCAACAAAAGTGAAAAGTGGGAGCGACAATTTTGGAGTTAACGAAGATGTTTGTTTGACTTCCACCACAACACCATAAAAAACGTTTTGATTGTTTGTTATTAAACTCAGGCACGAATTCGTTGACCTATGAAATCCGCCCACATTCCCTTTTTGTATGATAGCTTCTAATATATCCTAAGCAAAGTTAAAGTTTTGGTTAATGAAAATGTTTGATAAAAGCTGCAGAAAATATAGTTTAGAGTTTAAGCATTTTAAAACGAAAAACTATTTCGTGAAGAAAACCTAAAACTTGAAACACAAAACGTAATGATGATATTGCATAATTATTTGTTTTGTTTACAGATGAGCAGAAGAAATTTGTTAAAGGGATCTCTAAATACGCTCAGGCTTGACTCACTTACGACGTGTTGAAATAAGTTTTGATGGGGGATCATGGCTTGATTAGAACGTCAAACTACAGAATTGGTTCAATTAATCACCAGCTTTACACAATTGATACACACACAAAAGCACTGACCGCCTTTCGTGACCAGCGGTTTTACTGTGGCTCACTACACTCACTACCCTATGGTCTTAAAGCAATTCGGGAGAACGCAGTGTATCAAGAAATAGCACTGGATGAGGAAGTTGTTGAGACGGATTTTGAAGAAAAAACTGAGGAAGCGGACAAAATTAACCCGAATGCTACATTTGAATGATCAGCTGGAACAATTGTTTAGCAAGACGAGCAATCTTTTTTCACACCTCCAGATCTGGGTTTCTATCAACAGATCAAATACACCGGAAATGAATTAGAGGGAGACTTAGTGAATTTTGATGAAGAAAAAGCAAGAAACATTAGTATTGATAAGAGTGAGGAAAGAAACCCATTCATAAATTATGAAGCTGTTGAGGTGTCTAAAGTAGAGCAAATTTGAACAGCAAATAGAAAGTAGCCAAATAAAGATAATTGAGAATTAAGAAATCAACAGAGCAGTCAAAATTGAAAGAAGAAAAAAAACACCAACTCAAACAAAATTATAAACATGGTCGCATGGTCGTAAACAACGACGCGTCTATTTTATTGAAAGTGATAAAGATTGATACTTGAATTGTATTAATATTCATAAGAGTATAATTGATGCTAGCTCTATTACCAAAATTATGTGTTGCTTGAATAATTTACTGTGGAAATGAAAGATTTGAAAAATAGACAAACGTTGGAAAAATAAGGATAATAAAGACAACAAATAATTACCTCGCCTGTTGTCTTCTGTGTCTGGTGATTTCAAAATTTTGAGGGTTTTGGGTAACCAAAAGGTTTTGAAAGCATCTTCGATAAAAAGATCTGTTTGATTGACAATTATTTCTAAAAAATCTAGGCAGAAAGCGTTTGAAATTTTTGTTAGAAGAAATCTTTGTGTTACAAGGATTATGGTTGGGAATATTAGAAATAGGTGCGAAAATTGAAACAGTTGTTGATTTTTGCAATTGCAATTCTCATATAAATTTCAGAATCAGCTACTATTACTTGAATTTGTATCAGTATTGGTTTTTGATTTACTTCGATTTGAAGTCGTTGAATAAATTGGAACTTCTAAAATAGTTAAAAATTTAACTGGAATACAAATTACAAATAGATAAATCGATTCCAGCTAGGAAGTTCATTGGATATATTTAGGAGTAATTAGACTTTTAACACCATAAAAATGTTTTGATTTTGTTCGAACCTAATAAGTTTTAGCTTTCTATGGGAAAAATCTTTCGAATGAAGTGTTAGTAGCGGTAAATTGTGCGACATTCACCATAACAGTTTCTTTGCCTTCAAGCAGCTTAAAACTTATCAACTTGGTTCAATCTTGCTTGACAATGAATTTTAGCTTAATCTTGCTTCTTTAAAACCCTAATACACAAGAATTCAATTCTGGTACCATGGGCAGAGTTAATCAAAAAGTTGGGTGACTTGAAATAGCTGCGGTGCTTTATTCAATGGAGACGAAGCAGAAGGAAATCACATAGTTTTCTAATTGAATGCCCCCAAACATACAAAAGTGTTTTTGCTAATAACAGACGAGCTATTTTGTTGTTTATCTCAACGCCATTCACAAACAAGCTTTTTTTAGCGTTTCTTAGTACACTGAATACAATTTGATTATACAAAGGCAATCTTTGTTTGAAATTTTTCCTCACCGCTTTCAAGCATTCAGTTGTGAACATTGCATCATTGTAATTAAAAGAAAATATTTCAATCAAAATTGACACAAAAGTCTTTCAACTATAATTAGTAATCAAATATTAGGACTACGCGACTGAAATGACCAGAACGCAATTGCGTGGCAGTGAGGGAAGTATAAAATAAGTAGAGAGTTGAGACAAACAAAACCGAAACAAAACCAAATAACAAAACAAAATGACCTTAAAAGTGTTTGGAATATTCAAATTGAAAACCAGAAAGCCTTCTCCGCGTGTTGTTAACACGAAGTATTCGAATACAGTTTCTGCATTAAAAAAATGTTTCGCTGGGCACGCAATGGGGGACATTTGTGTGAGCCTGTGTTAGCAACGGGGGGACTACTCTAACCAAAAAGCCAAAAAATTACTAGAAAAGCAAAAAAAATCGTGTCTCCCCGTTGCAAACAATGGGTTACACAAGTTTCCCCCCGTTGCGTGCCCAGAAATACACTATACTGCTTACGTAGTTCCTACCATCTGGAACTGAATGGTCATATCGCATCCATTTTCAATCTCTCGGCTCATTGAATGAGATCAGAGAGCTTTTGTTGAACTCTTAAGTTGTTTTTCCCGTCTCATTGGATGATAAAACTTATCTTTAAACTTTCGTTGGTAGCCTTTGAGAAAACAAAAAACTACATAAAGATTTAATTTCTCAAAAATGGAAAGAAATTTTCTTTGGCGCACTTGTGAGATTGCGAGTCAATTCAATTTTGCACTTACCGTGCAGGTCCCATGTAACATCCTAAGTTAAATGGTTTTCTCTTTTCGGAGAACTTAAAATGTCACAACTACCTATAAGAACTCTCAGGTGAAATGAATTTTGCACCACCATAAATTCCAATGAACTTGTCGACAGACGTTTAGAATTTCATATAACGTAGTCCAGTTAAATCTGAAAATCTGTCTTTGTTGCGAAAAAAATGCGATACTGAATTGATTGTTGTTGTGCTCCAAAATGTGATGGATGAGTATTTTTCAATAAACACTGGTAAAAATTAGACATTTGCTACTAAAAAGGCGTGTTCCAATCAACCAACATAAATTGGGCATTGAGAGTTTAATTCTGCAAGAATATTTTTGTCTACCATGTTTTACTTGGTACTTTTACCGAAAAACACAATAAAGGTTCCGAGTTAAATCACTGCTGGGAAACTGAAGTAATCCTTACAGACTAGGTTTTCATGTTTTCTAAGTTTTAGTTTTTTGTTATTCATTAAAAGTTGACTATTGAGGTCTGAGGAAAATTTTATGTCGTCTTGAATACGATTAATTTTGAAATTAGGTTTCAAACACTTAAAATTAAAAGTATTTGTAAAAATTCCTGTGGTATTTGCAGTCGTAAAAGTCTTGTGTTTGTAAAAGTCCTGTGTTCTTTTCATTCTCTCAAGCGATTGTTAACGTCAAGTAAAATGAATACATTCACAGAATCTGATCTACAAATGAATGAATGGTACTTCCATGAAGTCTTGATTTTAGTAAACGAGTAACATATAGTTTCCAATTTCAAGAAAAATTCTTAAAAAGCATTTTAAAAAATTGCTTCGTATGGAAAGAAATATTTTTTGTTTCAATACGTTTTTTTTAAATCTGAATTGATATCTGCTGCCAAACAAAAGTATGAAATTTTTTTGGGGGAAATATGCCAATGTTGGTGTCCAAAAATAAATAGATCAATTTTTTTATCGTAAGAAAAATTTAATCAATGTAAAATAATGTTGTGGTTATTCGAGCATTTGGTAATCTTCTTTCATTAGCCAAGTCATTAGTGCTCCTTTTGAACGCTATGAGCTATTTCCAAAAACTATAATATGCTGGAAAAATGCCTCAGAAACAGCTTTTAGAAAAATTAGAAAAAACTTGAATTGACCAGAACAGCCATAAATTGGAGGAGCAGAATGTTGCTGTCTCATGATGAACACAAACTAAATTTTTATTAAAATTTTTTCTTTTGCCTTTTAACAAATTTACGTAAAAAAATCCAGTAAATGACTTTAAACATCATAATCAATCATTACGACGCATAGGTATACCCCAATACTTCCACCTTAGTAAAATTGGCTCGAAAATTAGATACATACAATGACCGAAATTAGGAGACATCATTTGTATCTTAATTTTCGCAAAAGGGGTTTCGCCAATTTTGCGAAATAAAAAAACATTCGGAAAAAAAATTAGGTTACAAGTCTTGTAGCACGTTTCCGCTCAATTTAGGTATCTATTATTCGCGAACATTTTGAGCATGCAATAAGCACTTTAAAAAAGATTTATTTGAAACTTTCAAAGCAACCACAAAAACTGATTTTTTTCCGAAAAAACCCTCGCACATCAAAGGCTTTGTATATCAATACGGCACTGGCTGATTTTAATACGTGGTACTAAATAGTACTAAAAGGTAGTAATAAGTAGTAATAAAGTACTATAAGTAGAAATAAAGTAGTAATAAAGTACTACTAGTAGTAATAAGTTAGATAATTTAATAAGTAGTAATTTGGTTAGGCCTAATTGCGGATTATATGCGAAATTGAGCTACTTTGCGTGCAAAAGTCAATACATAAATGGAGCAGATGCGCGATATGAGCCATTCAAAAAATCGGTTATAAAGTTTGTACTTGTATTTCGCGTTAGGACGCTTTTGCGAACACGGGTTGCTAATTTGCCTTCCATTGTGCCGGTTTCTGCTAAAAGAGCTATTTTCCGCAATTTTGTTCCATTTTCAATGTATTAACATAGTGAAAACGAACACGAGATACACGCATCGGTCATATCTGCCCGTGACGATTTGGGTATACCTCTGCGTCGTAATGATCAACTTTTATGACTCAAATATATGTATCCCTACAGATATTTTCTCATTTTTGCTCAGTTTGTGAATTGCTTGTGCGTTCTTTCCAAATAAAAAATTTCAGCCAATCTTTCAGTAAAAAAAGGGACCTATTCTGTTTCCCCCCAGTGTTTTTTATGACCCCCAGCTACAAATTATAAGTTGTTATATAGCACGTTACTATGTAAAAAAAAGAGAACGTGCGCCTGGGGGTCATAAAAAAATTTATGCTCACTAAGCTGGGGGGACAGAATAGGCCAGAAGAAGGCGTTTTAGGCTACGAAGCCTGAAAGGAGACAACGCAGTGAAATGAAAAAACGGCTTCAATTTTAATCTCATGAAATCTATGCGCAGTGTTTTTCGTTAGATATGAAGATAGGGTGTGAATGCTTTTAACGTCAAATTTGTTGGCGAATTTCTTTAATCGATACCGGTTCTGCTGAGTATTGACATGTTAGCCTCAAAGCTTTTTGTTTTTTTTTGGTATAGGATTTCGGAGGTTCATATAGAATTCTATAATCAAGTTACTTGTCCCCTTTTGAAGCCATTTTATTAACTGTTTTCATTTTTTTATTCTGCTGCATGCCAAGATGAAGAGTTAAAATTCTTTTTTTTCTGCATTTGATTTTCTGGCCAAAGTTTGGGAAAACGTCTATTCATAAGGACACTTAAAGGTCGAAAAATGAAAAATTACTCTGATAAGAGTTATCCGTACCTAAATTGATTTATTCAAAAAACGCTAGTTTTATTGTTTGAAAACTTGATGGGAAAAATATCAGTGCAACAGTTTCCTCAAAACGTCCTTGACTGCCGCACGTGTCTGATTGGTCATATTCTTCTTGGACTGCACTTTGAAGAACCTTGCTGGCATAGATGACCGTGTTTTCATCTTTTGGAGGTTTTGTTGCACCCATTCCAATAACAGTATACAAACCGTTGGTGCTCTTCTCTCTTGCTTTGCATAGGTCTACGGAACCCTTTGTCCATTTTTCATTTAACTTGACCAATGCAATATCATTTTCGAGCGTAGAGGGAACATAACTGAAAACCAAATGATCTACTCAATATATTTTAGTAATTCCTCCATTACCGGCCCGAAGCCCAGAATGGAAAAGGAGGAAGGAAAAACTACAAAAATATACTGGAAAATCTCAAACATCAGCTTTCAAATTGACTTGGGAAAATTTCCGCTAGCTTTTTAGCTATATTATATTTAAATTGTTTTAATTTTGGAAAACTGCATATTTTCCAAAATTAAGCGGGCTTAATCAGTTTTCCTATAAATTATTTTGCCCAATCCACAGCTGCCGGTACCAAACCATCAGGAGTGAAGACGAGAAGAGATAAGCATTTTTTGGCCCATGAACAGAATTATTGTTAGATATATTGGGCCGTGATAGGACCCTGTAATGATCAATTAAAATTTTTTTGTTAGATACATTGACCCATGAAAGTAGTTTGTTTTGACTGGCTCAGCTGTTGTCGTAATAATTTGCGGCAATGTAATGTGCCATAATTTGCCTTCGAAACACGTAACTAGTGCATCGTTTTTACTTGCATTAGGAGGTATGAACAAAATAATTCAGTGGCTAATGCCAATCAGAGGTGACAAAAAATTGGTGAAAATTAAGCTGGTGAGATTGAAATTTCGTCGGTTTTTGCGTTATTCACTGCAAGAAGCGCACTTTATCTGATGTCTTCTTTTCCTATTCTGAGAATGGCGCTAAAATTTACAGTTTTTGTATACTTTTTTGCTGAATACGTTTTCTCTTGTTGTAATTACATGTAGTACTTGAATGTAATTTCACTTTCAATTAAGTTAAATTTTGACCCATGCCTGCTTTCAATGAAACACATGAATGCAGGAAAAAGAACACTGTGCTGCATACCCGTCAAACAGTTGTTAGGAGAATGGCCATTTGATGTGCTATGGTATGACTAGTGTAGAATTTTGTATTATCGTTAGAACGCTTCTAGCTGGGGACTGGCTAATGCCCAAAACTCTATCAAATTTGAAAGGTTCATCGAAGAAAGGTGAGTTCGCCTGACAATTAAGTAAACACTTTTGTCCCCGTTGCTCTCTCAAAGCTATATATAAATGATATTTGATTCGTGAAATAATTAATTTCGTTTCCAAGTAATAAAAGTAAAATTTCACTGAAAAATAGCTATTAAAACAACCAAGTTATGTCAGTTCTTTGAATTGAAGAATTGAAGCTAAGGACTATCCCAGAATAAGTAACTACGAAGTAGAGAATTAATGAACGCAATCAAATATTAACCTGATATTCAAAACTAAAAATTATATATACCTTACAACAGTCGGAGGAATCCCGATTCCACTAAGTCAGAGTAATAACCTAATCAAAAAGGCTGATTAATCGCATTTTTCCAACACTCTTTCTACTTAGAAAAGTTGAACTCACGTGTCAGTTTCGTCTCTCAAACTATAACTAATTTATTTGACGAACGACTGCTTTTCAGATTCGCAAATTCTTCTCTGAGCATTTTTCTTGTGCCCAAGGGTACTCAATTTTATCAGTTTTTTTATCAGCCAAATGTATCATGTCGTTCCTTTTTGAACATTTTGACCTAACATCTAAGCGTAATATTGGGTGTAGAAGGTCAGTCACAAGATGCAACTAATCTTATGTGAATGTTGTTGCGACATGATTGGAGATGCGTGTTTAACTCGGTTTGGTGGTTTCAGAATATGGCACAATTCATTTTTCATGCTGAGCAATATGTGAGCAATATGACTCACGCTGGTTTTTACTCTATCCCATTACCGGATACGTATCCGATTTAAACTACGTTACCTTTGTTTCCCTTTTAGGTTGGAGTAAAGCTTAGTTTCAAATAAAATTTCAGTTTCTCCTTAGGGTCATAAAATAAAAAGAAAGAAAAAAAACCTTAGCTCCTTTTGTCCCTTGTTCCCTTGCAAAATAGTTGCAGCGCTTATACTTTGGGGTTAGAGAGAAATTTATCTGAACTCTTAACGTCTGATCGAGGTCTTCGTAAAACGTTTTGACTCTGAAAAATTGTTGTTTCTTTCAAAGAAGAATAAAAAAATCGTGTTTCATCTTTTACAAAAGAACGGTTTTGAGTAGTGGAAAATACCCGTTGTTTTTCCTCAATGCCTATGAAATTGTCCCGAGAGTGACCCTTCAAATTTTCAGGACGACAGGTCTTGAGGAGTTAAGGTTTTCAGGGCTTGCGGGAGTGGGGCTCTTGAAATTATGGACGCTTAGTTTTGGGGCAATCAGGAACCCTGAAGCTGTATCAGAGAGTGGCAGATCGATAATTCATGCTCTGATAACTCAGTCAAGGAATTAGTGTGGTCAACATTTCTTGTTTGCTCAATGAACTTATTCAAACATAGTAAACTAGCAAATCACCTATTCATTATACCATTATTCCTACTGGCTTTCTTTCACGTACTAAACCAAAAACGCCAACGGATTTCCAGTCATATCAATCGATTCCCAACTTTCATCTTTGTGGAAAAATTCCACAAGATGTCAATCTTAGTCGACAGAAAAGGCACCATTTAAACAACTTTGCAATCGGTACAACAAACCAAAACTAATTCTTTTTTTTTAAAAAAGACGACTCAAAGTGTTGCATTCCAGGAGTGAAAAAAAAATTAATTCAAAAATTATATCTAGACTGCAAGCATGTTAAAGCAGTTACGCTCGAACGGCTTGTTTAACAATCTCCAAGAAGCCCAGTTCAACGTTCGCGAAGTACTACGTTACTGTGATCATTGCAGTGACCAAATCATTAATTGGCGTCTTACCGGTCCTTTGGTTCATGCTTCTGGCCTTATAATTGATAGAATTTGTAACGAATTAGGACTGGTTATTAACGAAAGGCCGCTATTGGAAAACATTTGCTTCAGGAACGCCCCTTTGTTAGATCCTAAATACTTTATCCCTAAAACCGTGGACACTATTGATCCCGATATTAATTGCGTTTGCGCTGCACTTAGCACAATTTTGACCAAAACCCTAATCAAAATGTAAAATTGAAGAAATCTTTCTTTCCTTACAAAAGGAAAGCCCGGATCGCCACTCATTAAAACTGATTGACGCTGCCCTTCTATTTAATGGCCCAGATGATCTTAATTTCGCTACAAAAACAGATTTGAGAATGCAAGCCCGAACTTTCAAAACTAGTATTTACATGTTTTATGAAACCGATGAGTTTGAGAAAGCCCACTGGGATTGTTATATCGGAAACAACATGGCCCCAAATAGAGGAGGAATTTAATTAAAGGCCGGCATCTGCGGTGGAACATTGCATTGTTTTTTTTGTTATCCGTGTAAAGCCAAAAGAATGATGGGTAAGTCGTTTAATTTTGATAACATAATTTTCTAAACCGGACTAGCACACACATGACAATTATATAAACTAAACTAGAGTTAGTTTTTGATCAGCATAGGGACGCTCACTTTGTCCTCTCTTTATTTCCATTAGCACTTGGTGCTCAGCTCTTCCATCTTCTGACAAGTCGCTATCATCCGTTGGTTGATGATGTCGTTGTTCGTTTTGACGATGTTGTTGTTCGCTTTGCTGCTGTTGTTGCTCGCTTTGCTGCTGTTGTCGCTCGTCCTCAGGCAAGGCGATGAAAGCACCAATTTGCAGCCCTAATCTACGGAGCACCGGGACTTTGTGCGGGAGTTTCAGAGGTGGGAGGAGAAATTGGTACGGATGAAGCCAATTCCTGCCGTCTATTTTCAATGCTCCCGGGCTATCAGTGCCATTACAAAGCTGTTGAAAGATGCCATAGCCTTCGTACCACCAATCATCATTGAGAGACCGTGGCTTTTCACAGCGCCACAAGATAAGTCGAACTGGTGTGTGGTAGAAAAAAAAACTGAGTTTGAGTTATTTAAACTTGTAACTATGTCCTTAACCCCTTTTTAAATACTATTCCAGTTCCAATTGTTACTCAAGAAATTGTTTGTTTGGCCTAAAAATGTAGTTACAATATAGGTAAGTCTTTATAAAATATTTTCACAAAGGAACTACAGAGTCCAGTCGTGTTAGCATGAACTTCATGTGCTAGTTTATTTAAGTGCTTTTACACCACATCGTTGCTGTCCAAATGATATTCTTCTTTAGCGTTTGCGTGGGCACATTTTTCAAACAAGGTGAATAAAGTATTGATTGGAGTGCTGGTAGCGGTTCATTGGTCAAACTGTTGACCCACTTAGATAACATAGCCGCCTTAAATTTTTTGCCCGCCGCACTATCCAGTAAAAGCAATAATTGATTTTCTTCTTCCAGTTGTAAAATATCAAATCTACTTGCGCAAAATTGTACCCGCTGGAAAACGACAACCAAATCTAGAACTTTCGACTCCAATTTAGAAGAAATACGATAAAAGTGTTTTTTCGGGATTATAATTTTGATAGGTACTGATATTGATTGTTTTGTGGCTAAAGAGACTAATTTTTTTCTAGATAAACGAATTTACAAAGTTTTATTCGCTTATATTCGACCGATCGGTAAAAATTAACCGTTGGTTAAATCGTCTCTGCTAACTTCCTCCCTTCAATTTCACCTTCTCGGTTGTCACAACGTACGTAGTAAGGCGGCATCGCAGGTCCGCCTTCGTCGCTAACATCCTGTTTGGAATCTGGCTCTGCTGCGGTGGAGTCAAAGAGCAACCTATATATATCCACCGACGTATTCACATCCTCGCGTTTTACAGGTCGAATAATGATTTTTATTAACTCATTTGGAGCTAGAGGTCGACCAAGGGAGTTTTTTTATTTGGAATGAGTTTTCTTCTACTGAGTACTCTTGGTCGGATTTCCTGAACTACACTCTGGTTTTTAATCCTCCACTAAATCCGTAGTCCCAGCCTAGATTTGTAATCGCGGTTCTGTTGGCCAAGCATTCGAAAGAAAGCAGTCGAACTCATATTACTCTGGTTCCCCAACTTCCAGAAGAATTACGTTCCCATATATAAACTCCATCAAATGCCTGTTCCATGTATCTTTGACCTCTCTAATTTTAAAAAAGACAACCAAGAGTAAAGCAGTGCCAATCGAAGTGCGTGCCACTTATTTTTGGTACCTAGCGATGAGATTTTTTCTGAGGGTAGAATTATTTGTTTTCTTGGCCATCTAGTTAACTCAATTTTTAAGTGTTTTTTTAATCTCCGTAAACGTTTGTTTGCTTATCTTTCTGAGGTGAACTATCTATCAACCTCACGCTCGCTCAGCCTAAGTGCGCAGGTTAATTGTTAGTGGTATCCGGATTTGACGAATACACCACCCAAGAGTGTAACCGAACAAATGAGTATATAAACGAAAGCAACGAAACACTACTCTTGAAAAAAGGCAAAATCAAAACTAATTTTCCTAGTTACAGTTAAAGGGGTAATAAATTCAATTAGAGCACTTTTCCGAATAAAATGGGCGAAATGTAAATAAATAGGTGTGAAAAACTAACATTTTCAGTTGTCATCGGCTCCCTCTTCCCCTCCCTTTTAAAGTATAAAATCTTGACGCACGCCAACTTCTCTCGGTAGTCCCTGCTCCTCTGCGTTTTTCCACTAGGTCCGGTGGGTGATGAGTTGTCAAAAAGAAGGAGTCTTAAGTGTCGTCTTCCAATTGAGTTGATACCCTTCCGTCGCGTTCAGAGTATGTTGGCACCTGAATGCGATCAGTCATTTTGAAGTTCATCGGCCCTTGTCTACTCAAACCAGCATTTCTCTTAGCAGGCGCTCCCAACAATTAAATCTGCTCCTTCTGGCTCTGGGGCTCGTCAGAGTAACAGCAGTATTTCACTCGATACACGATTTTTTCACTATAACTTGGCAGAGTCCTGTTTAAGTCATCTAGAGTGCAATCACTAAGAATGCAGCTAACACAAACCACACAAATCAGCTTACAGGTGCGCTGTGGTTAGCCCGCCAAAGGAATGGAGCCTGTTAAATGATAACTCCTTGTGCATCTGTCTGTGGGCTTCCTCACAAAACCAATCTGGAATTTTCACCAAAAACAGTCCGCAGTAAGGGGTGTTGTTGAATCCTTACAACATGTCCGGTCTCGTACTGACAAGTTCTTGGGTCCGGATCCGATACCTAACTACCACTGGTGTCCTCTATAGTCCTCTGCAAAGTGGTCGAGTTAGACACAATTGCAGCCGGTGATCCACTCGCCACTATCAAAGGCTTGTGAGCTGTAGTTGAGAAGTCTGTTATCGCTGGATCGCGAGTAAACCAAGTAGGTCAAGTCGTCGAAGTACTCCGCGTAAGGTTCTTCCGGTAGTGCTACACCTGTTGTGGGCACGAAGCTTTAGAACCGCTGTTTTCAAGTCGAAAAACAAACTAGAAAGGCACGTAGATTCTCCAACTCGTGATATTGAAAATGTTTTTAGATGCAGTTTAAGTTGATTACTGCCGCAACAATGTGAAATGAGTTTCTCCTCCTAATTTCGGCACAGCTATCTTTTCTCTCCGATATCAAAATAAAACTCCAAGAGAAGCTGTATCGTGTCGCTGTTGAACCGTCTTCAATTGGTTGAGGTACTGGCACTGCGCAATATAATTTATGAAATTCGTTAACGTGGTGCACAGGCACTTTTATAAGAACCTTTATGGCTGTTTTTGTAAGCACTGTTGACTCTACTAGTGCAAAGTCGTGATACTTTAAAAAATCGGAACGGGGTATAGCTTCCTGCATCATGTCAAGTTTGAATTCGTTAAGAAAATGCTGCAAATTTTTCGGGAGTACAAGTGTTGCTGGAATATAGCAACAGGCTAAACTACCCAATGCGTTGCCTAGTATTTAGCCAAAATTGTGAAGTCTGACTTCAAATGCAGCCAATTCTGCTCTCATGCAAGCATAGTTTGGGTGAAGTTCGTCATTAACACAATAAATTGAGCAGCAACCACTGCTGAGCTCTGTTTGTTGTTGTGGCAGGCCCTCCAATATGTTACTCCAATGTCGGTGCTATTGATTAGCTCTCCCGAAAAATTCCTGATCTTATGGAAATTTCCATTAGAATTACGGCTGATCAACTTCGATTGCCCTTGTGTTTTGTTTAATGAGTGGCCCAGTAGGTGGATTCTTTCCCCTGATTCAAGAGTGATCTTTCGCACCGCTCCGTTTCGAAATTCTGTCTCTTTTCTAATCTATCACAGTCTCCACCGCCGTACAACCCGAAAAATGAGAAGTAATGACAAAAACCAGCTTTTAAGGTTGGCGCGAGGACAATAGGAGCAGTTATCCTACCTAGCAGTGGTTTGACGAATCGCTTCGACCTCTACATGCGTGTCTCTCTCTTCCGTCCAAGTAAATTTAAGCCTTTTCCCGCATTTCGGTAAGAACGATATCAATTTCTAGCATTTCATATGTTAATACCTTCAGTGTGAAATAAGTTTTATTCATCAAAACTTCAGTAGTAAAATTATTTTTTGCAAAACCGTCCCTGGTGCTTGTTTCATCGCATTGCAATTTCGTATTGGAATTCCAGGAAAACTATGTCCAGAGGTCTTAAGTTGAGAGCAGCGCGCCTGCAATGATGACAGGGTTTCCGTTCTGAAGACTGCGCAAGCTGCGGTTAGTAGTTAAAAAGATAGCACAGATAAAAAAGAAGAGTAGCCTCGGAGTAAGGAATCTCTCCGTTGCTCATGTCAAGGCCGCGCTGGCTCTGAAAGAAAAAATTTCAAATTACTCAAATCCCACCAAAAACCTATATATTTCCGTTTACAGAGAACTAATGAGTGTAACTCAATATTCAAGAGTAACTGAGGTTCATAAAAAGCAAGGTCGAGCGATACGGGCAAATTTATAAACGAAATAAAGAAATTATTCGTCGATCCCCAGTCGTGCTGGAACGGCGTAGCTCAACGTGTTCTTCCACTGTATTCTGTTTAATCGGTCTTGTTGGTTGTTCAACCTCTGCGTCTGGTGATCTACTTTCCCCGATGTTGGGTGATTACAACTGTTTTTGAACCAGTTGCTTTTGGTGTTCCAGATCATTTTCAAGACAACTGGTATCCGGGGCAGCATGATCGTTCAATTGGTCAGTTGTCTGTTCGAGTATAGAGATGCTAATTGTTTCCTCTTCCTGCTCAACGGCAGGCTGCCGGACTTGCATCTAATTTCTTTGCAACAATACTGGTGGCCGGAGGATAGGGTGCGGATCTATTTGCTCCCACTCGTCAATTTCCAGTGGTTCCTCCTAAAAATTTGTCGAACAAAAAGGTGTCGGTCTATGCTCGCCCGTTTCTGGTTTCTCTACCACAAATGATTTGAGGAGATTGTAGTGGATGATACGCCACCTATCACGCATTTGTGGTTTACTATCATTGTACGTAACTTCTGAAGTTCTCTCGAGGACAATGTACGGTCCCTCCCAAGGAAGAAGGAACTTTTTGATTTTGCTTCACGTTTTTAGAAAAGCAAACTTTGTCTTCGACTTCGTATTGTTTTCCAAAAACTTTTCTCTGAAATTGTTCTTTCTGTCGGTTTTGATTGACTCACAAAAGTTCCCGTGCATGAGAATGGGCCTGCCTTAATTGCTTATCAAATAAGTCAACAAACTCGTTCTGGGCCCTCTCTCATGAGACTTCGGGTAGAACAGATCAAAATTATATTGGCATTTTTGTGCATGGAGGAGACTAAACGGAGTGGCTCCTGTTGTCTTGTGAAAAGTCGTATTATAGACAAAATCGACATATGGCATTTTTGTGTCCCAAACCCCAGAGTTTATCGCGCAATATTTGGAGAGAACTTTGGCAATTACACGGTTATGTAGTTATATCCATTTGAACATTTCTCTGAGGGTGACACGGAGAAATTCTTGTTTTTTCCACCTTAGGTAATTTATAGAGTTCTTTAATCAAGTAACTTACCGAAGTTTTTTCCTTGGGCCGTAAGAAGTACATCGGGGACGCCACAATTTCCTGTGCCACATCTTTTGCTTCGGTTACAACAAGTGGAACGCTGAGTGCATATTTTGTGAACAAATCTGTCATAACAAAAATATACTTCGCTCTTGACCGTTCGTCGAGTGTAACTGGTCCTAGTATGTCAGCAGCAACAGTTTGAAAGTGAATACTAACTTTGAAGGGACTCAATTTCGCTGTACGTTGCCTGCCTGCCGTGGTCCGAGCTGCACATGAAAGACACCAAAAAGGTTTCTTCTCAATGTCACGCCTTATGAAGGGCCACCAGAACCTCTGCCGGATTCGCTTTCGTGTCTTTCCCACTTTAAAATGGCCTCCACTTATTGGGGATGAGTGAACTTGATATAAAATTGTTTCTGCAAGAGACAGCTACAATCAACTGCAATTGTGGTTGGTTATTTTCTGTTTGAAACCACTTTCTGTGCAAAACTCCATTCTTAGGAGCAAGCTCTGACCAGCGCGACTGGTAGGCTACTACTTCAGGTCATTATTAGACTACGTATTTTTTCGGAACTAAGTTAAAGCCCTGAGACGAGCGGCTATTTTCAGATCTTGTTCGTGCCCAGTACAAAATACGGCCGATTGCTTAGTCTTCCTATTGCAACCGTTCTATATCTGAGTCCGTGAAATTCCATGTTATAGCAAACCCCTCTTCATTTTCGTCATCTGTGGTTTCTGTAACAATAATCTTATTTTCGACAATAACAGTAGCTGCCGCCAGCAGTCAGAGAAACTATGTGCATTTCTACCGCCGAACTTTCTTAGCTGCCTGTCCACATTTCGTTTGATCTAAAGTCAATTGCACGATTATGGCGTTTCATTTCCTTGAGACCAAGTATCATCTGAGGTTTCAAATTTTGCAACACGAGAACGTGTTTATCCTTGCATATTGAAGATGTCTGCATTTCTTAGGCTTCAGTTTCAAGTTTGTTGCACGCAATTTGAACATAATTTCAGTGTCTTTGAAGTTCTCGTCCTCAGTCAAATTTTACGCCAGAACATCATCAAGAAACATTGGAACCAACTTCCAAAGGTGTTCTTTGAAAACATTCTTCATGAGCCTTTTAAATGCTCCTGGGGCATTCGAAAGACCAAAAGGCATTTTAATGTATTCATACAGCCCACCATCAGGTGTGATGAAAACTGTTTTCTGTCTATCCTCTGGTGCAACTGGTATCTGCAAGTAGCAACTTACTAAAACTAGAGAAACAAACGTTTCGCTCCTCTCAAGGCATCGAGACTCTGATATATTTTTGGTATGGAAAAGGCGTCTTCCACCGTAACATCGTTAAGGTCGCGGTAATTCACGCAGAATCTCCAACCACCGTCTTTTTTCTTCTGAAGAATAATTGGGGTACTGTAGGGACCAGATGCATTCTCCAGCATGCTCTTCAGTTCTTCTTGCATAATTGGTATCTTGGCCGGGGAAATAGGTTGAGGAGGTTTTTTAATGGGCGGAGTATCACCAGTGTCTATTTGATGCTGAACAATGCCGGTGCACCCAAGTTCATCGTTTTTCAACGCAAATATATCCCGATATTCTCGCATGAGTGTTCACAGCCAAACGACAGCCAGAATACAAAACAACAGGTGCAGATAATTCCAAAATTTGATCAAATTTCTGGTCTAGGATGGGTTTCTCTTGGGCTTTGTCGACTGTGTGAGCAAACCAGTTCGAAACATTATCATCAGTGACTGTCCATTCTTCAATTCCATTTTCACTTAGGTAATGGTTTTCTTGATTCTGGACCTGTTTTTTTCTAAAGAGTTGCGCTGTCATGAGATTGGCAGTCAGTTTCATTGGGACTATGGCCAATGACTGCTTGAAGCTGATGACCATTGACAAGTTTTGTATCTTGCATTAAAAGGTCAACTTCAGTTTCGCGACAATAACGTTAGCTGCCGCCTGCAGTCAGAGAAACCATGTGCATTACTACCGCCGAATTTTCTTTGCTGCCTGTCCACATTTCGTTTGATCTAAAGTCAATTGCACAACTATGGCGCTTCATTTCCTTGAGACCAAGTATCATCGGAGGTTTCAAGTTTTGCAACACGAGAACGCGTATTTCCTTGCATATAGAACCAAACTTTAATTCCAATACTGCGCGCCCCAGAACACTTATGATCTTTCCATCGGGTGACTCTAAAACAATCAAGCCTGAAGAGTTTTTCTGCTTGCATTAGATTTGTTGATGCCCCCGTATCAAAAAAAATTTGCGTTATCGAGTCGTTCTTTATGCCATAATCCACGGCTGCTTCAGAACCTTCATCAAAATCCTCCAAATTAGATTTTTCTCTCATCATCTTTGGCGGTTTTATTTATTGCTAGGTGCTTTTACTTGGCCGTTTTGTCGAAAAATTTAAATTTTCTTGCGTCCAAATATGCTTTACTCTTGTCTTTTAGCCTGTTTGCTTTGGATTTGGCCGGAGTAAAGCCTTTTGTACAAAAAATGTGGCCCTTTTGGCCTCTAGTAGTTTAAAAGACCGGTCTGTTGTTAGGTCTGGCGCTCACGGGAATTTTTGACAAAATGACCTTCATGTCCACATTGGAAACACTGTCTTCCCGCAACTGCTAATCGCCAACCGAGGTTATTTTGTTGAGCTGGTCCACCAACCTACTGCGTAGTGTTTGGTCATGAACTGATGAGTTGCAGACCTTAACGGCTATCAGACGCATAAGGCTTGTACAGACGTTTCTCTTCACTTTCTTGCTTTGTTTTGTTGTCACACTGTGGGACGTCATACTGCTTAGGAATAACTGACGTGGCAAATTTTCTCATCATATTTGACAAATTCTTCGTAAACTCGGTCTTACTGTTCACTAGTTGATCAGTTTTAGCATTGATAGACCCCGAAAGAACAGTAGATTTCTCCGCAGTGGCAAACACTCTTGATGCAATGCTTCTCTGCATCACCTCCTTACCATGAGTACTTCTCTGTGTCCACAACGGGGTTTTCAAAAACTGATCTTAGGGACGCTAAACGTCGTTGCTGTCGCATAGGTGAATTACGCGCTACAGCATCAACGCTCAGTGCCCTACTTAGAGCAGCTGAGAAGTTTTGGGGACTTGCTCTAAGTAAAAGTTCTTGGATTTAAACGTCGTAGAGTCCATCGACAAACTGTTCACGGTTCATGTTTTTTTCGCGTTGCAGCGTGTTATGGTTCGCTATCTCCCCTATGGACTGTATTCTCCTTGAAAATTCCTGGATTCCCTCTTCTTAACCTCGAATAAGGTTTTCAAACTCGGCACGAGCAGTTCGTTGGTTTTGAAATGGCATCTTTCGAGTATCCAAGTATCCAAACATTATTTGCAGAAATTGCGCCCGGTGCTCATCTTCATGTTCTCCAAAGTAGTTAAGCATTGCAAACTATTCGTCATAAGCGCATCCTGTGAGGTAGGTTGGGCAAAAGCCATGGCCTGTTCTTCATCTCAGCAATGCACACAAAATGTTTTTTCCAATCCACCCAAATTTTTATATTGGACTAGAGAAAGGATTGGGTTGGCGTGAACCTCGCCCATTCAGTGCGTCTCCAGCTTGAATGGCTGCTTCGGCAATTCGTTGTTTATTTTCTGTTTGCAACACCATTTTTCGCTATGTAATTGCTTAACCACTTAAACCAGAGGGCTCTTCTAAATTTTGCAAATCCAATTCTTGTTTTACTTCAAGATCTCGTCGAAGTCTGAGTAGTTCTCTCAGTTTATCAGCCCGACTTCTGACTTGAGTTAATTGATTCATATCCGTGTGGCAATCCAGCAGTCTTTCGTCAGTTGCTAAAGAATTTGCGGAAACTGTACTAGCATGAGATGACAGTCTAAAACTCGGAGATTACAATACGTAAGGAAGTTTGTTGAACGCACTTTTGGTTTGAACCCCAACTCGGAAGCCCACCCAAGATCGCCACTATAGAATTTTCTATATTTATCGTTAGAGAGCTTCTAGCTGGGGACTGGCTAGCGCCCCAAACTCTATCAAATTTGAAAGATTCTTCGAAGAAAAGTGAGTTCGACTGAGAGTTAAGTATAGACTGTTGTCGCGGTTGCGCTCTCTTAAAGCTGTCTATAGAAGATATTTGATGCTCGAAATAATTATTTCTTTTCCAAGTAATGCAAGCAATACTTTACGGAAATATAGCCAATAATACAACCAAGAATATATCGATTCTTGGAATCAAAGAATTGAAGCTAAGGATTCTCGCAGAATAAATAATTACGAAGTAGTGAACTAATGAACACAATCAAATTTTATCCTGGTATTCAAAGCTAAGAAATATATATAACTTTCAACAGTTTCAAGAATCCCGATTCCACTAAGTCAAAGTAAAGTAACCTAATCAGAAAGGTCGATTAATCAATTTTTCCCACATTTTTTCTACCTATGAAAGTTGAACTCACGTGTCAACTTCGTCTCTCAAACTGTAACTAATTTATTTGACGAACCACTGCTTTTCAGATCTGCAAATCTCTCTCTGAGCGTTTTCCTTTTGCCTGAGGAGAGGTACTCAAATTTATCAGTTTTTCGTCTGCAAAAAGTATCGTGTCGTTTCTTTAAGAACATTTTGACCTCCTTTCTAAATGCTATAGTGGGTGTAGAAGGTCAACCGGAAATAGCAAATCATCTCATGTGAAAGTTTGCTCGAGATGACCAGAGCTGCGTGCTTAACTCTGTTTGATAGTTTCAGAATATGGCACAATTCATATTTCATGCTCAACAGTATGTGTGCAGATTTACGCACGCTAATTTTTAACAATCTCCAATTAAGGGATACGCATCCTACTTAACCTATGGTACATTTTTCCCATTAAGGTTGGAGTAATGCTTAGTTTCAAATAAAATTTTAAAATTTTCCTGAGGGTCATAAAAAAAAAGAAAAGAAAACTTTGGCCCTTAAGAAAGAAAAGCTCCTTTTGTCCCTTATTCGCTTGCAAAATAATTTCAGCGATAATACTTTGGGGTTGGAAAGAAATTTATCGGAACTCTTCACGTCTGAACGAGGTCTGAGTAAAATGTTTTGACTCTGAAAAATTGTTGTTTCTTTCAAAGAAGAATAAGGGTGGGTGATGAGTTGTCAAAAAGAAGGAGTCTTAAGTGTCGTCTTCCAATTGAGTTGATTCCCTTCCGTCGCGTTCAGAGTATGTTGGCACCTGAATGCGATCAGTCATTTTGAAGTTCATCGGCCCTTGTCTACTCAAACCAGCATTTCCTCTTAGCAGGCGCTCCCAACAATTAAATCTGCTCCTTCTGGCTCTGGGGCTCGTCAGAGTAACAGCAGTATTTCACTCGATACACGATTTTTTCACTATAACTTGGCAGAGTCCTGTTTAAGTCATCTAGAGTGCAATCACTAAGAATGCAGCTAACACAAACCACACAAATCAGCTTACAGGTGCGCTGTGGTTAGCCCGCCAAAGGAATGGAGCCTGTTAAATGATAACTCCTTGTGCATCTGTCTGTGGGCTTCCTCACAAAACCAATCTGGAATTTTCACCAAAAACAGTCCGCAGTAAGGGGTGTTGTTGAATCCTTACAACATGTCCGGTCTCGTACTGACAAGTTCTTGGGTCCGGATCCGATACCTAACTACCACTGGTGTCCTCTATAGTCCTCTGCAAAGTGGTCGAGATAGACACAATTGCAGCCGGTGATCCACTCGCCACTATCAAAGGCTTGTGAGCTGTAGTTGAGAAGTCTGTTATCGCTGGATCGCGAGTAAACCAAGTAGGTCAAGTCGTCGAAGTACTCCGCGTAAGGTTCTTCCGGTAGTGCTACACCTGTTGTGGGCACGAAGCTTTAGAACCGCTGTTTTCAAGTCGAAAAACAAACTAGAAAGGCACGTAGATTCTCCAACTCGTGATATTGAAAATGTTTTTAGATGCAGTTTAAGTTGATTACTGCCGCAACAATGTGAAATGAGTTTCTCCTCCTAATTTCGGCACAGCTATCTTTTCTCTCCGATATCAAAATAAAACTCCAAGAGAAGCTGTATCGTGTCGCTGTTGAACCGTCTTCAATTGGTTGAGGTACTGGCACTGCGCAATATAATTTATGAAATTCGTTAACGTGGTGCACAGGCACTTTTATAAGAACCTTTATGGCTGTTTTTGTAAGCACTGTTGACTCTACTAGTGCAAAGTCGTGATACTTTAAAAAATCGGAACGGGGTATAGCTTCCTGCATCATGTCAAGTTTGAATTCGTTAAGAAAATGCTGCAAATTTTTCGGGAGTACAAGTGTTGCTGGAATATAGCAACAGGCTAAACTACCCAATGCGTTGCCTAGTATTTAGCCAAAATTGTGAAGTCTGACTTCAAATGCAGCCAATTCTGCTCTCATGCAAGCATAGTTTGGGTGAAGTTCGTCATTAACACAATAAATTGAGCAGCAACCACTGCTGAGCTCTGTTTGTTGTTGTGGCAGGCCCTCCAATATGTTACTCCAATGTCGGTGCTATTGATTAGCTCTCCCGAAAAATTCCTGATCTTATGGAAATTTCCATTAGAATTACGGCTGATCAACTTCGATTGCCCTTGTGTTTTGTTTAATGAGTGGCCCAGTAGGTGGATTCTTTCCCCTGATTCAAGAGTGATCTTTCGCACCGCTCCGTTTCGAAATTCTGTCTCTTTTCTAATCTATCACAGTCTCCACCGCCGTACAACCCGAAAAATGAGAAGTAATGACAAAAACCAGCTTTTAAGGTTGGCGCGAGGACAATAGGAGCAGTTATCCTACCTAGCAGTGGTTTGACGAATCGCTTCGACCTCTACATGCGTGTCTCTCTCTTCCGTCCAAGTAAATTTAAGCCTTTTCCCGCATTTCGGTAAGAACGATATCAATTTCTAGCATTTCATATGTTAATACCTTCAGTGTGAAATAAGTTTTATTCATCAAAACTTCAGTAGTAAAATTATTTTTTGCAAAACCGTCCCTGGTGCTTGTTTCATCGCATTGCAAATTCGTATTGGAATTCCAGGAAAACTATGTCCAGAGGTCTTAAGTTGAGAGCAGCGCGCCTGCAATGATGACAGGGTTTCCGTTCTGAAGACTGCGCAAGCTGCGGTTAGTAGTTAAAAAGATAGCACAGATAAAAAAGAAGAGTAGCCTCGGAGTAAGGAATCTCTCCGTTGCTCATGTCAAGGCCGCGCTGGCTCTGAAAGAAAAAATTTCAAATTACTCAAATCCCACCAAAAACCTATATATTTCCGTTTACAGAGAACTAATGAGTGTAACTCAATATTCAAGAGTAACTGAGGTTCATAAAAAGCAAGGTCGAGCGATACGGGCAAATTTATAAACGAAATAAAGAAATTATTCGTCGATCCCCAGTCGTGCTGGAACGGCGTAGCTCAACGTGTTCTTCCACTGTATTCTGTTTAATCGGTCTTGTTGGTTGTTCAACCTCTGCGTCTGGTGATCTACTTTCCCCGATGTTGGGTGATTACAACTGTTTTTGAACCAGTTGCTTTTGGTGTTCCAGATCATTTTCAAGACAACTGGTATCCGGGGCAGCATGATCGTTCAATTGGTCAGTTGTCTGTTCGAGTATAGAGATGCTAATTGTTTCCTCTTCCTGCTCAACGGCAGGCTGCCGGACTTGCATCTAATTTCTTTGCAACAATACTGGTGGCCGGAGGATAGGGTGCGGATCTATTTGCTCCCACTCGTCAATTTCCAGTGGTTCCTCCTAAAAATTTGTCGAACAAAAAGGTGTCGGTCTATGCTCGCCCGTTTCTGGTTTCTCTACCACAAATGATTTGAGGAGATTGTAGTGGATGATACGCCACCTATCACGCATTTGTGGTTTACTATCATTGTACGTAACTTCTGAAGTTCTCTCGAGGACAATGTACGGTCCCTCCCAAGGAAGAAGGAACTTTTTGATTTTGCTTCACGTTTTTAGAAAAGCAAACTTTGTCTTCGACTTCGTATTGTTTTCCAAAAACTTTTCTTTGAAATTGTTCTTTCTGTCGGTTTTGATTGACTCACAAAAGTTCCCGTGCATGAGAATGGGCCTGCCTTAATTGCTTATCAAATAAGTCAACAAACTCGTTCTGGGCCCTCTCTCATGAGACTTCGGGTAGAACAGATCAAAATTATATTGGCATTTTTGTGCATGGAGGAGACTAAACGGAGTGGCTCCTGTTGTCTTGTGAAAAGTCGTATTATAGACAAAATCGACATATGGCATTTTTGTGTCCCAAACCCCAGAGTTTATCGCGCAATATTTGGAGAGAACTTTGGCAATTACACGGTTATGTAGTTATATCCATTTGAACATTTCTCTGAGGGTGACACGGAGAAATTCTTGTTTTTTCCACCTTAGGTAATTTATAGAGTTCTTTAATCAAGTAACTTACCGAAGTTTTTTCCTTGGGCCGTAAGAAGTACATCGGGGACGCCACAATTTCCTGTGCCACATCTTTTGCTTCGGTTACAACAAGTGGAACGCTGAGTGCATATTTTGTGAACAAATCTGTCATAACAAAAATATACTTCGCTCTTGACCGTTCGTCGAGTGTAACTGGTCCTAGTATGTCAGCAGCAACAGTTTGAAAGTGAATACTAACTTTGAAGGGACTCAATTTCGCTGTACGTTGCCTGCCTGCCGTGGTCCGAGCTGCACATGAAAGACACCAAAAAGGTTTCTTCTCAATGTCACGCCTTATGAAGGGCCACCAGAACCTCTGCCGGATTCGCTTTCGTGTCTTTCCCACTTTAAAATGGCCTCCACTTATTGGGGATGAGTGAACTTGATATAAAATTGTTTCTGCAAGAGACAGCTACAATCAACTGCAATTGTGGTTGGTTATTTTCTGTTTGAAACCACTTTCTGTGCAAAACTCCATTCTTAGGAGCAAGCTCTGACCAGCGCGACTGGTAGGCTACTACTTCAGGTCATTATTAGACTACGTATTTTTTCGGAACTAAGTTAAAGCCCTGAGACGAGCGGCTATTTTCAGATCTTGTTCGTGCCCAGTACAAAATACGGCCGATTGCTTAGTCTTCCTATTGCAACCGTTCTATATCTGAGTCCGTGAAATTCCATGTTATAGCAAACCCCTCTTCATTTTCGTCATCTGTGGTTTCTGTAACAATAATCTTATTTTCGACAATAACAGTAGCTGCCGCCAGCAGTCAGAGAAACTATGTGCATTTCTACCGCCGAACTTTCTTAGCTGCCTGTCCACATTTCGTTTGATCTAAAGTCAATTGCACGATTATGGCGTTTCATTTCCTTGAGACCAAGTATCATCTGAGGTTTCAAATTTTGCAACACGAGAACGTGTTTATCCTTGCATATTGAAGATGTCTGCATTTCTTAGGCTTCAGTTTCAAGTTTGTTGCACGCAATTTGAACATAATTTCAGTGTCTTTGAAGTTCTCGTCCTCAGTCAAATTTTACGCCAGAACATCATCAAGAAACATTGGAACCAACTTCCAAAGGTGTTCTTTGAAAACATTCTTCATGAGCCTTTTAAATGCTCCTGGGGCATTCGAAAGACCAAAAGGCATTTTAATGTATTCATACAGCCCACCATCAGGTGTGATGAAAACTGTTTTCTGTCTATCCTCTGGTGCAACTGGTATCTGCAAGTAGCAACTTACTAAAACTAGAGAAACAAACGTTTCGCTCCTCTCAAGGCATCGAGACTCTGATATATTTTTGGTATGGAAAAGGCGTCTTCCACCGTAACATCGTTAAGGTCGCGGTAATTCACGCAGAATCTCCAACCACCGTCTTTTTTCTTCTGAAGAATAATTGGGGTACTGTAGGGACCAGATGCATTCTCCAGCATGCTCTTCAGTTCTTCTTGCATAATTGGTATCTTGGCCGGGGAAATAGGTTGAGGAGGTTTTTTAATGGGCGGAGTATCACCAGTGTCTATTTGATGCTGAACAATGCCGGTGCACCCAAGTTCATCGTTTTTCAACGCAAATATATCCCGATATTCTCGCATGAGTGTTCACAGCCAAGCGACAGCCAGAATACAAAACAACAGGTGCAGATAATTCCAAAATTTGATCAAATTTCTGGTCTAGGATGGGTTTCTCTTGGGCTTTGTCGACTGTGTGAGCAAACCAGTTCGAAACATTATCATCAGTGACTGTCCATTCTTCAATTCCATTTTCACTTAGGTAATGGTTTTCTTGATTCTGGACCTGTTTTTTTCTAAAGAGTTGCGCTGTCATGAGATTGGCAGTCAGTTTCATTGGGACTATGGCCAGTGACTGCTTGAAGCTGATGACCATTGACAAGTTTTGTATCTTGCATTAAAAGGTCAACTTCAGTTTCGCGACAATAACGTTAGCTGCCGCCTGCAGTCAGAGAAACCATGTGCATTACTACCGCCGAATTTTCTTTGCTGCCTGTCCACATTTCGTTTGATCTAAAGTCAATTGCACAACTATGGCGCTTCATTTCCTTGAGACCAAGTATCATCGGAGGTTTCAAGTTTTGCAACACGAGAACGCGTATTTCCTTGCATATAGAACCAAACTTTAATTCCAATACTGCGCGCCCCAGAACACTTATGATCTTTCCATCGGGTGACTCTAAAACAATCAAGCCTGAAGAGTTTTTCTGCTTGCATTAGATTTGTTGATGCCCCCGTATCAAAAAAAATTTGCGTTATCGAGTCGTTCTTTATGCCATAATCCACGGCTGCTTCAGAACCTTCATCAAAATCCTCCAAATTAGATTTTTCTCTCATCATCTTTGGCGGTTTTATTTATTGCTAGGTGCTTTTACTTGGCCATTTTGTCGAAAAATTTAAATTTTCTTGCGTCCAAATATGCTTTACTCTTGTCTTTTAGCCTGTTTGCTTTGGATTTGGCCGGAGTAAAGCCTTTTGTACAAAAAATGTGGTCCTTTTGGCCTCTAGTAGTTTAAAAGACCGGTCTGTTGTTAGGTCTGGCGCTCACGGGAATTTTTGACAAAATGACCTTCATGTCCACATTGGAAACACTGTCTTCCCGCAACTGCTAATCGCCAACCGAGGTTATTTTGTTGAGCTGGTCCACCAACCTACTGCGTAGTGTTTGGTCATGAACTGATGAGTTGCAGACCTTAACGGCTATCAGACGCATAAGGCTTGTACAGACGTTTCTCTTCACTTTCTTGCTTTGTTTTGTTGTCACACTGTGGGACGTCATACTGCTTAGGAATAACTGACGTGGCAAATTTTCTCATCATATTTGACAAATTCTTCGTAAACTCGGTCTTACTGTTCACTAGTTGATCAGTTTTAGCATTGATAGACCCCGAAAGAACAGTAGATTTCTCCGCAGTGGCAAACACTCTTGATGCAATGCTTCTCTGCATCACCTCCTTACCATGAGTACTTCTCTGTGTCCACAACGGGGTTTTCAAAAACTGATCTTAGGGACGCTAAACGTCGTTGCTGTCGCATAGGTGAATTACGCGCTACAGCATCAACGCTCAGTGCCCTACTTAGAGCAGCTGAGAAGTTTTGGGGACTTGCTCTAAGTAAAAGTTCTTGGATTTAAACGTCGTAGAGTCCATCGACAAACTGTTCACGGTTCATGTTTTTTTCGCGTTGCAGCGTGTTATGGTTCGCTATCTCCCCTATGGACTGTATTCTCCTTGAAAATTCCTGGATTTCCTCTTCTTAACCTCGAATAAGGTTTTCAAACTCGGCACGAGCAGTTCGTTGGTTTTGAAATGGCATCTTTCGAGTATCCAAGTATCCAAACATTAGTTGCAGAAATTGCGCCCGGTGCTCATCTTCATGTTCTCCAAAGTAGTTAAGCATTGCAAACTATTCGTCATAAGCGCATCCTGTGAGGTAGGTTGGGACAAAAGCCATGGCCTGTTCTTCATCTCAGCAATGCACACAAAATGTTTTTTCCAATCCACCCAAATTTTTTTATTGGACTAGAGAAAGGATTGGGTTGGCGTGAACCTCGCCAATTCAGTGCGTCTCCAGCTTGAATGGCTGCTTCGGCAATTCGTTGTTTATTTTCTGTTTGCAACACCATTTTTCGCTATGTAATTGCTTAACCACTTAAACCAGAGGGCTCTTCTAAATTTTGCAAATCCAATTCTTGTTTTACTTCAAGATCTCGTCGAAGTCTGAGTAGTTCTCTCAGTTTATCAGCCCGACTTCTGACTTGAGTTAATTGATTCATATCCGTGTGGCAATCCAGCAGTCTTTCGTCAGTTGCTAAAGAATTTGCGGAAACTGTACTAGCATGAGATGACAGTCTAAAACTCGGAGATTACAATACGTAAGGAAGTTTGTTGAACGCACTTTTGGTTTGAACCCCAACTCGGAAGCCCACCCAAGATCGCCACTATAGAATTTTCTATATTTATCGTTAGAGAGCTTCTAGCTGGGGACTGGCTAGCGCCCCAAACTCTATCAAATTTGAAAGATTCTTCGAAGAAAAGTGAGTTCGACTGAGAGTTAAGTATAGACTGTTGTCGCGGTTGCGCTCTCTTAAAGCTGTCTATAGAAGATATTTGATGCTCGAAATAATTATTTCTTTTCCAAGTAATGCAAGCAATACTTTACGGAAATATAGCCAATAATACAACCAAGAATATATCGATTCTTGGAATCAAAGAATTGAAGCTAAGGATTCTCGCAGAATAAATAATTACGAAGTAGTGAACTAATGAACACAATCAAATTTTATCCTTGTATTCAAAGCTAAGAAATATATATAACTTTCAACAGTTTCAAGAATCCCGATTCCACTAAGTCAAAGTAAAGTAACCTAATCAGAAAGGTCGATTAATCAATTTTTCCCACATTTTTTCTACCTATGAAAGTTGAACTCACGTGTCAACTTCGTCTCTCAAACTGCAACTAATTTATTTGACGAACCACTGCTTTTCAGATCTGCAAATCTCTCTCTGAGCGTTTTCCTTTTGCCTGAGGAGAGGTACTCAAATTTATCAGTTTTTCGTCTGCAAAAAGTATCGTGTCGTTTCTTTAAGAACATTTTGACCTCCTTTCTAAATGCTATAGTGGGTGTAGAAGGTCAACCGGAAATAGCAAATCATCTCATGTGAAAGTTTGCTCGAGATGACCAGAGCTGCGTGCTTAACTCTGTTTGATAGTTTCAGAATATGGCACAATTCATATTTCATGCTCAACAGTATGTGTGCAGATTTACGCACGCTAATTTTTAACAATCTCCAATTAAGGGATACGCATCCTACTTAACCTATGGTACATTTTTCCCATTAAGGTTGGAGTAATGCTTAGTTTCAAATAAAATTTTAAAATTTTCCTGAGGGTCATAAAAAAAAAGAAAAGAAAACTTTGGCCCTTAAGAAAGAAAAGCTCCTTTTGTCCCTTATTCGCTTGCAAAATAATTTCAGCGATAATACTTTGGGGTTGGAAAGAAATTTATCGGAACTCTTCACGTCTGAACGAGGTCTGAGTAAAATGTTTTGACTCTGAAAAATTGTTGTTTCTTTCAAAGAAGAATAAGAAATTCGTGTTTCGTCTTTTTCTTTATTTAATTTAGAGGCCAAAAGAACGGTTTCAGTACCGCAAAAAGCACGTTGTTTTTCTCAATGCCCAAGGAATTGTCACAGGAATGACCAGTCAAAATTTCAGTACGATAGGGTGTGATGAAGTAGGGTATTCAGGACACGCAGGGGGCGGGGGTGGTCGTCGAAAAAATGCACGCTTAGTACTGGGGTATTCAGGAACTCTTAAGTTGTACCAGAGAGTGGCAGATCAATATTTCATGTTCCGATAACTCAAACAAGGAATTAGTGTGCACACCATTTCTTGTTTGCTTAAGGAACGTTTGCAAACACAGTAAACTAGCAAATCACCTATTCAATATACCCTAATTCCTACTAGCTATCATTCATCTACTAACCTAAAACGCCAATGGATTTCCAATTTAATCACTCGATTCTCGAATTTCATCGCCGTGGATCAGTTCCACAAGATGTCAATCTTAATCGAAAGAAAAGGCACCTTTTAAAATAATTATGCAGTCGGTACAACAAACCAAAACTAATTCTTTTTATTAAATAGACTGGACTCAAGACGTTGCAATCCCGGACTGCAAAAACTATCATCCAAAAATTACATCGGGACCACGGGCATATTAAAGCATATCTCCAGAAAGCTCAGCTCATTGTTCGGAAAGTAGTACGTAATTGTGATCATTGCAGTGATCAAATCATTGCTCGGCGTTTTACCTCGGCGCTTTGATTCAAACTTCTCGCTTTAAAGTTGATAGAATTTGTAACGAATTAAGCCTAGTTGTTAACGAAGGCCCGTTACTGGAAAACAATTGCTTCAAGAACGCCCCTTCGTTATATCCTACCTTTTATCCCTAATACCGCGGACACTATTTATCCCAATTTTAATTGCGTCTGCGCTGCATTTAGCACAATTTTGACCGGAAACCCCCCCAATCAAGGCAAAACAATTGAAGAAATCATTCACTCTTTGCAAAAGGAATTCCGGGACCGCCTCTTATTAAAACCGATGGGCGCTGCCCCTCTTATTAATTGCCCAGATGATTTTTATTTCGTTACAACAACAGAATTGAGAACGCTAGTCCAATTTTTTAGAACTAATATTTACATGTTTTATGAGACCGATGAGTTCGAGAAAGCCCACTGGGATTGTTTTACTGGAAACAAAAACAGCACCAAATAGAGGAGGAATTGACTGAAAAGCCGGCATGAGTTGTGCAACAATGAAATGCTTTATTGTTACTCTTGTAAAGCTAAAAACCGTGAGGGGTAAGTTGTTGAATTTTGATAACATAATTTATTAAACCGGCTTACCACACACATGACATTTAATTGAATTAAATTAGAGTTAGTTTTTTTCAACATAGGGACGCTCAATTTGTGCTCTCTTTATTTCCATTGGCGTTTGGCGCTCAGCTCTTCCATCTTCAGCTGTTTTGACGCTGTTGTTGTTCGCTTTGCTGCTGTTGTCGCTCGCTTTGCTGCTGTTGTCGCTCGCTTTCCTTGCAGCAAGGGCTTTCGCCCTTGCTGGATTTAATGCTCTTTGTTCCTTTCTTTGTCCTTGTCTTGGAGACCCGAATATGTTCTGCCCATGGCGTTTTTCCAGCCACCTGAGGTGGCTTTGTTGGAGCCTTTCCAAGTCGCGCTTTTAAAATATTATTGTCCATAACGCGAGTGAACTAAAATTTTTTAAAACCTGACAAATAATGGGTAATGTGGAGCAAGGCCAATGACAATTAACTAAGTTCAGTTTTTAACTGAAAAAAATGAAGGGCAATAAATTGATTCCTTTGTTTCTAGTTTCAACAGGCTGAGTTTTAATGCGAATGACCTCGAGGTTTTCCGACTCGAATAATCCCGGTCTTATTTGCTTTGCCCCAAATCGTGCAACAATTTTGTGTGCCTCTTATCAGGTGTTATTTACCTTGCAATACACTAATTTTGGTATTGTTGTTCATTTGTGTGCTAATTCGATCTTATCTTTGTTAGAACAATGTATTTGAGCCCTAAGTGTTTTGTTCATTAGCCCTAAAGTTAGGACGCACATTTGTTTCTGAGACCTGCCAAAAATTGCACCTGTTTTACCAGCAAAATTTTTTGGTGTGAAAGATAAAAATGTCATTAATAAAAGTGTCAACTAACTAAAGGAACTACGGATCAGCCTTATGTTTCAGCCCCCAGCTTAGTGAACATAAATTTTTATGACCCCCAGGCAGGCACAAGTGATATTTTCTTACATAGTAACGTGCTATATAACAAGATTTGTAACTGGGGGTCATAAAAAACACCTGGGGGGGAGGCGAATCAGAATAGATCCGAAACTACGCATGAATTAAATTCTACAATTAGCCAAAATCTAAACATTAAAAGTGGAAATAAAAGAAAAAAACTTGTACCAAGACTTGTGACTAGCAATTGAAGGTTAAAAGTTGAAAGTAATAGTCAAATAAGAGTGTAGTATAAGTGAGTAAGTTGAAGATGTCACTTTTTGCCCGATGGATTCTGATGAGATATTGCATCAGTATCGATAATCCTCCAACTGTTGGCTAGGTTGTCACAAAACTCAGTAGATTCCATTAATTCTGCGGCTTTTATTTAACTTACCAGCCAAGCACATGACTGTTGACGAAGTTTTTGGAGGGATGCAATTAAAGCCGCACATCTTCTCGGCGTGAATTTCAGGGAATATTTTTTATTTAACGTTAATCTTTTGTTTCGTTAAATTAGCTTGCTCACTCACTAAATCGTGTTTATATATATATATATATATATATATATATATATATATATATAATTTTTTGCTAAACAGAACTGATCTACATTATATTGAAGTTATAGTGACCGCTTTCGACTACCTTTATATCTGATAAGTGTTTGTAAAGAATTCACGTAATTATGAAAAATCAAACTTCATCGCCAAGAAAAAAGTTTTGCTTTAATAAAGTGATGGATTGGAAAACAATCAACATTTTTCAGACATGTGATGGTTCATAAGGAAAAATTGCGCAGCGAAAACAAAATGGAAAGATATCCTCGACATGCTAAAAGAACTAGCTATTGATGAGAATGCTGTGCATGGGTTTAGATCTGCGAAACTTCATTTAGTATCTAATGCGACAATGCTGGAAGTAAATCAGCAATTCCATTTGCAGACCGTGAAAAATTGTTCCAAGCAACTGTCACTATAACTGGCCTTCGCTTCAACGATATTCAAACTTGGGTCATGCCAAGTAGTGTGTTAGAAAAAATTACATTTATAGGTATACATTTTCACCTACTTTTCATGCTTCAGGATGCGTCCAAAATTTTGGGTTCGGATTGTATTTGGGTTCAGGTTGACGTCACTGAAATCTCCCAGTTGAATAGTGAACGGCACTAAAATACAGACAATTGAGGATCAAATGAAAAGACCAACTTTTAAGAAAACGGTTTTTGAAATTATTGTCGGCTGAGAAACACGAGGAGGTTAAACAAAAATTGATACAAATTAGATCACATTTTGTTTATGAAAAACAACACTTTGATGCTTAGGACGCTTTTAAGGCTAGAAAAATTATTTTACATTGGAATAAAACAATTTTTGCGATCATGCAGCTTGTTTTCAAAACAGCTTTAAAAACTATATTAAAAATTCGTTGTCGTTATTCCCTTCATTAGAAAATTTTGAAACGGCCTTCTTTGTTGTAGGGGAAGTATAATAGGAAATTGCGTAATTTTGCTGATGTACAGAGATCGATCGTTTGTTTCGAACTTTTGTGCCATTCAACTGACTTCGGATTGAAAAAATTGAAAGGAAACAAAAACTGCTGAAATTATGCCAGAAATTTAATCTAACTTCAGCATGCTAGTTGAAGCTTAACAAAACCTTCTGAGTTTATTTGATTTTCAAGATCGCTATCAACAAATATTTAGTGACAAAAAGAGTTCCCAAGTTGTCCTCTAATTCTTCCGGCCCACTTTAGTGGGGGGACTATACACTCAGCCGTTTTCTTGTTCAGTCAATTTTTACCGATCGATAAATTCATCGCACAGAGTAGTGAGTTGTATCATTAGAAAACTTTTCAAGCGCCGAATTTCAAATTAAATTTTGTTTTGAATTTCGTTTTTTTTTCGAGGTGTTTCGGGGGTTAAAAGTTGTGTGAACGTTAGCCTAACTTCCGTTGTTTTGTTCAGATTTTTCGTAATTTTCCTTAAAATTTGATCAATTTTCGCTAAAAATATGATAAAACTGTTTAAGATATCCTCATTGATTTTATCTTTAAAGATAACAAGGAGTTGGTGAATTTAAGAGTTCGACCAACTGTTTTCGCTAAACTTCCAGCTATGTTTTTGAATAATCAGCATTTCTTTCTCTTTCCTAAAAAATATTATCAGATATGCCTTTCTGGTCGACTTTGTCAAGGTTTACCAGTAGTGAAGACAAAAAAAACTGCTGACACAATCTTTGTTTATGCAGATAATAGCTTAATGTACATCAGGTTTCTCAGTAGGTTTTTAAAAATAACACTTTAAGGGTCTTTCGCTATTTTGAACCGATAATTAGAAAAAATGCACAATTTAATTTTGATCTATTATTTCTTCGTTTGTCATAAAACCAATATATAAAGTTTTAGAAAAAAATGTGTTTTCTTGTAGCCGGGAAGAGATAGCAACACCAGTTTTGCTTCCAACGTTGTATTTTGCAACGAAAAGGATTCTGATTGTACTTTGTGGCTGTCCGGTTTAATTTTTTTTTTCAATTTTCTCATCCCAATAAAAGCAAGTTTATTTTCAATTGAAAACTCAATAATTATGAGGTTCCATTTTTGCCCCGTTAAACTGCAATAGATAAATTTTGTCTTTCTTTGAAAAAAATCTCAACTTTTATGGCTCCGACAAATTGTTTCCCTAAATTTCCAATGAACTCTTGAGTTTACCAGATTCTAATGTTATTTCGAAGTCCTATGATTGAATCTATTTAAGCAAATGTTTAAATTAGTACTGAACGAGCTAACAAAACAACTATCTACTTCGTACATAATGCTTTTCTGAGGACATAACTCGATATGTACCCATAATCAGCTATTTTGGTAACATTTTGTACGGTTGTGGCTTCTATAGAAAAGCAACAAGAGCTTGGCTTGGTTTTGGTCCAGTTAAGGAGTTTTATGTCTCAAAAAGTATTCGTAATGTAACGGCCAGCTGCATAATTTATTTAATTTACTTCTGTATTTTTGTTTTCTTTATGTTAGTTACAGAGGAGAACGATTTCAAATGAAACATCAATTATTGACAGTTCAAATTTACTTGCTATTGGAAATCAAGGAGAAAACATGATAGCGTCTGTGGAAAGCATATGTCTTTGAGCTTCAACACCAGTTGCGTAGAATTGTTTTTTTTTTAAATTTGAGTTCTACTTATGTTCGTTGTTAAATTGTACTCTTTTGACTTGTCTCACTAAAACGGCCAATTTGCTTGTTTGGATTTTGCACAAAAACGGCGTCCTGGACTTGGTAAGCTCTTATGCCAGTGTTGAGTAGGTCAACTGGGCATAAGAATTCTTTATACAGTTGATGCCAATACCCATGATTTTTAAAAATGTTTCATTAAATTGAAACCTTGACTAATACTGAGCAGCTATTTACAGCCAGTGTTTTTTGTTTATGTTTGTGGTCTTGCATACCAATACTGTTTTCATTGAGCATTTAGATTTGCGAGTTTTCCTATTTATAATAGCAAATTAATCAATTTTTATAAAAAGACACGCACACCGTATGAGCTACGATTGTGATACAGGATATTTAGGCCGAAATATTTGCGTAACTAACCGATGCATTGTTTGAACCTATAAATTTTAAATTTGAAACTTGGAAATTTGGGAAATTTCAAACTAACATAGGAACATCAACGTCACACTTCGGATGACTTATTTAATTGAATTCAGTGTCATCTAAATGAAATTATGTGCATGATATGAAATAGGGGAAAAACCGAAAAGATATAGGAACTTGATTTATTTGCTTAATCGTTGATAAAATTGCCATCCCGCATGTAAATCACTCAAAAGAAGCGCTTACTCATATCATGGAAACAGTGAGCAGCTGTCAGCACAAAAGAGCCATCGATCACAGTTCCACCACAGGGTCCGGGATGTTTTTTAGGATCCTCATTCACCCCTCGAAATGAAAGAATCGCGAAGAACATCCTTTGTTCACTTTTCTCTCCATTTACTATCCGACTGCTAATGTTGTTACGTAATTGTGATGCAGGTATAGCTAAACTCCCAGCGGCCAAACATGAGACCATTAACAGATAGAAATTTGCCATTTTCAGTCCTGGGTTTTTAAGAATTAATTTATATTCCAAGTAAAAAGAATAATTTCTCAAACGAAACTTTAAATAGATCTATTTTTTTGGTTATATTGTAAGGTGATAAAAGTTTTTTTCAGATGTGAAGGTAAAAAAATAATTTGATGCGATGTTTTAACTGAGCCTGTTGGAGCAGTTTATTGAGCGTCTGGCGAGTGAAAGAATACAAAAAGTTTTTTAAACTGCTTCCACGATTCAGTTTTGGTACAGGAGGCACGGTTAAAACATGCGATCAATGATTAATTTTAATTTGGTACATGAAAATTAATCCACCAAAAATTTATTTTTTCAGAAGTGGTTCAATAGAAAGAGGGCTGACACAACACATGCTATCTGAGCTCACCTCATGCTTAGCTGAAAATAAAAATACAAATATGATATGTCTGTACCCATTAAAACACATGACTACTATTACCATTGCTATGCACCAGGCAACTGAAACGTGGTACCCATATTAAGGATTCTTCTAAATATAATTTTGAATTCCTTAATATATGATGAGCTCCAATAGCATGTTTTATTAGCTATCTTGTTTTTTTCTGTCTAGTAGCAGTTTTCATCTAACATGGACTTACACTTAACCAATAAAATCATACGAGGCTATGATACAATGTCTTCTATAAGAAATGATCATTATAGACAGAAATGTTTCGAAAGATGTTTAACTGACTAGATCAGATTGATTACTTGTTTTTTTTCTGTTGCAAAAAGCCATTATCAACAAATAACACGGGCACAAAGTCCTCAGCAAGATATACTACTTGACACAAAAACAATCAACAAAGGTGTTATTGTACACAGTATATGCATTTTAAAAAAAATTCGGGTTCAGTACTCCAAAGTTTTAATTTTTTTTTCTTCGATTTTTAAAAGTTCGCTTCTATTTCATCACTTTTAATAAATCTTGGTCCTCTTTCAGCTTAAAATTTTTGCTTATGTCTGACTATTATAACAAAAATTTGATTAATTTTGATATTCTCTTGTATTTTTCCGCTGTACTTTTTTTAGTTTACAGAGCTTTAGATACATTTTTTAACCAGTTTCTCTTGCTTTTCTTGCACATTTTATTGCCTTTAATTTTTTCTATTCAATTTTGTAGTAATTGAACTTAACTAATAGTCAAAGAAGTTGGGTTATAACTTTTCCGATTATATTTAGCGACTAGTCCTGCTGTATATTTTTCTGTATTTCCTCTCAAATTCATTCTTGCCGTTGATACTCTTGCCTTAGTTTTCAGCTCATTCGCCTTGGTCTTCATTTCCCCCTATTTGCTTCATTTGCTCATTTTGGAGGCTTATTTGATAATGACGCACCAGTACCTGACCAAGGTACTCCCCTATTGTTTTTGGTTAAACCGTCATTAATAACTGAACTGTTAGATATGGTGGGTATTTTACAGTTGAGTTCTCATGGTGATTATACAAAACAATTTATATGGAGTTGTTAAAATGTAAAAAACAGATGGAGAAATGTTACTTATTTCGAAGATACTGGGCTCGGAAGACAACAGAAAATGGTTTTAAATTTTCGGAATGTTTTAAATTTTTGGACCTGATTCTGAAAAGATACAAAAATTCTTTTAAAGGAATTTACATTGTGCGACGTGAATTAACTTTTATTCAATAACCGTTCGCGAAATTTTTGTTTTTTTCGCAAAAAGATAACCTTCGTGATTCTAAAAACTCAACTGCTTTCACAAAGAAAAATTCTATCTTGTCTTGTACTTATTAAAACCGTTTCAGATTTAATTTTGTCTTCTGATTGTGTTATTAATGATTTAACAAAAAGACGACAGATTTATTTTTGTGCTACACAAATCAAAGAATTCTTTGAGCAGAAAGAAAGAATATGCGGCAACGCTCCCTTTTTCTAGACCAATGTCTTACTTTAAGAAAACATAGAGCTCTGAGTGTAGTTTAAACATAATTTAAAAATACCGAAATAAGAGTACCGCTCCGATCTTGTGGAGGCCATCTGTCCTGATTCAAAAACTTTTCAGTGGCAAAATTTCAAAAATTAGGTTTCTCAAAAATTAAGTTGATAACTGGGAATTGTCCGAGAATTATTCCCTTACATATATCGCAAGAAACTTTTCCATAACATTTTGTTTCAATTGTTCAACTGGAGATTTTGTCAGCTAGTACTCTCACGTAGGTCGTGAGTAATGAATATTTTTTCTGCTTGGAAATTTTTTTGGAGAAAAAATATGCACTGAAAAAAGGAACTTGGTTTCGCTTATAGTTAGGCCCAATATATCTTTTAGTTTTCTCTCATATTTTCCCTTTGCGAATGTGTATGTCTGTGTGTTTGTTTGTTTGTGTGTAAGTGTGTGTGTTTGTTTGTTATGTGTGTGCGTTTGTGTGTGTGTGTGTGTGTGTGTGTGTGTGTGTGTGTGTTGGCGTGACACCTAATAATGTTCTATTTGTATTTTTTTCGATTTTTGTTTGGTATTTATTTAGTCGTATCGAATTTGTTTTCTTTGAAAAAACCATTTAGGACTTGGCGTGGTTAATTCATCCATCCATAAGCCACAGACATACTTATTTTTATGCTATATCGGTACAAACGGTACTTAACAAGGAAAACTGATTTAACAATGGTCCTGAAAAAGTACATAAACATCTACACTATGGTACCAGAAAACTACCTACATCTAAAGATTTTTGAAACAGCGCCAAACATTAGAAAATTTGACATCTTGAGTTCAAATCAGTTTTCCACGATCGAGTCGTTACATTTTGGCTACTTTAATATCTAATAGGCGGTTTGTTTGCACAGTTTTCAACCAAGTTTCTAAAAACATCTAGGTAGAATTTCCGGCACATTTCCCAAACTTTCTCCAATGATTTTTCAATTTTCCTAATTGTTGCTTCAAGATTGCCTATTAACTTTTGATTCTCTTCAGATGGAGACTATTTAGTGACAATTTCATTACCTCCCACATTATTTCTGTAAGGCAATTGACGACCATGTTTGACTTATGCACAAGAGCATCATCCTGTTATGAATGAAGATTTTGAAATTACAATTTCTTAAATTTTGAAATTGCCAAGTAAACTAGAATATGTAGCTTGTTTGGACATATAGCAGTTTCCACTCATCTGATTGCACTGTACCCAAAAACATGTGACTTCTTTTGCTCGAGAAAACTTGGGCCGTTTTTTTTGTATCGCTTGTTTGCATGCTATGTATAAGATCTTGATTTGAAGCTGATTTGTTTAAATTTTTGTCAAATAAAGTTGAATTTTTTGAATGACAACAGGTTGACAAACAGCAGGAAAGATCGAAGCGACATAATCATTTTCTGTGTAACAGCTTAAAACGAAAATGAAAACGCTTTCAAAGCGTCAAAATTTTACGCCTTTGTTTAGACCTTAGCGCAAATCAAACGTTTTGAGCAAATACAACACTTAAAGAGCATAAATAGTGCTGTACGTAGCTTTTTGGTACTATATAATGAATATAAATGAAAATTTTAACCCACTGTCCAAATCATCAAGTTTTGTTTCGTTTCATTATAGGTTGACTGAAGATTTTCCCCATTTCTTGGCAGAGTGATGCCGATTCTCAAGATTTGAATTTTTCTGTCCTCAAAATATCAGAGATAGGCTCTAGTGTGTTCTCTTAGCAGCCGTGTATAGACCTTGTCAGTGTCTGGATCAGACCTGGAACCATTTCTGAAATATTCTGACTGAAGCCTGTTAATGCCTGAGAAGACGATACGGGGAGGCTTAAATGTTCAAACAACAGCTGCGACAGTAACCTTTTAGATCAGAGCATCACGTCATCCGATTTATCATTTGTCAGTAGATTGAACACAATAAATTCTTTCGCCCTATTTTTCACTAAAAAATTGCTTTTTCATCGGTTAATGGAACAATTTCAGCGTTGAGTTTTGTAATATGCGTATCGTAAAATGAATTTTACGATACGCATATCGTATCGGGTCCAGGAGTTTTTAATGCTTGGGCAATCAAGGCAGCAAAGTTTGCAATTGGAACCCATTTGCAGAAATTTAAAACTTGCTTTCATTAGTCCGGTCTACAAAAAAGGGGATGTGAAAATTTGTGAGAACTATAGGCCTATCTCAATTACTCCAATATTTGCAGAACTCTTTGAGCGTATACTTCTCAATCAGGTTAACGAATTTATGCAAAAAGAAGAAATCTTGAACGGTACACAGTTTGGATTTCAAAAACATAAGTCTTCTACAGATGCTGTTTTACACTTAATCGAAGCATTGCAAGAAAACTATGATAACTTAAAAATTTCAGTTGCCGTTTTTATTGATCTAGCTAAAGCATTTATATCAAAATCGCACGAAATTTTTCTCAAAACGATTGAAGCTTACGGTTTTTCAGAAAGTGCAGTTGATTTATTTGCTTCATTTCTTAAAAACAGACAGCAGTGTTTTAAGATAAATGATGTTTACTCAGAATGGTTGGAAACAAATCATGATGTTCCTCAGGGAACCGTTTTAGGGCCACTAGTTTTTCTTCTCTACATCAATGATTTTCGAGAGAAAAGGTACAAGGAAACTTCGACATAATTCAATTTGCTGATGACACATGTTTCCATTTAAGCAGAAAAAAGGTCAGCGAACTGGAAAAATGTATTTCTGAAATACTGGAGAAAACAGATAATTATCTAAAGCACAACAAATTAACCATGAATACCGGTAAAACTGAAATTCTTTGCGTCTCGAAAGAAAATGAAAATTTTAATCCAATAGTTCATCGGGGACAAGAAATTAAGCCACAAAGTCACTGCAGATACTTGGGTATAATGATTGATTCTAAATTAAATTTTCATGTACAACTCAACAAAGTCCTGTCAAATATGGCCACAGCGATTAGATCCATACATCTTATACGTTATCGGTTACCTCTGAAAGCACGATTGATGCTATTTAAATCCCTAGTCCTTTCTCATTTAACGTTCAGTGCTCTATTTTTTAAGAACATGAAATTCTCTGCAATGCAGCGAATTAATCGACAAATCAATTGGGGAATTAAAGTTTGCTATATGAGAAAAAAGTTTGACAGATCTACAGATCTCTTAGTAAAATCTAACACTTTGCCTGCAGAACTTTAATAAGCCAGTTGAGCGTTTCAAAACTTAAGAAGGATATTTCATTATTGAAATCAGATGGCACTGAGAGTTTTTCTCTGAGTGGTAATGTCTTAGTAAGAAAAAACAACAGAACTGAACAGCTAATTCTCTTAAGCTCGAGCAGTCGATCATTACAAAAAAGAAGCATCCAAAAATGGAATAAACTTCCGCGTGAAGTCCAGACTATCCGATCACGCTCAAAGTTTAAACGCATGTTAAAACAGCATCTGCTCCAACAATTCAAACTTGTACCGTTGGAAAGGAACGTTGGTGGCTTCAAAAGTTATTTTTACCTTTAAAAAACGAAACCACTAATTTTGATTTTTAACATTGTACTAATTTTGTATATATAATTTTAAACTTGTAATATTTAACCCCCGGGTTATATTTTCAATTTACTTGTTTAAACAAAAAAAAAGAATTTTGTTATCAAATTTTTGTAATATGAAATGCAATTTTAGAGGTGATTTTTTTAACGTATAAATCGAAGTTTGTACAAAAATCTGTCCTGTCTTCAAGGAGCTGTGTACAGCAGTAGTCTATCTTAGATTCTCATATTTCTCCACTGCTCCATCCGTAAGGTACTAATCATTACTTCTATTTGATATTTAAATAAAATTCACCTTTGTGTAATAGAAGCACCGTGGATCTCAGCTGTGAATCTCAGCTGTTTCTCATGGCATACTAAATGGCTGTGAGTTATCTTAATTGTACCAAAAACATAGAGGTTCTAAAATTGAAAAAAATGTTATGAATTTAGCGAGGAATTTGTTGTAAAGAAAGCATCGAATTGCTGAGAAATATATTTCTGAAATGAAAATGAAAAAGCAATTAAAAAGAAAACTCTGCTCCTGTTATATCATCGTGCAACTATAACTAACCTTGAGATTGAAGTTTTTGGGTTCTTTAGAATTTGTTTCGAAAAAACAACAGAGAAGAAAACAACTGTAGGCAAAAGAAAAATAGACAAGTTTTCTGCAGAAAAAATGCAATAAACCTGCAGTTACAACTTTGTTTCGCTTAAAATTGACAGAGTTTCAAAAAGTCAAAAATTGCATCGTCTTGATTGAGCACAAGAGGTTTCGTGAAATCCTGACAGTTAAAACATTTGAAAAATAGAAGTGAACTGAAATATCTGTTCAAATGATTTTAGTCTAATTATAACGAACTGAAACTCATCGCCTTTTCTGTCTTGAAGTTTTGTCATTTAGAACTGTGTAGCCAGTCATGCCTATCACTGTCTCAGAAGGCAACAACAACTGAAATTTTCATTTAATTGAAGCGCAAAAATTTTTGATTACTTCGTATGCTAATTGTTTTCTCAAGAGTTCTAGAATTAAGCCTGAACTCACGGATCCATGTTTGTTTTTCTTTTAGTTGAATCAACCGATTTGTTTTGCCATTTTAAGACTTTTCTTAATTTTGCTTTCGTTATTGTTCTTTTTTTCAGTTCCACCTGAACCAAGACAACTTGAGCGAGTTGTTCGCAACACATGAAGTTTCAACAAACGTATTAGTTCCAGGAAACGGAGCCGGAAGTTTCAAAAAACGTGTTTAGATTAATTTTGAAGTTGACTCATTCTTCATGAATAGTTTTAGCTCATTGCTTTCGTTATCAGAAGAGATGAATGAAAATTAATGAAATCTATTTAAAATTATTAATGAAAAAGTATAACATAATAACGTTAATTTTTCGAGAGTTTGCTTTTAGCTGCATATTTTATGTTTCAAGTTCTTAATCCTTGTACTTCCACGATTAATCTCAAAGTTTTTTGTTCATCTGCTTTGAAATAAAGTATTAAACAATAAAGTATCAACTTATAACTCTATAATCTGAAAACTCGACTGGTTATAAAGTGTTTTTATTTGGTTTTGATCTGTTTTCCAAATAACTGTGCAACAAAATATTAAGAGTTTTTTTGAATTTTTTAAAGAAAAGATTCAGAGTTTTTCTGAGAGCAAAAGTGCAAGTAATATTTTTTGTCGAAATCTTTATTAATTTCTGGTTTTTCAAATTGCATGAACTTTATTTGTGCCTACCTTGGCCTGGCTCATTTTTTATTGATTATTACTATTCAAACAAATCATTTTTCTCAAAGTCAGCAGCAGCAGCAGTTTTTGGAGTTAGGTTTTTCTGATTAAAATAATTCCTTCTTTTTTAAACAAAGTTGGCAGAATTTTCTGTTGTTTGAGAATTTAAAAGTAACACATTCATTTAATCAATGCGAACATCTTTATTTCCAGTTTGCAGTCGGAGATGAATTTTGATCAATCTCATTCAATTTTTCAGTTCACCTTCAAGGTAGATTTAGATGAAGAAGAAAAAGGCAATCTTTGGGCGGTCATTAGAGTACACATTGAAAAGTACAGCCGTTGACTGACAGCATAGTCTCAAAAATCTAACATCTATAAAGTGTTATATTATTTCAGTAAGAAATTTGTTTTTGTTTTGCGCCGGCGTGTTCTTGTTCTTTTTCTCTAATAAACAGAGTAAAAATGTCCCGGGAAATGTGTTGATCTTCTTTTTTGCATAATCTAAGTATGGTTTCCAGTTCCGATAACAAATAAAATCTTAACTTGTTCCGGAACTTACGTCCAATTTCAACTCTTTTATACTCATACAGAATGCTTTTTATGAAAAAGCCCGTCAGAAAATTTTGTTTATCAGAACAAATGTTTAGATCAAAATTCTGTTTCATGTTGTTAACGAAAAAAATGGCGGTTTCGTTGTCTTTTGTGTGAAAATTTGAAAGTTGAAGAAAACGAGATCATAAACTAATAAAACTTTTTGTGATCCCTATAAAAACCTTTTAGCGAAACAAAAAACTTGAAATCTCATTGATGTACAGATGAAATGCAGATAATGTAACAGTTATTGATTGTTTTTTTTTCTACTCTTAAGTGAATCTCTTTACGTTAGTTAAAGCACGTCTGCGAAATAGTTAGATGACATACCTTGTTTTTGTTTTCGTTTGAATCATATTGGCGAATCAATTAAAAATTCTGTATGTTTTATTGGCAACTGGATTTGTATTACGGTTTTGCTAACCTGAAAACCACTTTTAAAAAATTACTAAAATTAGAAAGTGACTGAGTTTTTTCTACCCAGATGAAAACCAAAAAATAGTTTTCTAGCCTTTTCAGAAATTAGTTTGAGGTTTAGAATTTTTCTAGTCAAATATCAAACACTGAAAAACCACCTGCATTATACTTCGACTTTTTTCCTCAAAATTGTTTTAAAGCTTTCAAAATCTTATCCAAAAGCTAAAGCTCCAAAAGATTCTATGGTTCTAATATTGATTCACATCATTTTATTTTTAAAAAGATGTGGTTGAGTGACATTAGACAATTTAAAATTTCAAAGCTTGCTATCCAATCAATCATAAAAATGCTGCTAAAATATCTGGGTTTATTTAAAATGTTAATTCCCTTCTCACTGAATTAGCTAACTAAGCCTGAACGCATTTTCAGAAAAAATTCTTCTTATAAACTGTTTGAGGTGTAAGCTTTCTCTATTATTTGACTCAAATCGAACAAACATTTTTCATTGTATCGTATACCCACTTTTATTTGTGTGTTTATATTTTTTCATTTTTTATTTTTAATTTTTTAAAAGTGTTTATATTATTTTTTATCAATATTTAATAAAAGCGAAGGCAAAAAATGTGTTTATTCTGATAATTTTTTTTGAAAATCTCGAAATAAAAAATTGCGGCCATTGTTAATGTTTGTTAATCACAAAAATTCTTAGCCTCATCATATTTTGTTTACTAAAGTTTAAGGAAATGTTTACAGAAAACGAAAACTTGTTACTTGGGTAAAATCGAAAAAAAAATAGTGCGAGAAAAAAGCTGTTTTTCTTCGCTGTGCTTTAATTGATTTTAACCTGGAAAGAACATATTGGTAAAAAATCAGAAATGATTGCAATGAATACTGTAAATATGTGAAATAATTTTTGGGCAATTTTGTGAATGTCGTGAATGCCTAACAATTAGTTCACATATTTACAGCATTCATTGCAAACTTTTCTGAACATCGTTTCTCATAACAATCCAGGAAAATGAAATTATGAAGTCTTAATGAAAGTGGCGAGAAAAAATCAACGCAGGACATTGATATTCATCGCAGGTTTTCCCAGAGTTATTTACGCTGTCGAAGTCGTTCCTTGAACTTCTGAGAAATGGAGTTCCGGGTGGAGATGTGAGTGGATGTGAGCAAAAAAATTGAAAAATTGCTGAATATGCTGATATTATGTAAGGAATATGCAGAATGTGTTGAAAGTTTACTTTTAGGCGCTGAATGTGCTAAATAAAATCTAGCGTTTTTGGCAATATTTTGAGTATGACCGCTGCCGTAATGACAAAAATGCTGTCTAAATGATATTGTAAAGTTCGAACCTGAGTCAGGGAGAAAAGTTTTGAGTTTTGAAAAAGCTGCAACGGTTGCCTAAAATATCGCAAAAATGCACCACAAATCTGGAGACAAGTTTTAACCAACTCACCGCTAAACTATTCACCTCTCTAATGGCTATCCAGAAACACCAGTAATAGAAAATGTGTCTGCATCATGAGAAATGTTGAAACCTTGGTCATTGAAGCTTTCGCACATTCTCTTCTACCAAGGCATCACCTACAAGTAAAATTTTGTTCTGTATTTTTCATCAAATATGCACAGAACACATGAACTAAAGACAACTAATAATCAAAAAATTTCATACAGGGACCACAGGTTGTTGCCGAACGAAAATAATAAGTTTTTGTAGGCCAGTAGGCGCGTTATTATAAAAACTAATCTTTCATGATGAATTATTTGATGAATTATTTTGAAAATCCTTGCTCAAAACCAACAAGTTAGTTGACGATGAGCTCGTTGATGATAATGAGTTAGTTGAACCACAAATTGAACAATGAACGCTCAAAAAACATTAGCATTAAAAAAGGATGATAAAACTTGCTCTAATTCTTTCCATATGGATTCATTTAACCCGCAATATCAACCTCATATCAATTCAGCCTTTTGTATTTTAACCCCCTCTAGCACATCGCTCTTCTATAATTTTTTAAAATTTTCTCCAGGAAGCGTAAACATAAAATGAAATTTTGACTGAACAAAACAAAAGCAGGCCTTGCACACACCCAGACACTCACATACACGCGTGCCCACACCACACGCACAAACACACACGAACAGGCAACAGAAACATATACACGCGCATATATATATATATATATATATATATATATATATATATATATACATATATATATATATATATATATATATATATATATATATATATATATATATATATATATGCCCATTTTTCGAAGAATAATATTTGCTTGAAATAGTTCTCTAACTAGACCAAACAACGTAGAAAAAACTGGCCCTCAAAAAAAAATTCAGTATGCAAAGCCAGCGCAGTCTGTACTTTCTCGAGCTCTCTTTACCGTCCAAGACGACAAGAAAAATTGTGCGATTTTTTCTGGCAGCCTAAAAAAAATCGAGAGTTTTCATAGCACACTTATTAAGTCACGTTTAACCTACAGCACGTGGGAGACGGTCCCCAAAAGGCCAAAGGGAAATGACGAGCTAAAGTCTGGATCATAAACTTGATTGATCTTTGTGAGTCTTTTCATAAGTTGAACGAGCTAAAGTCTGTATCATGTCGTATTTTGGTCTGAAAAGGTCTTTTCATAAGCGTTTTCGAACGAGCACATGAACGCGCCAAAATTTTGAACGAGGCAATGTCTGGATCATAAGCATTTTTGGTCTGCCTGGGTATTTTCATCGGCAAAAATTATCTGGATGGGTATTTTCATCGGCAAAAATTATCTGGATGGGTATTTTCATAAGGAGTTTTGAACGAGGACCTCAACCTGGGAGGAGTACCTTTTGTTCTCCGGTATTGTTTGACATCTTTGAAGAAAAATCTACCAAATTGTATAAACATTTAGAACTGTTTATTGGTTATTCTTTTAATAAAGTTCTTGCTAATTGGAAAAAAAAGAAGTTACATTTTTATTGAGATATGAAGTTAACTTTGGTTTTGTGTTGAAATAGAATGAAATGAAAAAGAAAAACAAATAGAATTAAATGAATCAGAAAAGTTCTTTATTAAATTCTTCATTTACAAAGTTCTTTAAACTTTTTAAAATTTTTTCAATAAATTTCTTGCTAATTTAGAAGTTACAATTTTTGTTGAACTAAGAAGTCTAATTTGGCGTTGTGTTGAAATGGAATATAGCTCAAAACGCTCTAATAGTACCAAAACACTAGGTGGCATATAGCACGATGTGTTGTCAAAGTTACCACTTCACGCAAACAAAGAAATAGCCCACAAATATCTCTCTTGGATAAGTCTTCCAAAAAAACGAAACTATGTTTGAGCTTTAAGTTGAGCCACATTGGGCGTTAAAATTTTGTCCTATTAGTAGAAGTGTACTATTTACACGAAAAATTGCACGAATCTTGATTTTTTTAGCACCATGAACTATCAGTTTACGCCCATTAAATTAAAGTACGAATTATTAAGTCTCAAGTAAAATAGCATCCCGTTCTGTATTTATAAATGCAAAACGCTGAGAAAATAAACGCAAAAATCTTTAAGTGTTTCTTTGCCGGACGATGTTATATAAAGGCGGGTTTTATTAAAAAGTGGAATTTGGATATGTTCCTGCAGGCTGAACAGAAGAATCTTAGATTAGCTAAGTGCGGCATGCAATGTATTAATCCACATTTTTGACCTTGAAATTTCAGATAAGTTTTTAATCGTTAAAAGTTGTTGTTTCATCAGGCCGCGAGAAAAGCATTAAATAATTTTTTTTGCCTCAGAAATTTTCATTAATTGGATCCAAAATGAAAAATGGACACGACCCTAATTTCTCGGATATATAAGAAAGCATCAAGTTCCAATTTGAAGGAAATTAGTTTTTACGGCGATTGATATCAGGTTTATGTTAATCCAATAATGGTAGGATATGTTGAGGTTCCACAGCTATGTTGTCTTTTCTTTCTTCGCCCAGGTCCAAGTTTTTGCTTAAAACTATGTAAGAATTGCACTGATGAGCGCTGAAATAAGTTTTTTTTAGCAGATAACTTTTAAATAATATTCCGATTAATATGCTGATTTTCCAACACATTTCAATCGTAATTTCAGCACTCGTCACAATATTAAGCGGATATACTTGTAAAATTTTTCCGCTGAAAACTTTTTTTCAGTTGCTGTCAGAGCATTTATTACATAATTTTCACTTATTTCAGCAGTTATTTTACAGGTTTTTAAAGCTTTCTTTACACCATTCCAACACTGTCAAAACTTACCTTATTTCAAAATTTTCAGCACTTAGCTTGAATAATTTAGATTGCACATTTTCAATGCTTAAAGTACATTATTTAAAACAGTTAGAAAAATACTGGCTACACTTATTTTGTGGTTCTTTACATAAAAAACAGCACTGGAGCAAGGCTAAAAAAGCTTTAAAAGCATTACAACAGAGCAGGCCAACTTTAAAAAGAAACAGTTGGAAAACTGCCAAAAGATGTAAGAATTTTGTTAACTCTTATGATAAAGCATTGATCGCCACTGGATTATAACGCAACGTTGCTTAACTGTATGAAACCAGGTAGTTTATATGTACTGGTCTTCTTTGTGTTATTTGTGCTGAAATTTTGACTCTCTCAGTGGCTCTCCGTGCCAAAAAATGAATACGCAAATTTTTGAATGATTTGTGGCTCTTCAGAATTGCAAAAGATGAAAGAGTGTACATGCTGAGTACCTTATGTTTAATAGTGAGCCAAATAAACTTGCATGTAAATTTTTTAAGGAGCGCTCTGAAAGCGGTTAAATTTTCTATTTTTCAGGAATGCTAAAATTATGTATGAATTGTGCAAAATTTTCCAAGTGTTAAACTTATGTAAGGAATATGTTGAAAAATGTTGAATTTTGGTAAGAAAAATACCGAGTTCTTGTAAAGAATGTGGTGAAAGCACCGAAACACTTTCTTTCTGAAGTGCTGAAAGTATGTAAAAATTGAACTGAAAATTTGAAGCGTTGAATTTATTTAAGGTATGTGTTGAAATATGTGCTGCATTTGTTTAAGCGATGTTCTGAATTTATGCAAAGAATGCGCTGAAAGTGCTGAACTCGGGATTTTGGAATGGCTAAAATTAAGTAAGAGACGCGCTGAAAAATGTGCTGAAATTTGTAAGAGATGTGTTGACACACGCTAAAAATATTTTATTCAGCGTATTCAGCACATAAAACTAGACTTCCAACAGATTCAGCAGATTTCGTACATAATTTCCAGACATTCAGCACATTTCTTTCAAAGTTTTCCGCTTACTCTTGTTCACGTATTATCAATGCCATTTCGATTAATGAGTGCTAAAAAAGTATCGAATTTATTCAAAAATTTTTGTTTTATTCCTTGAAGTATCAGTTTGTTCGAATAATATGTTAAAAGGATAGGAGAGTCACAGTAATCAAGTACTGAATCGATAACTCCATCGAATGGTTAGATTTCAACAAATTGGAATATATGATAGAAATTTTAACAGTTTTTCTAAAAAACTATTTTATTTTTTAAAAAGTTCCTATACAGAATAAGAAAACACCTAAAAATAAAAGTACCGCCTACAAATACTGGGTGATTACTCCGGGTGTGGACTATGAAACGTCTAAAGAACAACATGGGACCTATAACTTTTTCAGCTGGTGTATGTTCATCTGCATCTTCGAGAACATCTCCAATTGATTCAATTTTGATTCACACGGCTGGAGACAGCCACAAAATGGTCAAAAATCAGCAATTGGCAACAACTATATGGGCAACCTTTCCGAAAAGTTACCCAACATTGCAGAACATGGGTTAAAAGGAAATGACTCTTTAATTTTGTTAAAAAGCGTTTTTTAAGAACTTTGGTATGGATTTGATTCTACGATGCGGATTTCAGAGACCTGAAAAATCTCTGACCAAAAAAGTGGAACTATCTTCATTGTGGTAATAGTTGCAGTTGTGATGCTGTTATATCGATAGCATAGCGTACAGATGCTATAACTGTTATGAATTTCAAGATAACCCGGTTTGTTAAAACAACCAGCAAGAACAAAAAGTGTTTACTAAGCTGAATCAATTTAAATGCAGTTGATTCCTTTATTGTTTTGCTGATCGTTATTTTGTCCTGTTTATATTGTTTCAATGGATGACTCCGTTGAACTATTATACCTTTGTGAATAAAAATAAGTTACCTTAAAACGCGGTCATGTTTCGTTTTGTACTTCTTGGTGTAATATGCTTGACTGGAAATAGCCCAACAACTGGCCGAGAAAAAGCAGTAAGATGTTATTTGCTTTAATAGTAATTATGCATTTTGGATTCCCGATGGAAAGATTGGTTCTAAACTTTGATAATACAGTTATGTAATATTTGTTCTAGAATATTTGTTCCAACTCCGGCCGGAGAGTTGTCCAGATTACGATCCCAGGCTGTTTTATTTATTTTCCATCGGCAAAGATCTCGTCAAAAAATAGTAAGCTTGATAGGGCCCAAATTAAACAATATTAGATAACATTGTTAGTAGTAATACTCATGGTTTCATCATCAATGGGATAAAAAAAACACCACAATTGTCTTTCGTATAAAAAGTGTCGATAAATGGCAGCGCTGTTTTTATGATGACACTGAATGGTAAGATTATGGTATCAAAATCAATCTGATACCTATCTCAGGCAACCTCTCGCTTTCATTGAAACCATATCTATGATAAATAAACATATAGGCGCATGGTTTCGTAGATTCGTACATACAATATCCAGCCCTCAATAGAAAAATTAACATCGTCTCGAATAGTGTCTTTTTGACAGCCTTTATTGCTTGCGTTCATTGCAATAATTACTTTTGGCGTTTTCCTAATGCTGTCTTAAACGCCATATACTTAGCGATACTTATATGAAATAAAGCAGACAAAAAGTTTACGATTGGCTTTTTATCTCTAAAAGGCCTAGGTTTACAATGTAACCACAATCAAAGCGGGAAAAGACTGTTTTCTAGAAACGTTGGGAAAAGTAAGGTGATCTCCTAGAACAAACCTCCGAGACCATACATATTAACGGCCTATAGAGAGCATTAATAAAATTTTGTTCATCATTCTTTTTTCAAATTTTGAGACTTTTTGATTGGAAATAAGAAACCCAGAACAAAAAACTCTTGCAAGGAAATCTTTGATCGCTTGGTCAGAAACCTCCTGTAAGGAGCGAAACATTACGTCAAAATCGTCGACTGCTTATCAATCGTGGAAACGAAATCCAAGATCCTATATGGTTTCTTGCATATAATGTCCAAAATAGTACTTGTGTTCGTAGGAAACATGCCCAAAAATTTTTGCAAATGGTGTTAAATTTTCTATTTCACTTAGGTTGACTAGCTGCGGAAGATCTTGCGCCAAAAACTCTATAACAATTTGAAATGTGGTTTGACGACTCTCGCATTTCCGTAGGACGGTTATTTTTTCATCACAATGCTTTTGCCGCCTGTTGGAAAATCAAAATGAAATAATGATTTCTTTCGGGTAACCAAAAACCATCAAATATGTAAACAAGAAACGTAAAAGACAGCCAAAGAATTCAATATTCAACAATAGTTTTATTATAAAACTTGGCTTAATATTTTGTCTTTTCAACCAAAGATATTCAACTGAGAGCTACTGTTTTCGATCGACAACAACAAAATCTCCCTACAAATGAATTGCTTAAGTTATCTATAAACAGAGTCTTTGATCTAATCGCGGTTCTCCAGCATTTTTTTTCTTAAATTGGATCAAGTCCCTCAAAATTGTTTTTGTTATCACAACTTCTTTACAGGTCAACTCGTTAACTATAGCATTGCTGTCACGTTGTTGTAGCGATGTCATGGTTCTACTGTTTGGTAACCTATCAAGCTTGAACGCACAATAAAGGCTAAGCAAGGGATATTGTTCACTTCGCAAATTTGGACTAATTTAGTTAAGACTTTCTTACTTAAAGTTTGCTAAGACTTCAAAAATCAGCCAAGTGACCTGAATGCCCTCTTTATATATTTCTGAATTTTTTACGATTATGTGAAAATACACAAAACAATGTCATGCTTCTGACGCTACCAATTGATTGGTTAACATCTCAGCTCAAGATGTTAGTCTTGTGTGAAAGCTTGAAGTCCCCCAGCGTATCCACGAAATTTTTTTAAATGTGACAACTAAGAAACTTGCCCCGCGGCAGGTACCATCACCATATAAACTTTGATTATGCTGACTTAAGGACCTGATAAAAACTTATCACTATTAAAGAGCGCCCCCTCTCAAAATCAGTAGTGCAAACGGTCAACTGCTACGTCCACCAGTTTTTGTTCCATATATATCCGTTTCGTCGAATTGTGTTGCATTACAAGTCAGCAGTTCTACTAACAACGTCTAGGAAGCCAGTTTTCAAAACTGAAGTTCTATCATTTTTGTTTTCAACATTTTGTAATAATAGTCGGATTTTCCAAATCTATATTAGCGGCTGCAACTTTTCAACCGCTTATTAGTAAGTTGTCTGCATAACCTCTAATCGCATTAGAGTTAATTAATGTTGCAGCAAATTGGAGAATTTTTGAGGTTAAATGCTAGTTAAAAATTAAGCAGTGTTTTCAATGAACTTCCTTACAACTTTTTTCTCGTAGACATTTTGTCTGCTGCCTAAAAATTGACATAGCAGCATTACTAGATATCATAATTGCTGCCGCCAAATAAGCAAATTTGGAAGAAAAAAAACTGAAGAGACGGTGACACTTTGTGAAACTCCTCCCTTTCAAACTACTTTTCTCTCAAACATTTGCTAATTTTTTGTTTCTCTTTCTTTTTTTACTACTGCCCTTGTTCGATATTTCTTCTGTTTGGCTGAAACAGCCAGGCTCAAGCCAATTTACTGTTTCTTCAGACACAAACTTTTATATCTTCTCCAATATTTTGTCTGTCATACTATTTTCTGAAGCATCATCAATTACAAAGTGAGCATCAGCTGTACTTTGAAGCTATAATGCAGCAGCAGGTTTATCAATTTATAGTAACTGACTCCAAAACCAACAAATTTTTGCCCTAATTATAAAATGAGAGTGGGATCTCTGTTCAGTGGTCCCTGTTGTAATAAAAACCACAGAAAACACAATTAAATATATAAGTCAGTGCTGCTCTTGGTACGACATCAAATTGGTTAGTTGAACAAGCAAAATTGCCGTCGCTTACTGTGGCCCTCTCATCAGAACTACCACTTAAGCATTGTCTCGATAACTAAATAAGCTCAATTATTTTGGTTCGTCTTACCTTTTTAAGTGTTTTCCACGGATACTGTTTATGAAAAAGTGACCATTCGGTTCTGCGCACCGGTCGTAGCTAATAAGAAACGCAATTTTCTGTAAACAGGTACTGGTACTCTCGCAACTGATCAACAGCTGCCTTTTGAATCAGATTGCCACTCAATTTTTGAGACTCCAACTTGTTTGCTTCAAGATCAATGAGACAAGACAAAAGTAAATCTTTGAAACTGATTATAGTACTCGTTGGACCAGAGGTTAAACACAAGAACTTCTATGAAAAAAAGGTACTAAAATGGCTATAGGGGATGGTTTGTAGAGTGAAGTCAACTCTTTTCATCAACTGTTGACATCTTTCATCTGTTGCTTGAAGTGATAACTTCTGTCACCCTGACCGGACTGCCAACGCACATCTGATGGTCTTCTCGTCGGGCAAATCCACTTCATCTGTTTTAGTCTACTGTATCTCTCCTACGGACTCGTTCCAAGCCACCCTGTTATGCGCCAGGGAAATGCTATACAACCGTCAGATATATCACTCGTCAAACAAAGATCAGTTTTAAAGTTCAGCTTCAAAGGTGCAATTGGCTTCGTAAAGAAATAAAAGTGAACCAATCTAAAGCCTCCTGTTGATTCCCATTGGCTTTTTAAGAGTGAATATTTCAAAAATTATTATCAATTTGTCAATGAAATTTTGCTTCTTTTTTAAACTTTTTAACGTTTTTAACGTAGTTATCGTTTTTATTAGAAAACAAATACGTTTTGCCTCTTTTTTGTTCTTCTTGTTGTATGTCATAACCGCTGTCGTTGATTGTGCCCTTTTTACGTCTGAAATGTGCTTTAAAAAAGAAAAAATAATACGAGAGAAGGAGGCCCAAAGCGTCATGGTATTGAGACAACATCTAGACACATTTCGTTCTCTGCTGAAGCTAACATCTCAGTTATATCAAAATTCAACGCATGCACCGCAAATTAACATAGGTGACGTTAGGATTCAATTTTCAAAGGTATTGTGTTACGGTGACAGAAGAGGCGACAAGCAAGTCGAAGAGGTTCAGGTCAAAGCTTTCAAACTATGCAGAGGCAACGCGTAGAAACGCTAAACTTACGTAAAATATACTTTTTGAAACGCTAAAATTATGTAATATCTAGGCTTAGAAACGCTGAATTTTTGTAAGATCTATGCTTAAAACGCAAATATTATCTAAGGTAAGCTTTAACTAGCGTTGAAAGTTTTAAGTTTGAAAGTTTTGCACATTGTTATTTTAGTTTCAACGCTTTCATTCCAAATTTACGAAAAAATTTGTCAGGGAATTAATTAACTTGTCATCGCTAGTTACCGAATATCTTACATATTTTGCCAAAGTTTCTTGGATAAGGTTCGGGAGCAAAAATGAACTTATTAGTTTTGAAATTTGCTGCTATGACGATGACGTAGAAATTTCTCGCTTTTGGTTTTTTCAGTTTTCAGTTTCTAGATGAATATTTGGATGACTGAATTAATCAAATTTTATCTAAAAACTTTAATTAAAAAAATATGTTCCTTTTCATTTTACCCTGCAGTGATTTTGGATGATCCTATTTTTCTTCATAAGATTTTAATAGTTGTCTTGTTCAGTGTCAACAACAAAGAAATCGTTTGTTTTTAATTGTAGAAAAAAAGCTTCAAGCTCTGCAAGTGCTGCATAATTTGCTTGAGTGTTTACATACGTTTTAAAATAGTTTTCATTCATATTTTTTTTTAAATTTGTTTTCTCAGGATTTCCAATTTCAAACCTTATCGAACGAAGAGGATTTAACGAGCCGAATTATTGGAGGTGTAATTTCGCCGCCTTTTGGATATTTCGTTCAAATAATGAATGTGAGTCGTGATGGTCACGAAGAATATGTTTGTGGAGGCTCTGTTATTGACCTGACATACATTTTAACAGCTGCTCATTGTTTGGATGGTGTTGGTAAGAATAAATGTTTGTTAAATTTTCACAATTTTTTTTAGTTTTCTTAACATGTTAGAGTTGTTAAATAAATTTTATTATTTGAAAAAATTGTTCCTGAATGTTCGTTATTTTTCCACATCGGTTCCTGAATCAAACATAATCAAGTTTTCAGTTTATACTTCCACCCTCCAAAATTTTTCGTGGGGTATGAATTTTATGCAAGCCCGTCTTCTTTGTGGAGCCAATTTTGGCTGATCGATATATTTTTGAGGAGAAATACAAAAGTGGTACCATTGGAAAAAAGGGAAAATCGTTGGATCCATTGGATACGTTGAAGAAGTGAATGGATCACTGAAAAACCTTAATTTTTCCGATTTCTGGAGGAAATATTACGGAATCAAACTGCTCATACCGGTCTTCACAAATTCATACAACTTATCTGATTACCAGTTTTTCTATTCTCAGTTGATCTAACTATCTTCAATATGCAGAAAATAAAACAACTATTTAATTAATTTCTAGTATGAACAATTTCAGGCTGCAGCTTCCCGGACCGAACTCCAAGTCTATATCAGTACTGTTCAAGCCTAATTGCAAGTCTTATTTTGTTTCCCAGTACTGGGCAAGTCAAAATACAAGTCTTAAAAGTCTGGAAAGTCCTAACCAAGATTTGGATAACACTTGGAAGTTGATTCCCAAGTCAAAACCAACTTTTCAAAAAATTTCGAGTGAAAATTTCGAAGTTCGAAAAATTTGGTCACCTGCCACGTTTTCTGAGTTGATTTATAGTCACTTTACCGGGGTGGTTTCAAAGCACCCCAAACCCTTTCAGTACTATCAATTAGCACCCCGGGGGGTCAGAGTAGGCTGTATTTTTGAGTTTTCAGGTAGTTATGGGCCGTTTTCAGCCATTTCTGTTGTTTTTTGCGGCTATTTTTGACATTTCTCCGTCTATTTTAGACGTTTTTTTCGGCTTTTTTTAACGTTTTTTTTTGTCTGTTTTTGACGTTTCCCTGGCTATTTTTGACGTTTTCTTTGGCTATTTTTTCGACGTTTTTTAGGCTAATTTTGACGTTTCCGGACCCAATTTCGACTTGCCGAGACTTGGATTTAGAATTGTAAAGTCTTAAATCAGACTTGGATTTTGAATTGCCAAGTCTTAAATCAGACTTGGATTAGACTTGCCAAGTCTTAAATCAGACATGGATTTAGACTTGCCAAGTCTTAAATCAGACTTGGATTAAACTTGCCAAGTCTCAGCCCAGACTTGGATTTAGACAGCCAAGTGTTAAAAGTGACATGATCATAGTTCTGAATCAGCAATGAAATAAGATTTGGATTTGGACTTGCCCAGTCCTGAAATTGACTTGGCGTTAGGTCTGGGTTAGTATCTGAGCAAGTTTAAAAGCCTGCTGCAACTGAATAAATTTTCCCTATCTGTATAAAATCGTATTGTGTTCTTTTTAATTTTTTTTTCGTCATAAAAGGAATGTGGATGACTTATAGCTATGTAGAAATTTAAATTGGTAATCATACTTGAACTTTAAAAGAGTACGGAGTTTTTGAGTTCTATCGTGTCCCGAGTAGAGACGGGATAGATACTATTATCTTATCAGATCCTATAATTTTCCAAAAAAGTACGACCAGAATGCTTTACTTGTAAGAAAGTAAGATTTTGAAAGTCCGATGTCTAGCCTCTCTCAAGTTCGTTCCGGTGCCCTGCTCACTCGCTCTGGTTTTTTTCTAGTTCACTTTCTATATCTAATTTAAAATGTAGACAAAATACAAGTGCTTGAAGTAATAAATTCATACAAATTTTTAAAGCAAAAATTGAATTTCTGACATATTTCACTTTTTTAAAACTAAGTTAACAGTGTTCACCGTTTCTTATCAGCATAAAGTAGGATCAGTGTAAAATCGTAACCAATAGGCTGAGACCACAACTATTAGAATTTTAGTTGTGAAACATTTTTTTTTAGTTGAACGGACAATTAAGTAATGCAACTAGAGACAATATAACAGCTGCGAACACTGGACAACCATTAAGAGAACATTCAGCTCTAGACGGGGAACGAGCTACCAAGTAGATTAGGTTCAGTAATGATTTTAACGAGAAACGGAAAGTGAAGTAATTTTGTTAGAACTGTTACCTTGAACTCTCAGAACTCTCAGAACTGTTATCATGAAAGTCTCTGTAAAGAGGTTAAGCCATCTCTTTCAATCTCTTGCGTGATTTATATGTAGGTATCCCAGCTCTCATGAGGTCAAATAAGAGCATATAAAAAGCCACTGCTAAGTAGCTGAAGTTCATAAACCAATTATAGCGTATTACTGACCTCAATGCATTTTACGGGGATTTATATGAAATTGCGTTCTATACTGAATACTAGCTTGCTGTAATCCGCGAGTAGCTTGTTGCAACGAAAAAACCGTTAGTAGTCACTGACATCCATTATAACTGAAAGAAATTAGAGTTTTACCAAATTCCCGATTTTCGCCAAATCTGAAAATTTTTACAAGTTGGGACCGAAAATCTGTACACCCCCCCGATTTTTGAAGCCAATATGGCTGAACCAAGCTGGGATCACCATCACCCTAGGGCACCCCTAAGCTATTCACAAACCAGGATTGGTGGTGCCAGCTCTACCCAGTCCGGAGCTATTAACACTTATGAGGGGAAAAAGTGATAATTTTGGGGAAAAATCCGAAATTCGCAAATTTTGAGTTTAATGAACGCTAGTCATACTAGGGTGCAAGAAGGCCCTGAGCCTACGCCTGATTCAGTAGAATACAAACCATACACCAGAAACCGCCTTATGTAAACAAAAGACCCGGAAACACATATTTAATAGGTAACTAAGTATAAGTTGACTTGTCGGCCATTTTGAACTTTTTGTTTGTTACGGACGTACGACGCAACCGGACTGTAACCCGACTGCGGTTAGGTGGACGCGCGGACGGTACCCTAGGAGTCCCCCTATGTAAACAAATCGCTTGTAAGATCCGAAAAATCCGGAATTCGCATATACGTATATTTGGCGGCCATCTTGGCTGATATCTTTTAAATAAGTTTGGTATTCGACACTTTGCGTTTTTACGGCATTGGTATGACGGAAGGTAAACAAAGTAGCCAATAGCATTATAGCAGGTGGAAAACGTGGGGTAATAATGACGGTTATTTGGTTTCAGTAAACAAACTGTTTGCTCGGCTCAGTATAAAAGCGGCTTACACTATAAGCGCAGCGCAGAAGTTGCAAATCGCGAACGAGTTAATTATCGATTGTTTGGCATAATTTGCCGGTACTTTTGAGCGAGAGGCTCCGTGAATCATTATTGAGCGTTGTTGCGTTAACTTTGCCGGAGCGATTAAGCGCGATGCTCTGAATAGTCGCTGTTATAGAATTAGAGTTATTTGGCTAAGTTTGCCTGATTTGATTAGTCTTTGCAGTAGTCTTTGCAGTTCGGTTACATTATTGAGCACCGATTGCTGTTGCAAGTGAGCGAGAGGCTCTGGAACTTGCGCTATTTGGTTGAGCAAGCGGCTCGAATTAGTTATAGTTATTTGGCAGAGTTTGCCTGATTGAGCGAGAAGCTCGGGATTATTGTTGTTGTTAGACTGTGGTTCATCAGTCTGTTATTAGCTGAGGGTAATTCCAGCTGTTTTGATTGCGTTTGCGTATAAGCGGCAATCCGTATTACTGTTGAGTTGGATTCAGAAATAACTTAGTTAGTTATTGTTCCAAGCTTTTGGTTGCTTGTGTTAGAATTAGTTATAGTAGTAGTTATTTTGATTGTCGTAGCGCATGTTACCTGATGCTTATTGAGTTATTGTAATTAGTTTAGGTGTTTTATCATCGACACTTTTGAACAGTCAAGAGCAGAGTACGGGAAATCTATTGTTGTTAAGAAGAAGACGAACCACCAAACTAAAACCTTTCGAATTGTGAGATCTGGGCGCTATCGTTTTCCTGTGATAGGCACCCTAACCAAAATTCAGAATCTTACAATCAGTAAAAAACAGCTTTTATTTTTCTCGCTATTCTTTTAGTCATTTTTTTCACCAGCTGCCAACTTTGAGATTTAGCTGTTACAATTCTTACGGCTGTTAGGAGAATTACTTTTGAATTTTGGATATTCACCTGGTGTTGTACTACAAATAAAGCTATGCTTCAAATACTATGCTTCAATTTCGGCGAAACGTTTATGTAGTCAAAAACTCGCAATGTCAATTAGAAAACTTGAAGACTTTGAAAAGATAAAATTCATTGTATGATAGGATATCTCGTATACCTGGGGTGTCTTGTACAAAAGAAAAACACTAAGATTTTGTAAGCCGGATGGTAAACGTGTAAGAACTTGCAAGCTTTATGTTAAACTTAAAATAACTTGTAAGATTTTTGCAGAAATAATTGTAAAGTGATCAATCTCTTTTTAAGAACATGAAAGAAACTTGTAAGTTCTACCAAGTTAACCATCCGTTCTCGACCAATTTTTATATCAATTTAATATATTAAAAGCTCAATTTGAATGATAATTTTCAACAAGAAATGAAAAGAAACGAATCCTGTTGGAGTAGTTTTCATCAATCAATCATTTCTCTTTCCGAAGATTGGTTTGTTCTTTTTAATCTTTTGATGTACTGTTGTTGATTATTATCAAATGTTTTAAACAAACTGGTAAAAAATTATTTCGTGACCTCTTTGATGTCTAAATGTTCAAAATTTAAAAAAATTGCAAGAAAAATAAGCGTTTAGCTGAAGCTTTATTTCTCAACGGATATATATTTAACATAAATAGCCATGCTGTAGCAAAAATTTGATTATAATCTCTCTTGAACGTGTAATAGCCTGAAGGAGGCGTATAGTTTTTCCCACTTTTCAAAGGCTTTCATCAAAAATACTCAATTTTAATAGCCATTTGTTTAACTGTTTTTAATTGAACTCAATTGGTTAATTCATCTCGCAAAGTTCATTTGGTTTATCTTGAATGCTATCAGTGGGGTATTAATTCCGATGTACATAATTTTTACATGCAGTGTGCGTAGCATATTCAAGAGGGCGGCTTTTTCAAATAGCAGAAGGAAAATAAAAGCAATTTTGCCGACTTCAATTTCTTTTTCGAACTTCAGAAAACCTCACCGTGGCAGTCAGCAACTTCTCTTCAGAAGATGGCTCAATGCAGCTTTACAGAAGTCCCCCATATGTAACTCATAGATTCTACAGGTAAGACGTCATTATTATTGCAGACACAATTGCCAAGTTCACTTTTGTGAATCGTCTGAAGTCGGCGTTGGAGTCCTAGTTTAGATCTCAATTTATGAAATGAGCCTTCCCAGGTTGGCCGAGGTTGGAAAACTTGGTAAGGCCGTAGTACGGCACCGTATAAGTCTTGAATGAAAACCGTACTAAGATCTTGTAAAGTTGACTACGGTCCGTAATACGGCCGTAATAAGTTTTCTAAGTTACCGTATTAAGGCCGTATCAAGATCAATAAGGTGCCGTACTAAGGCCTTACCAAGATTAATAAGGTTTTTAAGGTAAAATATAAGCTGGAAAATTGTCGGAAAAGGCTCCAGTCAACTTCAAAAACTGACTTTTTGAGACTTTCCCAGTATGTTCTGGGTGTGTTTCCCTCCTCCTTTCTCATCCGGGCTGGGGACCGGCTACGGCGGAGTTACAAACTAAAGCTATAGGAGAATTGAGCAGAGCACTAGATAAAAAAAACTAGGCTCGAAAAGCTCTCTCCTAAACAGACAATTTTAACATAAAATAATACATGGAAAATTGTCGGAAAAGGCTCCAGTCACGTTGAAAAACAGACCTTTTGAGACTTTTCCCGTATGTTCTGTGTGTGTTTCCCTCCTCCTTTCTCATCCGGGCTGGGGACCGGCTACGGCGGAGTTACAAACAAAAGCTATAGGAGAATTGAGCAGAGCACTAGTTAAAAAAAACTAAGCTCGAAAAGATCTCTCCAAAACCAACAACTTTAAGAACAAGCTAAACTAAAAATTCATTTTGCACTTTGACCCAGACAAAAAGTGGGACTCCTACGTTGCTTTTCGTTAGCATTCGACAACTCTAGGACCAGATTGGAAAAAAAGACGTTTTAAAATAAAATTTTCAAATAAGCGAAAAACCTCAACTAAAAGACGAACTTTTTTCTACACAAACTAAACTAAAAATTCTTTTTGCACTTGGACCCAAACAAAAAGTGGGACTCCTACGTTGCTTTTCGTTAGCATTCGACAACTCTAAGACCCGATTGGAAAAAAAGACGTTTTAAAATAAAATTTTCAAATAAGCGAAAAACCTCAACTAAAAGACGAACTTTTTTCTATACAAGCCAAACTAAAAATTCCTTTTGCACTTGGACCCACACAAAAAGTGGGACTCCTACGAAACCAGAACAGATTTATTTTTTTTCTGAAACCAGAACAGATTTAATTGAACAGAACGCAAACCAAACACATTAATATTTCTTTTCCTTCTTATAAACCGTGCGCTTGTAGTTAGGAAATTATTTACCAGCTATCTAAGTGGTACTGACAGTTTCATGTTAAAACAAGTGCTACTTTTATCTGATTCACATAAACCTCAATTTTTTTTCGAACTTCATTTTAGAGCTAATCATTGTTGAGACATAATACGTAAGCATTGGTCTTCTTCGGAACAAAATCTCAGCTTTGACGCTTTTGATGGATTTTTAAGATTGAATCTTTTTCTGCTCGATCAATGACATAAACTCTAAAAGATATCATTAGACTTCCAAAGTTCGGTACGGCCTTGGAAGAGGCGTAACAGGTTTTTGCAATTTCGAACTGTTTCGACACAAATTTTTTGACCATCAGGCCTACCTGCAGAGCAAATTAAAGTTCGAAAAAATTATCTTAGAAAAATTACAAAACTTGATACGGCCTTATACGGCACCGTACTAAGTTTTGTAATTTTTCAGAGGTTTAAAAAGTTATACCCAGTGCCATAAAGTGACGAAAAAAGTGACTTGTATGAGATAAGCGGTAGATTTAAAGTCGATTTTAGGATTTTAGAATTTACAAATTGGTAATTACATCAATTGGCTACGGTGCCGTAGAAAACTTATTACGGCCTTATACGGTGCCGTGCAAAGTTTTGTAAGTTTTTTACGGCAGCTTATAAGTCTTAGTAAGTTTTCGAAGTTTTGTCTACGGTGGGCAACCTGGGTTTAGGAGTCTATAGTGGGGAGATTTAAGTCGAGCTAGACTCATTTCACGGGTCCATCGTGGACTTTACATAAGAAGCTTTGATCGAGCCGGGTATTGTGGTACAACAAATCACAGTTTTCGGTCGAACATGGTAATTTCAAAAATGCCATGAGTTACTGTCAGTTGTTTATATATTTCTATCAATATGCAAACATACACCAATCAACACTGGATTGCGGATAACCAAACTAAACGGACAATTGGAATGTTGTAAGTTCTCAAGAAGAATCAGTGATAATTGGGTCCCATTGCCATCACAATTTTTATAGCCGTGAGTTTAATATACTATTTTATTGGTAACTTCAAGTCCAAAGAAGGAAATCATGGCTCCAGCAAAAGTCCAGCATTACATTTGGGTCTAGCTATTGTCCAGATTCGACCAAGAGTCATATTACCCTTTGTCAATCAAAACACCGTTATTGAAAAAGGTAATATTAATCCTTTTTTAAACACGTTTAGTTTGTGCATAGCCTTTTCATACCCCGTCGAGCAGGCAATTTTTTGCCCCAATTTTTTGTGGGGCCAACAAAAAGCTATACCCAAAAATTTTCGATTTAGGGCTTTCAACTTCGTACATTCAAACGTTAAAGGACCGCAACATTTTCACTCTTGAAAGTACACCAATCAACACTAAACGTTTCCATAAATGGAAGTTCTATGGCTACAAAGTTTCCAAGAAAATCAATGATAACTAATACTTCATAATCAACCCACCAGAGTTATTTAACAAAAAAATGGAAACAACAAAAAAAAATTTCACTTGCGAGGGAGAGAGTGTGTGTGTCCCCCTAAGGGACCAAAGAAGCAGGAAGGAGGCAAAAAATCTTTTCAAGTATATTTTTTCTACAATTTATCAAAAAAGTACCGAAGCAAACATTCTTCTTAATTGCAACCCTTGCGACCCCTATAAAAAATAAAAACGCAGTTTTTAATTGAACCAGAAATCTTCATAGTATTTTTTAAAATATGATTGCTTATTTTTCAGTTGATTTTTTCAGACCTACGCATTTTTTGTATCGAAGTCCTGACCCACACAAAATATTTTCGGTGTTTAAAAAAAGAACAATAAAAAATTTGGGCTTAAATTGCCGGAAAACCTCGGAAAAGAAGTTTTATAAGAATCAAGCCCACAAAATGAGAACATAAAATTATAATTCTTTTATCGTAAATTTGTTTATGTCAGACTGAACACTATTGTAGAACGATCGCGTCATCGTATCAGTTTGTGAAGCCTAGAATCAGTAGAGTGCAGAAAGTCGGGTTATGTTGGAAAATAGTTTGAATTTCTTGCGCTTGTGACTGTCTTTCAATATATCAACTAAAAAGGATTAAAGGCGAACGAATAGACCCGAAAAATGTCGACCTCAATGAAAGTTATTTTTGGTATCTTGTCCCTGTGATGAGAAGAGTTACTTCATCCTAATTAATCAGGAGAGTCTCATTCAGTATGGTTTGCTCGTCTTCTGTAAGGCCAACGCCATAATACATTGATGTGTTATACCTAGTAATTATCAGTCAAGATGGCCAAAATTATTGCTGCAGAAAACCAGATCCCAACAATAATTACGTTTCCTGTTTTTTTTGCATGAGGTAAATTTGGGATTTAGGGCTTGTTCACCCCTAATGAGACAAAAGCTCACAACCTATTTGATTGCTACAATTAGAGGGGTTCGTGGAAAGTCGAAATGACCGATTTCCAAGTTTATCAATTTCCCAAGTTTATTGCTACTTTTCATATCAGACGTTGAGCAACCCGCCCCGAAATGAAATGCTAACACAACGCAATATTGCATAAAATTCAAAATCGTAGGCGTTTTTGTGAAATAATAGTTTTACAGAATCTTTTAAATTGAAAACTTTGCATGCCATTGCTTAAATTTGCTGGCACCACAGATGAAGTTTGACAGGTATTTATAACAATCGTCTGAATCAACGGTTGCTATTCTTATTTATAAACGGACCAACCACTTGTTAGCGGTTGGACTCTTTTGTCCTGCTTAATTTGATTGAAGGCAAGGGACTGCAGATGAGTCTCTGGTCAGAACAGATATCATTTTCTGGCTCGTGGCAGCGATATTATTACCTACTGATTAGAAAAAAGCAAAAAAAATCTCAGACTTAAGTGCGTTCGACATGGCCTCTGATAAGACTCAGTTGCGCTCAAATCCACCTCTGATCAGAATCCGCATCCTCCAGGCCGAAGTGACCTCTGATCAGACCGAAATGACCTCTGCTCAGACCTAAATCAGGCCATCGTTCAGACTTTTGTGCGCTCAAACCGCTGTCCAGACCACGTAATTTCGGTCTGGGAGCACACGGGTGTGCATTCGATGGGTCTGATCATAGCTCAATTTGGGTCTGAACCTCAGCCTGGGTTACCAAGATCTTATCGAAGACATTGTTTAAAAATTATCATTACGTGGCAATTCATCATTGGTCAAAAAAAATTTTTTTCCGGTGATGATTTGCCTATGGTGATTATAATTCAGTTTGATTATCGCCAAATTGATTTGCTAGCCAGACATTTTTTCAAATTAGCTTCCAAAGTAAAAAGTGTTACGATAAAGCTCGGCAGTGAACGTTACAGGCTCGTCTCCAGGTCTGAACTGACGTTTATAAAAGGTGACTAAATTTACTTGAGTTGGAACAAAACTTCGTTCTACAATCTGAACGCATTGGAGAGAGAGCATTTGAAATATGATTTCTCTCACTTGCTTCTTTTGAGTTGTTGGGAGTAAATATTAACATATAAAGAAAATCACAATATTAACTTCACGTATTATTGACAGCAAATCTTGACAATAAAGAATGAGGACGACTCAAATGTAAACAGCGAGAAGCTCTCAAGGAATTCATGATTTCAGTGCAATAATACTTGAAATTTATCAATTTTAATAGCAAAAATTTCCTTGGAATTAAACACATTTGAAAAACCCATCCAAACATCAAAGTCAAGAGCTCACAATAACAATAACAGAAGAGAGAAAACAACGGATTGAGCGTGTTTTGTGAGTTGCAATAATACCTCAAAACTATTAAAAAAACGTCATTTCGATAGAAATTTCAAATGCTCAAAGACATTTTGAACGTTTAAGAAAATACAAGCCAAATCAATGATATCAATGAAACACGCTTTATTTTAACTCGCAAACAAAAGTTGTTAAATCAATTTTTTATTATAGCAGTTTCAGTGAGAGCTGTTTTCGATTTTCAAAATATAGAAAGAAATAAAAGACATTGTTTAAAATTGTCATGAAAGCTTATATTAGCTAATGCGACCCGGGTTTTGTCAGGAAAATTAAAATATTGAATGTCTTTTTAAATAAATCCAGTGTCATTTCAACCGGTTGCTTTTCGTTGTTTAGAATTGACGGCGAGCTGAAGCACGATATAGCTCTAATTAGGTTATGTGACATGAAAAGAAAAAACTTAGTTCTGCCAAGTATTCGGCTCTGTGGACTGGAGGAGAAAAGCTCAATGAACAAATACACGATTATTGTGATGGGTCGGATGGTTCCTAACATAGCGAAGCGGGAAGCAACGTTTCCCAAGCTTCTCCAGCTCGCCTATCAGATGGAAGCCAAAGATGAAGACACTAAATGCGGATCGATGGAGCCTTTTGATGAAAGTTTTGTTTTGTTACAAATTAATCCCCCTCCTCCCCCTCCATTCGTGTATCACAGTTGAGAAAAAACCTAGTCCAGGAGACCGACCGAACAAAAACGAAGTGAAAAATGGTCGTAAGCTCGGTTTGTTCGGCATTTTTGGTTTTAAATGCAGGAAATCTAAATTTCCCGGGTCGAGGAATTCGTCAAAATTTATGTAAGAAATTCGCTGACAACCGCTGAAAAAAAAATATTTTTCAGCGGATTAATCTTACATAATTATCCGCTTAAAGTGCTGAATTTTCAGCACCTTTCTTACATAATTTCAGCACTTTTAAGCACATTAAGCGGATAATTATGTAAGATTAATCCGGTGAAACATATTTTTTCCGCGACTGTCAGCGCATTTCTTACATAATTTCAGCACTTCTCAACCCTTTTCTTACATAATTTCAGCACATTAAGCGGATAAAAATGTAAGATTATTTCGCTGAAAAAATTTTTTTTCAGCGACTTTCAGCGCATTGCCTACATAATTTTAGCACTTTTCAGCACATTAAGCGGATAGTTATGTAAGATCCAACTGCTGAAAATATAATTTTTCGGCGGCTGTCAGCGCATTTCTTACATAACTTTCAGGACTTCTGTTACAGAACTTCTGCTAAGGTATAAAACCAAATTTTTTGATTGAATGAAACCAGGTAGCTGAAGAATAATTATGTTCCTTCCGTTAGATATGATGAAAGTGGGACGCTTTTCACTCGGTCTGTTTTTCAAAAAATTGATTTTTCATATTAAAAAAACCACGCAGAGTTTTGATTGATTAGTGGCTCTTCAGAAGTGCAAACGTTTTAAAACGACAGTATTTGAACGACGGTGGCTAATAGCCAATGTAAGAGTGGCAGATTATGCCCACTTATAAACAGATATCTTTAAACCTTTAAATTGATATGAGGGGTTTCTGATGGGTAGTTCCCACACATATTAGTTCCCACACATATCGTGAAAAACAACAATTAGTTTACGAAAATAAAGATTTTGCTTACGGAAATAAGCAACACTATTTTTTTCAAAATCTATAATAAGTCTTTTAACCAGATACATAACTGTATATTTTATTTAAATACGTATTCAAAAAATTATCAAAATTGTCGGAAAAACCGAAATGATGGCTAGATAAAAAAACAACACAAATGATTCCAATTAAAGATTTCGATACTTTTAAAGAACTCTTGATACAAAAATCGCCAAAAATAACAATGTTTGTAAAAATTTTACAATAATTTTCTTATGTGCCCCAGTACGTTATTTACCCGCAGTTTCAGAGAGAGCACGTGTTATTACATAAAAAATCAGTATGTAAACTTGCACCCAAAAAGTTTAGGGTCACAGACAGAAAGGTCACAAACTAAGATATAGATTTTCAATAGATTATAAATTCTTCAGTCTGGTTAATCAATCCACTGTTGACCAAATCAAATTATCATTACGTGGCAATTCATCATTGGTCAAAAAAAATTTTTTCCGGTGATGATTTGCCTATGGTGATTATAATTCAGTTTGATTATCGCCAAATTGATTTGCTAGCCAGACATTTTTTCAAATTAGCTTCCAAAGTAAAAAGTGTTACGATAAAGCTCGGCAGTGAACGTTACAGGCTCGTCTCCAGGTCTGAACTGACGTTTATAAAAGGTGACTAAATTTACTTGAGTTGGAACAAAACTTCGTTCTACAATCTGAACGCATTGGAGAGAGAGCATTTGAAAAATGATTTCTCTCACTTGCTTCTTTTGAGTTGTTGGGAGTAAATATTAACATATAAAGAAAATCACAATATTAACTTCACGTATTATTGACAGCAAATCTTGACAATAAAGAATGAGGACGACTCAAATGTAAACAGCGAGAAGCTCTCAAGGAATTCATGATTTCAGTGCAATAATACTTGAAATTTATCAATTTTAATAGCAAAAATTTCCTTGGAATTAAACACATTTGAAAAACCCATCCAAACATCAAAGTCAAGAGCTCACAATAACAATAACAGAAGAGAGAAAACAACGGATTGAGCGTGTTTTGTGAGTTGCAATAATACCTCAAAACTATTAAAAAAACGTCATTTCGATAGAAATTTCAAATGCTCAAAGACATTTTGAACGTTTAAGAAAATACAAGCCAAATCAATGATATCAATGAAACACGCTTTATTTTAACTCGCAAACAAAAGTTGTTAAATCAATTTTTTATTATAGCAGTTTCAGTGAGAGCTGTTTTCGATTTTCAAAATATAGAAAGAAATAAAAATATTGCACCAATAAGGTGAGAATAGAAACACTTATTTCTCTTCTTTGAAGTTTAAATCTAAAACCCTGCAAAAATGTTAGCTAAAAATAGTAAAATTTGTAATACCTCCGGACTTACCAGTCATTACACTTCAGAACTGAATCATGGATCTTTTACAGAATGCACAGAATACTGATCATGGCATCCTATAGACTGTTTATTATGAGCCTCTATCAACACTTCTGGTGATTATCTGAACAGGATGAAAAAATATTCTGCCGTTACTCTGAACAGGCTGCAAAATATTCTGTTGTTACTCTGAATAGGATGACGTATTCTACTGTTTATCTAGCAGGCGGTCTGCATGTATTTTGCTGTTCTACATAGTGACTCAAGCGCGGCAAACTCAAGCGCGGCAAAGTCAAGCACGACAAACTCAAGCGCTTCTATTTTAAGCAAAGCGCGGTAATTTACACACATTTATTTACTCAAGAATTCTACCGACCTCCACTACCGACCTCCGCCACCGGCCTCCACCGACCTCCGCTACCGACCTCCACCGACCTCCGCCACCGACCTCCACCGGAAACCACCGACCTCCACCAATCTCAACCGCTTTCACTCCTAAGATGTAAAGCACGTTTTTGAAGAAGGCTGGTTTCGGGGGGCGGCCATTTTGGTCACATCGTGGATTTTCGAAAATTTCAAATTCTTTTATTATGGAATTGCTATGCACATACTGCAATATGTTGGTCGATACTTGTCAGACTACGCAGTGAAACAACAGAACGCTAGTGATCCTAGAATGCAAGACTCATCATGCTCAGACAAACAGCAGTCCCCTTCTCCTCATACACGTATAAACAGCATTAAAAACGCCATCATTAAGTTTATGCTGATTTAATGCTCAGTCTGTCAGATTTATCTAGTCTGCAAATAACAGGATTCAGTGATGAGTGAAATTGGAATATAAAGATTCATTAATGAAATGCTATGAGAGGTAGCTTTATTGACCGGGCTTTTATTGATTACTAATCACTGACAAACCTAAATGATCAAAACAACACAAAAGGCACGCAAACCCGTGAAAAAAGTAAATTTGAACTTAAGGGATTGCTGACGTAATTTCAGGTCAGAGTCATCCACTGGAACTTTCAACGCGCAGCATTCTAGTTGACCAGCTAACAAAAACTTAACGAAAAATGAAGTTTTTAGGCATACAAATTATATTAATTAGCGAAATTACACTAATTACAATTATTTGGTGACTAGTTTCAACTCAAGAGGTAAAACAATTTTCGGCCAAAAGTTTTGAAAAATTGTTGTTCAATTCAAAATAAAACAGCTATATATCGAAACGTTAATCTCTTTTATTGCGTCTTGATTTATGCCGGCCCATCAAAAATGACTACACCGTGCGTTTCTAATACATAAAATGAAAATCTGTTTTTAGATTTAGTTATAGGGTTTTATAAACGTTTTTTTTTATTTATGATTTGGCTCTATCGAACTTATGAACAGAACTTGAACAAAAAGGGACTAGCCTTACAGTCAAAAGATTCAAATAAATTGTAACAGGTCTATGATTAATTTCACTAAACTAGTACTGAATAAAACGGGAGAAACGAGATAACAGTCTAGAGGAACCACTGATTTAACACTTTTCAAAACTGCGTGAAATTCGCAAACATCGTTCTTATGGTTTTTGCATGCAAACTTACAATAAGCCTTTTGATTTGTTGTCGCAACTTGCTCAATCCAATTTAAAACTCGGCCTTTTTGAAATTTTTCTAACATAAGAACTATAGATCCCGAGGTTTTCTCCAATTACGTAAGTTTAAATTTCATATTTGGTAACAGTTTCTTATAATTTTTGAGTTCTTGAGGTGTTATCTTTTTTCAAGCAAAATTTTGCAATATTTTTGTAAAAGTTTTGCGTAAGAATTCCAAACGTTCTAGAAAATGACGAAGATTTGCCTGAAGGATACGAAGGAAAAGAATGTTCCCATGGACTCATGTGAACACGACAGCGGTGGCCCCGTTATTAATGTAGACAAACAATGTCAGTATGGAATTATATCTCATGGGCCTACCACTTGCAATGGCACCGGGTCTATCAGTGTGAGGGCTGCTTTCTACCAAATGTGGATAATGACAACTAAGGAGATACTCAACGCCAAAATATGCCCTCAGAAAGTATAAGAAAAATAGAAGAATCTATCCCCCCCGGTGTTTTTGCAAGTGATCACAGTTATAAAGAATGTGCTGTTATGTAGCTCGTTTCTACGTTAAAAAACAACACGGTCGACGGGTGTGGGGGAGGGGAAGGGCAAAATGTATTCAAACGGAAATTCTCACTCCTCTAATGTCATTGTATCTTTGTACTTCTGTACATAATTCGGTATATTGATTGGTCTATTTTAATTGTAATGTTTGCTATTATTATTGGGACCACATAATACATTATGCAAAAGTGTAAATAATTTTGCTCAAGTTCAAGATATTCCCAGAGCATGAGACAAAAATTAACCGAAAGAAATGCGCGCATTATCTTTTCGCGTAGCTCGAATGACGATCGCCTAAATGGCAAAATCCTAAAATTGTTTAGTCTCAATTTTGACCGATGCAGAAGTTTTATTCAAAGAATTGTGAGTGGTATCATTAGAAAACCCGCCCGAAAACGCAAAATATTTTAGTTGGATTTTTTTTAATCTCGTCTTTTTCGAGGAGTTATCGAGGTTTCAAAATTTTGTTAAATTTTGACATTTTACATCTCAATTTTATTTAAATTTAACTTCTTTTTCGGTCAATCTTCGACTTATTTTTGCAAAAAAAATGTATTTAGTTATTGTTTTGGAACAATTGCGTGCTTTTAATAGCCCTCTGCGATAGTGAGACTATAATAATTCACATTGTCATTTATACAACCTACAGGACTTTGATTATAATTGGGTGCTGTCTTATTTAAGTTCTTTTATGAATTTTAGTTCTTTTTTTTCTTTTCAATCAAAAAAACTACAAACATCAATTGCATTAAAGTCAGGAGCTTATGGTTTTTAGTCTTCGACAGTTTGCGTTACCTTATAATCGTTGTCGAATTGGATAATTTACTTGTATTTATTGTTCCCATGTAGTCATATGACCTAATCTCATTATCTGGTCTCATTGGCTTTCATGATTGACCCTATTTAAGGTAATTGGTCGATTACCAATAGTTTCCACTAATTTGAAAGCATTTGCTTTCCAATATACTATTGAAGTCAGTAATTTTGTCACACCTGTTTCCTTCGGTGATGAATTATGAACTAGTCAAACTAAAAACATGTCTCATGTGATTTCTAGTGAAATACAAATCAATGTGCTTATTGAATTTAGTTTTTATCTAATGTTATTATGAATTTGTTAATATCCGTTTTCAAAACCTATGATTTCTTTGTTGTGCAAATATGTGTTGTCTGTTTTGTGTTTTTCGCTGTCTTGTCACTTGCTTCTGCCAATGAAGAGACCCATTATAATTCCAGTGAACATATATAAGGTGAACATATGAACATAAACTTAATACCTAATGGTTTTTTGGCCTCAATTTTTTTTTAATTTAGTGAAAATTAAATTTGTTTCTGTCTAATCCTCAGACATTACAGATTACTTTTGCTGCTACCTTCTGAGGTGTGAGCAACAAAGTTGTGTAAATGTGTTAAACTTTTCGGTTTCGAGCACATTTTCTTACAGGAAAAACACTTTTTTTCGAACAAAATGTGATTTTTCAAATATTTAGTATTATCTTGTTTTTCAATTAGCTTGTTGTTAATTTTGTCGCAACATAGACATTATATGGAACTATATGTAGTAGTTAAAAGTTTAAATAAATCAGTAAATGTTTTCTTAAAATTTTCTTGACGACATTAACTTTCAGAAACTTTGTAGTTCAGCCAAACTGTCCATTTTTTGCCCTGTTCATTAGTTTTTCCGTTTCCTAAGGATAATGAGGGTGAACTTTTTGATATGTTTTAATTAATCTTGCTTGCTAGATTTCCCCTTTTCAGTTTTTTAAAGCATTTTACAGCATAATTTTTGCATATATGGGTTTATATGTTTTTTTACTGTTACAAGTTGTTGTTACCGTAATGAAGTACCTATTCAAGTCATTAGTCTGTTCATTTTTTGTCATCATAAATCATTAGTCTTCATCTGGTTTATTTTTTTCTTATTTTTTTGTTGCAATGGGCTAACCAGGCACGAAGGATCGACTACTTTTCCAGACATTTCCTATTACAGTTTACAGATTAAGACATTAACAAATGACCTGAGCATGTCGGTGACGTCTTTGGTTACCGCATTCTGTGAGCGTTAATGGTTGAAAGGTTTTATTTGCATTACGTAGCTTACAAATTGATACGACTAAATTGCGAATAACAAAACTATTCATATTGGAGTCACCCAATATTGGTTGTTAAGATTGCTTTTATGATTTTATAAGGTTTGTTATAGCGTTAATATTTTAGTTGAATGGCATAAGTGTTTGAAATTTGGTTGCAAATTGAAACAGATTTGAATGACATTTTGGTCTGGCAAAGTTAGGTGCTCGCTTCATAAAGATATATTTTTCTGTGCGAGGATTTATATTTGAGTTGAATGCTTTTTCATCAGCAATACCTTTTGCTCAGTAAAATTTCTGCTATCTCGTTTTTTTCCGAAGTGTAAATATTTTGCATTGTTACATCTTACACGATAAGGAATATAAACTTACTCCAACCTCCATGAAATGGGGGTTGTTAACTTCATGCTAATTTTTGATGGCATAGCAAACATTTTCGAGAAGACGATACTTTTTTCTATTTTTTCGAGGAAAATTTGAGGTTTAAATTTTTAAAAATTATATTTTTATTTCTCTGGGCTTTCTACATTTAAAATGCACCTTATTATCTATAGATACTTATAAAATATGAGAAAATTTGTAATTATTACTTTTTTATTGAAAAGAATAGCCTCAATTTTGTTTAACTTTATTGAAACATTTCTGGTTGGCTACACATAATTTTTATAGGAGTATGAAATGCGTTTTCAAAGAATTGAGTTGCACTAGGAAATGTTTTCGCATTCCTGTTTCTAGGCATTGTTTAATCAGTTTTTAGAGCTATTTACCTTGATATCCAATGTTCTTAATTTCAGAAGATTCAAAATTATTAATACCGACAGAACGGGCAATGACTTTGTCAATCTGTTAATTATTTCCTATCGAAGATGATTGTACGCATATTTTAAGAAAATTACCCTAAAAACAAGGAAAAGAAAACCAAACAAACTCCTGCTCTTGTTTCTATGCAAAACCTTTTTGTGTTAAAACATTCCTCTGTTTTAAAAGAAAAGTTTGAAGAGGTTCAATAACCTTTCTTGGAGGTGCCAAAAAACGCTGCTGTTTCGAGGTAATTATTTCGCTGCTGTTTTCGGGTAACTTTCATGTTTTTAAAAACTTGTTTTCAATCAGGAAACAATGATCGTCGAACTAAATGACTGTGAAAAAAATGATTGTCGAAGGTAATTAATGTCTTTTCTAACTAACCTGTGCACGTTATTCATCAAACAATTAGACAATCAAAGGACAATTCAGATGAAGCTTCAAAAAAGCTACCGACTTTCAGGAACTCGTTTGAGAAACGATGTCTAGAAATTTCTACCTATTGACTCGTGCTCATTTATAGATAAAAATTTAACATAAAAATGATCAGACCAATCCAGACTAAAATTAACCTAGATCAGACAAATCCAGACGATAATCAGTCATGATCAGACTGTACTTCGTTTTTCATGCGTGCTCGTTTTCAACTCGTTTTTGTTGTGACCATGATTAGACCCATCCAGACAATAATCAGTCATAATCAGACTTTAGCTCATTTTTCATACGTGCTCATTTTTGGCTCGTTTTTGTTGTTTACTTGAACATACAAACCCAGATGATAATCAGTCATGATCAGATTTTAGATCGTTTTTCAAACGTGCTCGTTTTCAGCTCCTAATCAGCTTATAATTTTCCCAAATTAAAAGCAAATTTAAAAAAATAAAACGCTTTTTCTTCATGTGATCAAATAAATTCTTTCTTTGGCTTCTAAATTTAAAAAATTAACACCTTTTTTGTTTAGAACCAAACATACGTACAATAGTTTATGTGTAAATCGAAAATAGAGGCAATACCGAAGAAAACACGTAAGGCTTTTTAAAATTGATGTTTACAGTAATAAATCCATCTGAAGAAAAGACATTACTAAAACTATAAACAATGAAAAGAAAAGGCAACGGCTGATAAAAAATTTTATTTAGTATACCATTAGTGCATATTTTGGAATCAATGGATGAACTTGGAGAGTTTTCCATAAAAAACGTCGTATTCGACAGTTAATCAAAATTTCCTCTTAAGGGGACCGGCATTTTCTATCGGCTCAACTCCTTTGGTTCTTGGTTCTGATCAAAGCCATCAGACACTAGCTGTGCCTCTGATCAGTATGCTGCTTTTTGTTGTCTTTTGGCAGAGCCAACATCTCTCGGTAAAAAAAACACTTACATCAAAAGATTTAAAAAATCCGCTCAAAATGGTCTCTGATCAGACCCAATTGCGCTCAAAATCTCTGATCAGACCAATGTGCGCTTGAAATAGCCTCTGATTAGACCTAATCAAACGGAAATGACCTGTGATCATAATATCGCCAGACTGAAGTGACCTCTGATCATACCATCCCCAGACGGAAGTGACTTCTTATCATACTATTGTGCGCTCGAAGGAAATCCCAGACCCTGTAAATTTTGGTCTGGAAACACACCGTGTGTGTTGAACTTGGTTCTGATCAAAGGTCATTTCCGTCTGGCACCTCAATCTGGGATTGCTCTACTTCTGATGAGACGATTTTTTGCTTTGTCTTCAGCCGGGCATCTCTTTTCGGGCTATATTGTCGAAACTCAATAGTCGGATCTTTTAAACAATATGTCGACGTACAATCCATGCCCAGTGATTTGTATTCAAAAACCATTTATTGCTCATGCTATGGCCAAAGTTCCGAAAGATGATGTTCAAATACAGGTTAACATGGTTGTGAAATTATTATTATTGCTTACAGCTGCTATAGAAGGTTGCAACACAATTTTACATATTACATACTGCTACCACAGGCCCATTTACTATCAGCAACCGCCTTCTTTTTCTTATAACAAGTAAATGACTAGAATTTACAACAGTTGGTTAACTACTGCTTGCAATTGGGATATAATGCTGTTGTAATTTGTGATGATCATTATAGCGTTTGGTACCACCTAATTCCTAGCAGCAACTAATAAAACGTATAGTGCGGTCAGAATCAGTTTGAGAAACATAACTTAATTTATATTTTTTGGACACAGAGCCAAAAATTGTTTTGTCTGAGCGTAATGCGATCGATAGCGGATCACGCTTCTTTCAACGCGTCAGCGGTGTCAATTTAAAGTTCAAAGATTGTAGAAATAAGCAACTTTATCAAAACTTTGCGTTAACTTTGACTCCTTAAATAAATCCTTGATACTCGTTACGCGGGTGATTGGGTCAGGCTGGGTTACAAGATAAGAAAAACAACACTGAAAAGATTTTTTTGGAAACAAACACCTTTTTAATAACAGGAAACATATCAACCTCCTCAGTATTTTTTTCTATATTCTACATAATTAGCTTAATAGCGACTGGTAAGAACTTTTTCTCTAACAAATTTTTACGCCTGCAATGCATTTCTCTTTCATTGTTTTTGACAAAGAACTGAGATTTTAGTACCAAATTTTCTTTATGGTATCATTTGCATTAAAGTCTTTCGTTCATTAAAAAATCGTTCATTATCGCCATGCAAGAGTTTCAAGAAAAATCTTGCTGGACGATAATTAAAAACGCTAAAGAAAAATTGCAAAACTTCTATTAGCACGTAATTTAAGAAAATAATTTGAACAAGGAAGCCCGGTAATGTGCGTTAGCACATAATGTTCCGACCCCACTTATACACTAGTTTGGCTTAACTGTAAAGTTAAAGTTAAATAAAAAACTGTTAAGTAAAAAAACGTTTTTTATGTTGTCATAAAAACAAATGATTTCAAATAATGAAAACCATTAGATATCAAAAGCAAACTTTATACAAGTTGATGTTCATCTATACCGCGATGCGAATACTTTGAGAGCTGTCATTATCCAGAATATATTAATCGTATACAAAATTAAACGACAAATTCAGACGCAAAAAATTCAAAAAATAATGCAAAAAAACAGCGTTGAAGCCGCTTAAACCATAATCTCATCGCTAAAAAACAAAATATAATCAACTGTGCCTTCTTCGAACACCAATAATGACATATAAGACCTCTAAATAACAAGACTTGTTAAAAGGAAGAAAAAAAGAAAAAGTTAAAAAAATTCAAATGTAATTTTCCAAAACAATTAACTGCATCGATATAAAACATTATCTCACAACAGAAATAAAAAAAATTGCTTTTAATTGTCAAGACATGTCATGAATCATATATTATACGTCCACAAAAAGAATGATGAAACGACAAAAGTTAAAATTTCAAACTTTTTTTTGCAAAAAAAACAGGTTTCGAAGCCGTTAAAACACAACCAATAAACAAAAAGACTTCGATATGTTCAATCATGGTTTTCTTCAACACCAATGATTTGATATGCGACATATATTAAGGAGACTCGGTAAGAAATAGGCAAAACAGAACAGCACAGGGCAACACTAAAAAATAAGTCTACACATTTTCTAAAAATATTTGATTTCATACGCAAGAAAAAATCCAGCTATCAAGTGAAATTAGTACATAGATTCCTTTGTTTATCAATAGGATCTACAATATTCCAGAATATAATCCAGTCAAATGATTACAGAAGATTGAAAAAACAATAACCACAAAATTCTGCTAGAACACGGTGTCGAAGCAGTAAAAAAAGATAATCTATAGAACATCAGTAATTAGAAACAATTAACTACTCCGTATAATACTGATGTCGATAATTTGAAAATAAAAAATCAACATATCAGAAATTGCATTTTGCATAATTATCCAGTTTAAGTATAAAAACGGGCAAGTTTTAATTCAAGAACACTTTCAAAGGATCCAAGAGTAAAACTGGCTACCATTGGAGTAGACAAAGATTGTGTCAGCAGTTTTTAGGAGTGTTAATCCAGTAAATGTACAGAAAATGTTTTACAGTAATGTATTTCGTGCCATTTTGAGGCATAAAAGGATAAATTTTGAAAAGATTTAGCCAGAATTGTAATAAAAAAATTGAATCAAACAGTTCAACAAAACTCAATTGTTTTTAGAAGTGAAACCAACAACACCTTCCTTACAAATTTTAACATAAATCCTAGGTAAATTTGGCAATAATTGAGTATAAATATGGCAAATGTGAAAAAAGGAAAGAAAATCAGTCAATAGTTTACAAAAATATAAACTTTCTTAACTCCGTGGAAAACGAAAATCAACGCTGGATGATTTTACAATTGATACCTTTCAGAACCCTCTGCGATGATCGTCTAAAAATGACTGAACAAGAACACTCGTTTGAGTTCATATAGTTTCTCCCCAACTGAAGTGGGTCGGAACAATAGTACTATCAGAAAATTAGCAACAAAAGTCTAAGGTTTAATTTGAAGAACGCTCAAACAGAACTAGATTACATGAGTGCACTAGGGCAATCTTTCTCTGTCGCAACTTTCTTCAAATTTAACCTCAGATTTTAGTTTAAAACTTTCTAACAGCACTATTGTTCCGACCCACATCAGTTGGGTAGGAACTATATACTCCCATGTTTTTTTTGCTCTGTCAATTTTGGCTGATCGATATAATTATCGTAGAGAGTTGTGAGTGATATCATAAGAAAGCTTTTCCAGCGTAGAATATAGAATTAAATTTTTTTTTGGTTTTCGTTTTTTACAGGAAGTTATCGAGGTGCAAAATTTTGTGAATAGTAGACGATATTACCTTCTTTTAATTCACAATTCAGTAGTTTTTTTTCCAAATATTCGTTATTTTTTGGTGAAAAATGTTAAAATTGTTACTGATTTCATTTTAAAAGGTAGAGTAGGGTTGCGGAATTGCTCGATCCGTGTTTTTTGGCAATATTATTTGCAAAATTTGGTGAAATTCCGCCGTTTTTTGTCAAAATAGACCGAAAATGATTTTTTAGCCCACTTTTTTGTAAATTTTGCTGGAAGTGGACACATTGAAACTGTGGTAACATTCTTTATCAACTCAAAAAGAGAGATAGTTGTACTTCCGCAGATTTTAAGAGTCCTCGGATTTATAGCTCTGCCTGTTTTTGGCATACTTATTATCGAGAATTACACAAAATGCCTTATTTTTGATACAATTAGCTTGACGGCTGGTTTTCCTGTTGATAGTTTCATCTGCTTCCAAAGGCTGTCACATGCTCATAGCTAATATGATATTTCATATTAGACTGTCTAATTCTCAGTTAGACTGAAAAATATTTTTTTCCTAAACTGTCAATCGCTATGGTTTGAGCCCATTGGCTACAATTTTACAATAAAAAAAATTACTCAGTCTCTGGTTTTTAAAAGAGCCGACGCAAAGAAAGTTTTTGGAAAACTTATTTTGCAGTTTTTTGCTGAAACTAGCTGCTGAACTTAAAACCCGTGTAAAAACCTTATAGCTCTTTCATCTAATATAAAGTTGAACGGAATAAAAATACTTTTATTTGCAACTCAACAACTTATTCTTCAGTCAGCTACCTTTCTGGTGCCCAACACTAATCATTCACTTCGGCTACATGCTATCTTAACTCAAGCGTGGATTTAAAAAGCTATGACGTTGTACAGATTCGCAATATTTTCAGCAAATTCTTTTTTGAAACAAACGTTCCATTCAACATAGGACACAGATTTAGATGTTCTGTCTTTTTTTACGTGTTACATGATGAGCTTATTTTCAACTGCTACTAAACTTTTATGCGCCATTTTTTTTTAAAAAATTTGACGCATAAAAGTTGCTTACCAATTAAATATAAGCTCACGTTTTTAGCTAACATCCATAATAGTTGAAGGAAGTCGAAATTTTGCAAAATTACTAAACTTTGGTCAATCGTGAAATTTTATTCTTGTTGGAACTCCAAAGTTATCCGTCCTCCCATCTTTCCATCTCTCGAAGCCGATATCTCAGCACTAACTGGGTATTACCAGCACCCTGGGAAACCTGTAGGCTATGTTATTTTTGCCGGATTGACTGTGCGCGTAGCTCCGAACATTTGCCATTAACAAACGTAGCGATCAAGCGCAACGCTCTGAACAGCCGCTGTTACCGATTTAACTGGCAGAGTTGACTAATTGATCGCGCAGAAGTTTGGAGTTATTTCTGTTGTTAAAAAGTTGTTCATCAGTCTGTTAGTAGCTGGGAAATAAATTCAGCTGTGTTGATTGCATTCGAGTACCGGCAGCAAACAGTATTATTGTAGAATTGATTTGAAAAAAATAAGTTGGTGATTATTCGAAGCTTGTGGTTTTTTGAGTTAGACATAGCTATCGTAGTGGATTTTTTCATTGCAACAGTACATATTGCCTGTTGCCTAAATTTATTACAATTTAACTATAATTAGTTATTAGTGTTATTTAATTTGAGTGTTTTAGAAGAGCGCAGTAGGGGAAATCTACTGTTGTTAAGAAAAAAACGAACCACCAAAGTAAACCTTTCAGAATTGTGAGATCTAGCCGCTTTTGTTTGCCCGTGATAAAGAGCCTATTCAAAATACAGAATCTTACGGTGACGTTCCTGGGTGGGCTATCTTCTTCAAGTTACACGATTGAAAGAAGCATGAAAACTTGCGGCTTGGATGATTACTGTTTGTCTAATTTCTTCTCGTGATCAGAACACGCGGCGAACAAATGTGGAGCCGCAGACGAAGAGAAAGAAAGACTGATGGAGATGAACAGACAACATAACGATGTGTTTCAACCCTCGTCTGGAGATGCCTTTGTGTTCGAGCGAATAGTGCGTAAGATTACGGCTGATGGGCTCAAGCTTAGCTTCGCAAGTAATAGTGAACAGGGTTTTAGCAAAGTGACTTTCGCAAGTCACAGTGAACATAGCTGAATGCAGCATTGATTAATATCCGTCAGACGTTGAAAGCCATTTGATAGGCCATGAGCGCATTTCCAGAGTTAAATAGTTAAAGGATGGTAACAGATTTGGCTGGACGAGCTCATCATTGGAGTTTGAAACTAGAATGCATCAATGAAGTGGAAAGGGACAAAATAACTCACTATATATTGTTCGCAAAAGCCCGCAAGGATGCTGAAAACAGTGATTCAAAGGTACAACAGCAGGGTCACTACAAATTGAGACTCAACGGAATTCCTTAAGCACCACTGAGACTGGCAACCTTACGGAGGAAACAACTTTCCTCAACAAAGCCAACTCCTCCTCCGAACAGCTAAAACCAGAGTCTGGTATCAAACTCGACAAGAAAAATGAATGATCTGAAGCCTCAAGAGCCAGATGAGATGGTTGAGGAGTTTGCTATACGATTGAAAGAGTGGTGCAGAAAACTAGATTTGGACCAGGTAGAGGCAGAGTACGCTCAAAAATACGGGGTGTGGCAGAGTGTCCAATATGAGATCTGACAGAGATTACCTGAAAACAGGTGCTGGAGCCGAATGTCTGTATTCATGACCGACGTAGGAAGTGCATGGTGCGATGGAACGAGATCAAGCGAGCAAAACGGATCAACTGAAAGACAGATTGGAAGCAGGAAATTTTCAACGGGAAACAGATCCGACGTCCTCTCCCATCACCAGGAGGAAAAATACCAAGCCGCCTGGGGCAAAAGTGAGCATAAAAAAGCAAATGGAAGAGTCAAGCTGACAAACAGTTTTTGCACGTTAAAACTCGAGGAACCGCACAAACATCAATGAACCACACAAAGCTGATTGACAACAAAGAATCTCCAAGAAGCGATTCAGAAATTGTACTATTAGATGATCAGTCGCCCACAAAAGACGTGAGTGCCTCAACGAACACTTCGAAAGAGGACCACGGAGTTGCTACTTCGAGCTTTGATACTCAGGAGTACACGACCAACAAACATATTGAGGCTTCTTCTCCCCCCCGAGGAGAAAAGCTGAGGTTGAGACGAAGAAAGACGGGCCAACGCTTTTTGAAACCAAAGTACGAAAGCGAGATTCTTTCCAACGCGTTGAATAACCGACAAATGTCGAAAAACTCAGTAAGGGAACTGCTGCGTTCATTGTACTTTCTGACAAAAATTACTGTTGCAGATGAAATTAGATGTGGTTGCTGGCAACCTTCAACAGCCGTTAAAACACGAGCAGTATAATACTGTAAACGGTACGGACGACGCCAAATGGGTGGCACAGAACGAAGAACAGACTGTGGAAAGAACGATTGAAGATAAAAATTTTCTCCAAAAAACAATTTTGAGTTGGCAATATTAGGTGAAGGTTTTGATGCAATAATTGAAGTCAATTAAATATTACCTACACACAGCCGGCTTCCAACCACAAAATGGTTGAATCGTTGGGTCCCGATTTGTCACATGGCTCAGGTAGAGACAAAATAGCAGATTACCCAAAAACAAATGAAATTACCGGGAAAACTCACAGGACGACGGATGGTTCTCTTGACACAAATGAGTATTGTGATGCAGCACGAAACTAGTCGGCAAGCCGGGTTAACTTGTCCGACACTAAACTTGTCGTCTGTTAAAGGTAGAAAATCATTGAAACGCCGTCCCTACAATAACCTCAGAGTTCGCTGAAAGATCCACATTGTACAGATTGCTTAAAGAAGTGGGTTTCTCTATTTAAGTAACCGGGAGACATTGTGGTCAGAATCTGCTCTCGATAACTCAACTGCTACTCTACAGAACCAAAGTCGGTCTCTGGGAATGCATTTTCAACTGGGATGCATACCTTCCGAGATAGCTGCACCAGGTAGAAAATGAGAAGCAACATCGCAAAAATTGGCGAAGAAGCTGCTGAAAAATTATCTTCAAGTGAGACAATGGGTCATCAGAGTAGAAGGCAATTAAGCATGATTGGTAGAAAGCCATGGAGAAGTTGCTCCAACAAATTTGAGCGCAAACGCTTGCCGATCAACGCTGAGATGAATTCGGCCTGCTAATAAGTTCCATTTGACTCTGGCTCGTTCAACCAAATTTCGTCAAATTAGTTAAACTTCCTTCTCACTAACTTGTTTTTCAATCATTTGTGGTGTTAGAGATGATTCATCGGTGCTATAACAATCACCGGAGTGGCAACCAGCTGCCTGCAAGGCAGCTGCTCCATAGGAGAAGGCAAACTTGGACGCATGTACGACCAGATAAAATGCAGGATTCCTTTCGCAAGCAATAGTGAAAAAGCTTTTCAGAAGATTGCAGCATTAAACGATTCCAGTCAGAGGCTGCAGGTCATTCAGCAGACCACGAACTCATTTCCAGAGCACAATACTTACGAGATGGTAACGGATTTTGCTGAACGATTTCATTATTTGTGTTTGAAACTAGAATGCAATGATAAACGGAACGGGCGAAACAACTATCGATACATTGTTTGCAAAAACCTGCAAGCATTTGGTCAGAGAGATAGCAGAGAATTTATGATATAGTTATATCGAAGAAGTTTTGTACGAAGAGATGGTTGAGGAGTTTGCAGTACGATTGAATGAGTGGTGCAAAAAACTAGAACTGGATCAAGTAGACGCAGAGTACGTTCAAGTGTACGCACAGTGGCAGGGTGTCTCATATGAGATCTGCCAGCGATTACCCGAAAAATGGATGCTAGAGCCGAATATCTATTCTCTTGAACGATATGCAGATAGTGGATGGTAAGATGAAACGAAATCAAGCGACCAAACAGGATCAACTGAAGCTAGAATGGAAGCAGAAAAACTTTGTATGTGAAACGGATGCGACATTCCATCCCACCACGAGAAAGAAGACTTAAGCGAAGCTGCCTGGGAGAAAATTAAGCAAAAAAATCGAGCGAAAAAAAGGGTGACGAAAATCTTTTGTACGTTAAAACTGCAGCAACCGCACGAACATCATTTTACCACAGAAAACTGATTGACAACGAAGAACCCTTAATAAGCGATTCAGATATTGTTTTTTTAGCTGGTCAGTTGCCCACAAAAGGAGTGAGAGCCTCAATCCATAGTCAGAAAGAGAACCAACGATTTGCTACTTCGAGATTTGATACTCAGGAGTACACGACCAACGCACATATTGAGGCTTTTTCTCCCCGAGAAGAAAAGCTGAGGTTGAGACAAGGAAAGACGGGCCACCGCTTGTCGAAGGAGAAGTGTGAAAGCGAGATTCTTTCCAACGCGTTGGATAACTGTCAAATATCGAAAAACTTAGTGTGTGAAGTGCTGCATATATTCTACTTTTTGATAAAATTGTTGCAGATGAAAACAACTGTGTAAAACACGAGCAGGATAATACTGCAAACTGTATCGACGATGTCCGCGGTGGGCGGCACAAAACGAAGTGCTACCTGTTGAGATAAATGGTTGATGGCGAAAAAAAGATCTCGCCTAATGATGATCTTCTACAAGAAAACAATTTTGAGATGGCAATATTGGATGAAGGTTTTGATGCTGTGGTTGAGGTCACTGAAAGACTCCTTGACACTCAGTTGGCTTCAAACACTAAGAATATGGAACTGTCGCGTCTCGATTTGCCACAAGGCGCAGGGATACAATAGAGGACTACCCCAAAATCAAATGAAATTACTCGCAAAACTTAAGGGACGACTGAGGGATTTCTTGATATAATTGCGGCACAAAACTAATCGGTCCGCCTATTTTAATACTCGGCAAGGAAATTTGTTGACTGTGAGCGATTAGAAAATCAAAAAACGCCGTCCCTACCACAACACCCCTGAGTTCGCTGAAAGATCCACTTCGTGCAGATTGCCTAAAGAATTGAGTTTCTGTATTGAAGTAACCGCGAAACGTTCTGGTCAGAGCGAACGCTCTTGAGAACCCAACTGCTACTCTACAGAACCAATTTCGGTCTCTGGGACTGCATTTTCAACCGGGATGCATACCTTCAGAGATAGCTGCCCTAGGATGTAGACAAAAAAGAACCAAGAAAACGAGAAGCAACATTGCAAAAATCGGCGAATAAGCTGCCGAAAAACTATCTTCAAGTGAGACGACGGGTCACCAGAGTAAAAGGCAAGTAAGCATGATTGGGAAAAAGCCAGGGAAAAGTTTCTCCAACACATTTGAGAGCAAATTTTTGCCAATCAACACTGAGATGAATTCTGCCTGCTAATAAATTACAATTGACCCTTCGTAAAATTTGTTAAACTTCTTTCTCACTAAGTTGTTTTCCTATCATTCGTGGTGTTAGAGATGATTCATCGGTGCTGTAACAATCATCGAAGTGGTGAACAGCTGCCTTCAGAGCAGTTGAACCTTAAGCGAATGCAAACTTGGACCCAAAAAAAGAAAACAAATAAGCAGCAAAGAAACAGTGGTGTCACAACACCTGTAAAACAGTTTAGCCGCAAATTTTAAAAAGGCCATTTGGCTACGAGCAAGATTTGAAATAAACTGAATATTAAAGAAAGAAAGAAAGTTGAAGATAAACTCCCGTTTCTATCTGCGACAAATGCTCGTCAACGACTATTATTTTCCCAAGAAGAGATAGAGAATGCAGAACAGTTTGTGACAAGAGAGCTCGGAAGACACATAAAGATCAGCCGTTTACGATCACTGCAGGCACGGAAAGTAGAGCGACTAAAGAGAGGTTTCTTTACAAGATGGGATTACACAGCGCATCAGGTGTTGGCCTTTATGGACAGATCGTGTAAGGTCTTGTTTTAACCAGTCACGAACTGGCTAATTTGGGTGCACTTATGAACAAAAATGCAAAAGATATCAGAGGTGTTCTGAAACAGACGCTGAGTTTCGTGCAGTTCTTTTAGTGAGATAGCAAAGTTGATGCGCAACTCTTAAGAAAAATTTCAAACACTTAGTGGGGCCCATCGGTGGGAGAACTCTTCGGGACCTTTCTACAACGTTCCGGGAAAGAAATGTGTAAGCACTTAACTTGAGGGTTGGAATATTGAATAGTTTGTTCCTAAATAACTTGTCGAGCGAACCAACAATCAGTTGAGCAGTTACAACGACTACACCAAGCGGGCAAGACCGACATTGAGAAAGAGATTGCCTTAAGAAGTGTGTCTTGTGTGCAGATAACCCTTACGAAAACTAAATTCATAAGGATTCTGTTTGAATGTTGAGCATCAACCTTTATTACAGTTTTACTGATAAAAATTTGTTCTTGATGTTAAATTTATCCGGGAGGACAAAAATATAGAACAGAAGAATATAAAAACGTATCCAGGAAGCCGTTATTTCTAAGCGACAGGTATTCAATAAAAGATTTTGCTTATATCTTAGACTGATTAATATGAAAATGCATTCTATGCTGAGTGGTAGCTTACTTCAACCATCGTGTAGCTCTTTGTAACGCAAAAGCTGCGGTTACTTGCTAACATCCATATTAACTGAAGGAATTTGAACTTTTGCAAAAATCCTAAGTTTTGGTCAACTGTGAACTTTTTTTCAGTTGGAACTACGAAGTTATCCATCCCCCCCATTTTTCGCAGTCAATATCCCAGCACCAACTGGACGTTAACAGCACACTGCGGGACCTATAAGCTGGTTATTTTTATCGGATCGATTGTGTGCGAACTTCTGAATAGTCGCTGTTACTGAAAGTAGCCATTGAGCGCGAAGCTCTGAATAGTTGCTGTTCCTAAACGTTGCGATTGAGGGCAATGCTCTGAATATTCGCTGTTACCGATATAATTGGCAGAATTGCTTGATTGATCAAGCAGAAGCTCGGAGTCAGTTTTGTTAGACTGTTGTTCATCAGTCTGTTATTAGCCAAGGGATAATTTGAGCAGAAAGTTGATTGCGTTCGAGTACCGGCAGCAAACGGTATTACTGTAGAATTGAATTGAAAAACAACTTTGTTGGTTATTTTTCCAACCTTGTGATTGCTTGTGTTAGGCTAAGTTATAGTAGTAGTTATTTTGAGTGCATGAGAGCATACTAACTGATGCCTGGAGTTACTATAATTTTTATTATAATTAGTTATTAGTGTTATTTAGTTGGAGTGTTTTAAAATTGACACTTTTGAACAGCCAAGAGCACAGTACGGGAATGAACCACCAAACTAAGCCTTTCGGAGTTGTGAGATCTTGGCGCTATTGTTTTCCGGTGATACGCAGCCCGATCAAAATTCTGAATCTTACTTTCTTGATAAAATTTTCCTGATTTTTAATTTGCCTTTCTATCTCTTTAATATACTCATAACAGCGATAAAATAAACAAATTTTTGAATAATAAAATATCAAGACAAAAAAGCTCCTTTTCATTTGTTTTGCTGTGTCAAACAACAAGATATTAGTAAGAAACAATTTTGCAGCATCAATTTGAATAGTCAAGAACAATAAAATTTTAAAATTTTAAATGTTAAGCTTAAAACTCCGCAACCATTTGAAACACGACCCTATTCAAGTTTCCTTACAAGGAGTTTAAAATCAAAATCAAGCTTTTTTGTTGACAAATTATTTCTATATGTGTTAACTGTTCCTCTGCCTTTGATTTTGGTAGTTGATTTGTTTTGGAACTTTTCAACCATTTTACCTTCGTCATAGAGAAACCTGCGGTTACGTTCAGGCAATCTCATATCAGTTGAAATGAAATTTATGAAAAGAGTAAAGACTTTTTATAACTGAAAAACTAATAGCTCTAAAAAACCAGCATCAGCAAATCAATTAAAAGCTCTAAATTTGATGATTAAACTCTTTATTTTTTCGACATCAAAATTTTTCTAATATACTGTTTGTCAGTACATTCTAGGACACACGGGATGGGACACTAAACCCAGGTAAAGGTCACCGACCCAAGCCACCTCTTATCATTAGACTGGGTCTGTGCCAGCCCGAAATGAGAATTTCGTGCGATCTCTGATCAGACTTTCGGGCGACTCAAGAAATAGTGCGATTTTTGCGCGACCGTAGCCACCTCTGATCAGACAATGCCAGACAACAATTGGCCTCTGATCGGATTTTCGCTCAACCATGTTCAATTTTTTGAGCGACTTTTGTGCTGCCCAAATTGTTTGTGCAACTTTAGTGCGGTCAATGTTCCCTCTGATCTTACCCGCCTTCAAACTTCATCCTGTGATCAGACAATTCTCTAATACATGTTAAACTCACTGGGAAATTGTATAAAATTCAAACATATAGAATCCAACTTAAATTTGAATAAGATATTATATCTTGTTGACGTTAGGGCAGAAATATTTTATGAGCATGTTAACAGAAATCATATCCATATGCCGGAAATTTTTTTAGTCACCAGAAACAGTGTTATAAACTGCAAATAAATGAAAACCGTCAGTTTTTGCTCTGTGATCAGATTTTGGGGTGACTATTGACCAGACTTTGGGCACTGATCAGACTTTCTTGCTACCATTGTCCAGATTATCGTGCAACTATAACACTTTTCAGAGCTTATTTGGGTAGCACTATGCCCCACCCAGGTCGAGGTGGCCAGACCGAAATGACCCCTGATCAGACGAGTTTCGAGCGCACACATGTTCCTGGTGCGCTCGAATTACATGGTCTGGAAAAGGCTTCGAGCGCACTTTTGTCTGGACAATGGTCTGGAACTTGTCTGATCAGAGGCCACTTTGTTCTGGGACGGTCTGATCAGAGGTCACTTTGGTCTGGGACGGTCTGATCAGAGGCAGTTTCAAGCGCACACAAGTCTGATCAAAGGCCGATTCGAGCACACACTAGTCTGACCAGAGACCAATTCGAGCGACATTTTTTTCAAGTTGTTTTTGTTTTCTTACTGACTTTTGTTGTCTCGGGTAAGAGACAACAATAAAACAGCATTCTCATCGGAACTTCATCTGAAAATCTGATGGGTTTGATCAGAACCAAGGGTTCCAGCTGATAACAACTGCCGGTCCCCTCAAGAAAAGATTTTGAATCAAAGTAGATCAAGACGTTTTTATGCAGAGCTGTCTAAGTTCATTTTTTTAGTTAAAAGCATAAAAAATGGCATACTCAGTAATTTTTTTGATCATTTTTTTTCGATTCACTTTCATTAACAATACTTTCAGGATTGGTTATTTTTGTTAGTTGAATATAAGATTGATAAAATGATAGATGAAATGAGTATATTATAACGATATTAATAGATTTGTTCATGTTTAAAAACATTCTCTGATCAGACTATTTCGAACGCACTTTAGTCTGGACAATGGTCTGGAACTCGTCTGGACAATGGTCTGGAACTTGTCTGATCAGGGGTCACTTCGGTCTGGAACTCGCCTGATCAGAGGCGGCTTCGAGCGCACTTCGAGCGCACAATGATCTTCGAGCGCATTCTCGTCTGATCAGAGGTCACTTCGATCTGGGACGGTCTGATCAGAGGTCCCACTTGTCTGGGACGGTCTGATCAGAGGCAATTTCGAGCGCGACCTCAACCTGGGCAGTGTGCATAACCCAAGTGGGTGTGATCGGAGGTTGTTTGTATAGGACCTTAACCTGGGAAGCACCTGGCTTGACCTTCAAAAGAAATATTGATTGTTTGATGTAGTTTAGTGAAAACCAGCAGGTCACTTAATTTAATACAACTCTCCAGCTCAATAAAGATGAAGTTCTGTTACGTTATTTCTATTTGCATGTTTATGGCTTTGAAGGGCCATCTTAAGGACTCGGATATATCTCCTTTAGCTGCAGATGCCGAGTTTAGCAGCCGTATTATCAGTGGTCAAAGATCTGACCCGAGAAGCTATTTTGTTCGTATTATTAATGTGAGTCAGAGTGGTGAAGATTTCGTGTGCGGAGGAGCAGTAATTCACGATACATACGTTTTAACAGCAGCCCATTGCTTGGAGTATGTTGGTAAGTGTTATTTTCCATACCCTAGTTGACCACCATAAACCATTCTTGGCAACCACATCAAAGCCATATATGGAGTTTATGGTAACTTGGCAACTATATAGCTGTCAATAAAAAAATAAACATAACTCGAACAGCTCTTAAAACAAACAATCATTGCACCCTGAGTGGAGAAAAACTCATCAAAACACTTGATAAAAAAATAAAGCTTACAATATCTTGGAAACCACACCCAAGACCATGCATATTCATGGTTCCATGTAAGACCATATAAGTCACAGCTGAAAATACGAAAAAAATACAGAACAGTTAAACGAACAACGTGCGACTACATTAAGCCTTCCGGAAAGCGATATCAGTTAGTTGAATTTTTTATCTCTTGGCAACCATATTCAAGACCATAAAAATCTATAGTCTTGCCAGTGGTTGCCAAGGAATCCATGAGTTCTAAACACTTTTCAGGAGTTCTAAAATCTATGAGTTATCAAATCACTTAGCCAATAAACCTACAATGTAAAAACAAGAAACCTCATAGAAACAAGTAAGAACGATGTATGAAAGACGCATGAACCGTGTAAGAACGGTAGATCACATAGGAATTATAAAAAGCACACGTAGGAACGATGTAAGAACCGTGTAAGAACCGAATATGGAACATAAAGGAACCTTGCATGGATCGTATTTGAACCATATATGGTACCAATATTCTATAAGTCGTGCAAAGCGCCTAAAGTTGAGACAGCTTTATAAGCGGTGTCTGTGTGTTGAAAGAACGCTATAGTTTGCATACCGGATACGATGTGAGAATAACATATGACAATCTTGGCAAACATGGCAAGATCATATAAGAAATTATATGGCCTATATGGAACCATATATGGTTCTTGGATATGGTTCCCAAGAAAGGTCATTATGGGTATTTCCATATACGTACAGCTCATTTTTAGTATAAGTTGACATGCAACTCAATAATAGCATTTTGGGATCATAGAACAGTTATTTAGTATAGATTGAATAAAAAAACTACAAATTTCAACTGGTACACTCATACCAAGATATTATGCGAGTTATTCAACTCTTTTTAACAATGCCCTGAATAAAACAGTTTTTAGCTCAATCAATGATTTCTCTTGACAAAGTAAGACAAGATTAAAAAATCAAGCGTGTAGTCAAGGACCTATAAAACTTCTGTGGATACTGTCAATTACAGCGATTTATGCATGGCATGGCAAAGAGCTGCTCTTAGCGTGCATACAAACTCCAAATTTTCACTCTTTTCCACAGGTCAAATTTTAAAATAAAAGTTAGACTTAATAAAAGTGAAAAGCAGTGGTAGTGTGCTCAATCTTGCCTATTTTTTTAAAAAACAAATTTGTCTGTCGCCTAACAGCGGAAGTGTTTTTAAATACCCAAGCCGAGGTATTTTGGTAAAATTGTGTAAGATAAGCGACAACTAGCAATGAAAAGTTGGAAAAGGTACCGCAATTTTCTTAAATTATCTTGCGGTGAATGCATTGAACTTTCCGTTTTTGGGGTAGATCTTAAATAATTTTGCGTTTCTAAAAATAGATCTTACACAATTTGGCGTGTCTAAGCGTATATCTTACCTGAACCCGACGCTCACACCTCTGTCTTTGAGACTGAAACCCCTAACCTCCTACAAACTTGACTACTCATCTACCACTTTGCTTACTAACCAGATCAATCTTGTATAATTTGCTAGATCTCAAATACCATTGGCTAATTGTTGGCCTTAATAACTACTTATCGCTTTTATTATAGAAAAACTGTATAACATTGTGCACAAAAAACATTTGACAATGTTGTCCACGTCAACAGTTTCGTTACGACTAAACCATGACATGAGAAACTTTGCAATTTATTAATTGAGAACTATTTCAGATATCAATTTCCATAGACATTTCTATTCCGACCCAACCCCTAGTGAGGAGGAACTATATGCTCAACTAGTTTTCTTACTGTTCAGTCATTTTTGACCAATCGATCTATTATTCGGAGAGAATTGAGAAAGGTATCAATAGAAAGGCCGTCTAAGCGTAGAATATTGATTCATTTTTTTTATTTCGGGATTTTTAAAATGAAGCTCGCAAAATTGGGTTAAAAACGATCTTCACAATATTGGGAAAAATCGGCTGGTTTCTGTTGTTTTTGCTCTTTATTTCCGTAATTCTGGTCCAAATTTCTTATCGATTTTGCTGAAAGATCAAATCGTTAAAAACAGCGCAAAACTAACTCGATAATTATGCAAAATGCTCATTATAGTTTATATAATAATATTCTCAAATTAGCTATTTTGAAGAAAGTTTCGGTAAGTTACGTGTATTTAATGGATACGCAGCAATATCAATGGTTGTTTTGCTCTGATCATGGTTTTTTTTCGACAAAATCTTATAATCAGCAATAATTATCAGATTCTATTAATGAATAAATGAGGCCCAATGGTGTCCACTGGTGTCCATTGATACGTGATGGCTCTTGTAATTTTAAATAACATCTATGAATAACATACGAAAATTTGATCTTACCATTTTTTTTGTTTAAACTCTGTCATCTCAAGGCTTAATCTGTTACAACATATCGAGTTCTCATTGTAAAAATTTCGTCTATTCAGCGGTTTTTTGTAATAACTAATGGTTTTATGGCATTAGAACCGCGGGTTTCCTTAGTTTTTTTTAGTTTAGGATACTTTCAAATTTTTTGTTCTTTTTTGTCGTGTTGCATTTCTTCAAGAATGACAGATTCAATTGGCGTTGAATGAATCCGCAATTGAAATTATCTAATGTATTTATTGAATGGCTCATGGCCGCTTCAACGTCTCCGACACCATTTTTTTGCTAAAATTATCTTATTTCTCGGATTTTGTCTTATAGTTCTTTTCGTAGTGTTATATCAAGTTTTAGAGAATGATAGGTATCTTTCTCTAGAGGTCTACTTAGTCTTCTATGAAGATTTAACTGATCATGTTTAAAAATTTGAGTTGATACACAATGGTTTTAAGGACTGCGAAATAAATCTATTCAAAAAATTTAGACAAAGTTTTGAATTTTGCCCTTCTCCTTCAAAACAAAGGCTCCGTAATGACAAGTACAAATATTTCATTTGATATATTCAATATTCAAAAAGGCTCCGTAATGACAAGTACAAATATTTCATTTGACATATTCAAAAATTTTCATTGATTTCCTGTTTTGGTTGATGGGTTTATAGCTTTGACAAACGTGTGTTCATGGAGATCTTGGGAGATTTGGGTACTGGTCAATTTTTGAGTTTCCTTTGTTCAATTTTTCACAGTCATTTTTTGAAGAGGGCCCATTAATGTTCAAATCAGATCCTGTTAAAAATAAGCTTAGTTTCGGTATTGCCCTCATTGGATTCATGTTTGTTATGACTTTGGAAAATAATTGGTTTTTAAAAATCATGGTATTTAGAGCCTCGCCAATTTTTAAATCTTATTTTTTTGAACTTGTAGCTGCTGAGTGGCCCATTATTGTTCAAATCAGACCCTGTTAAAAATAAGCTTAGTTTCGGTATTGCCCTCATTGGATTCATGTTTGTTATGACTTTGGAAAATAATTGGTTTTTAAAAATCATGGTATTTAGAGCCTCGCCAATTTTTAAATCTTATTTTTTAAAGCTTGTAGCTGCTGAGTCTTAGCAACGGCAGTAGTGAAAATGGTTGTTTTTATGCTATCTATTTATTTTTTGGCGTTGATACTATAATTTTTTGAAAATGCGACTTTTGGTGTTTTCTCGTTTTGGTGTACTTTGTCATCTTGTCGACTTATCGCATTAATTACGTCTCATTGGCGTCGCAGGAAGGTGCAATTTCAGTAAAGAAAAGCATGCTTTAACGGCTTCGTCACCGTTCTCTTGCGAATTTTAATTGATTTTTAAAATTTGCTTGTGTCTGTCGTTGTTTTTGAAGTCATATGAGATATTCTCAATGGCTTCCTATGGAGGGATAATTGAATCTATTTCTATTGCAGCTGATAAGTAATAGTTTTAATGTCTTTGAAAATATTTGCTTTACAAAAGCATTTTTTGAAAATTGCCTTTGTTTTCCTTTGTCGAGTTGTTATCTATTTTCATTGAAAACAAGTCCCATATCTTCTCTAGTGAAGTGAAGATTACTTGCCCGAGTTAAGGCTCTGTTGGATTATATTTTAACTTCATTATTGAGTTAAATTCTTTTTTAAAAAGACATCATTATGATTTTGATTGATGTTTGCTGTTGTTAATTGATTTTGTTTGTCTTATCTCGTAGTCTGATAATGGTAGTTCATCGGCCTCCAATCTCAGTATTTTTTAATTCATATTTTAGTGGAAGAGGCACATACATTACCATTCGTGTACATATACATACAAAACAGCGTGCAAAAGACGTTTAAAACCCCGAAAATAGTTGTACACGAATAGTACCAAGGATGAAGTCCGCGACCCAAGACAGGTATTGGCCAGACCGACTTGGGTCGCGGACAGGGGGGTCCGGTGCGACTGCCCCCAATGGTCTGGAAAAAATTGGGTCGCGCCTTCCGTCTGGCCAATGGCAATTTCGGTCTGGCCGATACCCAAATTTCGGTTTGTTCGGTCTGGCCAATACCCTGATTTCGGTCTTTTCGGTCTGGTCAATACCATGCTTTCGGTCTATTCTGTCTGGCCAATGCCCATACTTCGCTCTGGCCAATACCCTGATTTCGATCTGGCACGGTCTTTACATGGGTCGAGCAAGGGTCTGTTCATAAGGCAAATAAAGTCGAGCACGGTCTTTTCATGGGTCGAGCAAGGGTCAGTTCATAAGCCAAATAAAGTCGAGCACGGTCTTTACATGGGTCGAGCAAGGGTCTGTTCATAAGCCAAATAAAATCGAGCAAGGTCTTTTCATGGGTCGAGCAAGGGTCTGTTCATAAGCCAAATAAAGTCGAGCACGGTCTTTTCATGGGTCGAGCAAGGGTCAGTTCATAAGCCAAATGAACATTTTAAACATCTTTTTTTAGCAGAAATACTGCCGGAAAATTATCTCAAGTTGATTGAATTATTTTGTTATAACGTGCCTCTTCCGTTAATTTCATTAAAAAAGAAGGACTGATGCCGATTGAGGAACATTTGCTGCTGATAATTAGTAAAATTATGATTTCAGACAGCGTAGCCGTTGCAGTTGGACATTTCCATGAACAAAACCCGGAATTGGAGTACTACAGAAATATGCCCCACGAATCTCATAAAGATTATAGGTAACAGATAATATTAGTTTTGCTGACCCAATGAGTTTTTTTGTTCTAATGCTGGCTTGTGATAAATTGTCTTCACAATGTTTTGATTGGCACAAATAATGTTGTTAACCTTCTTCACGAAAAAGTCGCATTGATTTTCAGACACGCCTCTATACGATGTGCCACACACATATGTACATAGATATATTTATGTACATTCTGAACGACAAATAAAGAGAGTTAAAAGTTGAATTTTCAAATAGCAGAGTTGCTAATTAACTTGTCGGAAAACACAAGTTTTAATGGACAGGAGCCCATTTAATTTCAAAAAGTACATTAAAATTACTTCCCAAAAAAGCAACTAATAACAGAGAACTCTTTGAAAGCAGTATTTAAGGCTGACAGAGCTCCACCTGAACCTTCCCAAAAACATTTATGTACAAATATATGTATCTATATTTCTGTTTGTGTGTGTGTGAGAGTGCGTATGTGTTTGTGTGTGTATGTCCGGGTGTGTGCATGCGCGTATATGTGTGGGTGTGTGTGTGTGTGTGGATGTGTGTGCTCGCTCGCGCGTGTCTGTGTAGGTGTGTGCAAGTGAGTGCGTGCGTGTGTGTGTGTGTGTGTGTGTGTGTGTGTGTGTGTGTGCTCGTGTGTTTGCGCGTGAGTGCGCGCGTTATGTGTGCGCGTGTTCGTGCGTGTCTGTGCTTGTGTGCGTGCGTGTGTCTGTGCGCGCGTGTGTGTGTGTGTGTATGCGTGTATGTGTGTATGTGTGCTTGTGTATGTGTGTAGGCGTGTGTGTGTGTGTGTGTGTGTGCGTGTTGGTTGGCGGGAGTACGTGTGTAACTGCCAAAATTTCATCGGTCAATGAGAATGTTTTCAATATCTCAATTAGTATACGCACAGATTATTATATGAAACCAGGCAATTCATGCAAATCTGGGCCTTGCATGGTAGTTGCCAGAGTGTGCGCGTGTGTGTCCGCGCCTTTGTGTGTGTGCTCGCGTGTGTGTTTGTGTGGGCGTCTGTGTGCGGGTTTGTGTGCGTACGTATGTGTGTGTGTGTGTGTGTGTGTGTGTGTGCGAGCAAGTGTGTGTACAGGATGCCTGGATATGTGTGTAACTGCGAAAATTTCATCAGACAATGAGAATGGTTTAAATATCTCAATTAGTATATACGCACAGATTATTATGAAACCAGACAACTCAGGCAAATCTGGGCCTTGCATGGTAGTTGCCAGAGTGTGCGCGTGTGTGTCCGCGCCTTTGTGTGTGTGCTCGCGTGTGTGTTTGTGTGGGCGTCTGTGTGCGGGTTTGTGTGCGTACGTATGTGTGTGTGTGTGTGTGTGTGTGTGTGTGTGTGTGCGAGCAAGTGTGTGTACAGGATGCCTGGATATGTGTGTAACTGCGAAAATTTCATCAGACAATGAGAATGGTTTAAATATCTCAATTAGTATATACGCACAGATTATTATGAAACCAGACAACTCAGGCAAATCTGGGCCTTGCATGGTAGTTGCTAGAGTGTGCGTGTGTGTGCGTGTGTGCGGGTTTGTGTGTGAGGTCGTGTGTATGTGTGTGCTGGTTGGCGGGAGTATGTGTGTAACTGCAAAAATTTCATTGGTCAATGAGAATGTTTTCAATATCTCAATTAGTATACGCACAGATTATTATGAAACCAGGCAATTCATGCAAATCTGTGCCTTGCATGGTAGTTGCCTGAGAGTGATAGTTTTGATGAGCATGAGTTGAAATATCCCCCGTATTGTCAACACTGAAGACACAACATTGAACGAAGGACTCTTCTGCGCCAATTATTTTTTAAAGAATACTGATTCGATGAAAAAGAAAAATAAGAAAAAGAAAATAAAAAGAAAAAGAAAATAAAATATGACACCTGTTATTTCCAAATATGACACCTGTTGAAAATTTTTGAAGAAATAAATTATATTGTTCCAATGTTGGAAAGTGATTTTCACAATGATAGGTTCTTCTTAACTAACTCGCTATTTTATTTGCCGGTTAGACAGACCACTTCTCATCGAATATCGAAAAAAACTAGTCTTAAAAATTAACGAGAAAAAATTCAGCGGATAAAAGAGCTTTTCTGGGTACAATGGATAGTTCTGTGAAATAGGTTTTGCGTACAATAGATAGTAATTAAAAACATTTTCACAAACTATGAAAATTAACTCTGTAAGGGGAGATAAGGGAGATATTTTGAAACAAGTCTCCTGAAGATGAACAAAATAGAGCACAAAAGAATCAGTACCTATAACATACGTGCAATTTTTCTTCAAATTGGATGAAAAGGAAGCAAACCAGGAGGTTTGGCAATTACCTTTGCAAATAATGTTCCAAGCCCGCGAGTGAGTATAGCAATAAGTCTATTTTTTTACTTCCTTAGACTAGACAAAAATTGCCCTGAGAAAAGTACTTCGATTGAAATAATGAAATCGAGCTAACACAATTTCAAAAGCAGAAAAAATGTTATCAAGTAAACACCTAAGATTACCAGACAACAAAAAATGATGCTCTGAATTCACATTGTTTTTGTTCAACCAAGATTCTTTTCGTCCTACCAAGATTGTTTTTGTCCAAATTGAGTTTTGCCAAGCATTATACTTTTATGGTAATGTTACATGAAAAATTAGTATTTGAAAATTGGTTTAGATAGAATAGCAGAAAAATCAAACTTCAGCACAATATGTCCTTCAAGTAGCATTGTCACGCAAACCCGATTTAATTTCAATTAGAATCTGATTTCTCAATCAAGAAGAAAAAAAGATGCAGATATTATTTTACTGAATGATGTAAGTAATTGATGATCAGGAAAATTGTTATGTAATTGACCTGAAAACCCACATAGAATGCACTAAAAAAGACCTCCCGAACACAAAATCAGCTGCTGAGTAGTGGTCACCGCTTATGACTAAACGGCTATGACTAAAAACCGCTTATGACTACCGGGCGAATGATCAGATGTTCGTAACATAGAAAAAAAAACGAGACATATCATGAATTGCGACCAAAAAGAATGAATAAAATAGTCAAGCAAAAATGTTGACACATGACTACAATAATTGCTTCACACTTTAACTCGAGAGCAATTGAAAACGTTCATAGAGAATGCTTTTCCAGTTAGTGTTTAATAGCTTGATCGAGTCAGGTATATAAAAAAACTGCCATTCTTCAAACTGTTTAGAGTGAACGGTGAGATTCAGAATGATATAGCACTCATTAGATTATGTGGCTCGGGCAAAAATGGGAAGATGTTAACACTGCCGTCTCTTCGTACCTGTGAAAGCAACGAAATTAGCACTGCAAATAGATACACAATTGTTGGCCTGGGTCAAATCACGCCAAATTCTGCCAGACATAAAGCAAAATATCCAGAATTTCTCCAAGTTGCTGAGCAGCAGGAATACAATGAAGCGAATAGCTGCGGTTCAATGGGACTGTTTGATGAAAGTTTCTAATCTCTGCATAACCACAAATCATTACTTTATAAGCGCGAGATCAACAAATAAAGAAAGTTCAGTCAAGGTTAGGAGCTGCGCACTAAATAATGTATAGGTAAATTAACCTGAACAGTGTGCAGGTAAGGCCATGAGCAGATAAAATTTACCAGTACAATTTTGCCAAAAAATACTTACCTGTACACCATTAAGGTAAATTTTAAGTTTTTCCGGCGTTTCCTCCAGTTTGTTTCCATTACCACGCGTGAACAATTACGCTAAACGCTTCTATTTGTGCTTTGTGCTGATAACTATTCTTATCAATTATAAAAGGTGCAGCGGTGCATAAATATTATAATTATGGAGGGTGACAATCTACCAGCTGGGGGGGGGGGGAGTATGCGCAAGCGTTGTATTAATACTAGGGAGATATTAATAAACAACGTTTACGTATACTAGTAGGTCGACATGTCAAGCTAAGTTTTAATTTACATCCAAATAATTTCAACTGACTATCTACATGAAACTTTCTAGAAAGAGACAAAAATTTGCCTAATGGACACACCAAATTCAAACGGAAATGACATACCCATGGATTCGTGCAAACAGGACAGCGGTAGTCCCATTTTGATAAAGAACAAAAAGGTGAAAAACGAATGTCAATATGGCATTGTTTCTCGAGGAACATTGAGTTGTGATGGCTCTGGCTCGATTAATGTTCGAGTTGCCGCATACAAAACATGGATCAAAGCTACAGAGAGGAAGCTTTATAACAGGCCGTGCCCAGAAAACAATCATTAGAAAATTTACTCAAATATGCTCTAAAATTCGCATCCAATGGACGAACACAATAATTTAAATTTTGAAAACTTTGAGTTTGAACTGTTCATACATACAGAAATCGAAACCAAAAATCTCACTTCCCAGGTTTAGACCTCGACTTATGAAAAGACTAAAAAAAGTCTAGTGGGGGGGGGGGGGGGTCAAAATTGAACACAATTACACAGTCGAGCACTCTGTTAAAGTCGAGCACGAATATTATGGGGGAGTAAAGTCTTTTCATAGGCATTCGGTTCGAGCGTGGTCTCTTCATGGGTCGAGTAAAAGTCTGCATAAGCATCTTGGGTCCAGTCTGGTCTTTTCATAGACATTTTGGTTGCGGCATGGTCTTTTTATAGGCATTTTGGGTCGAGCAATGTCTTTTCATGGGTCGAGAACAATCTAGCCAAGGAAAATTCATCGGTCAAGTATGGTCTCTTTTCATGGGTCGAACAAAAGTCTTGTCATAACCCTGCTTTTTTGGAAATCCCGCAAATTTTTTGAAATGTTTTCTGCTTCTTTACATACAGGAACAACGGAGCCAGGCTACACAGCATAAAACTGGCCATAACGGTAACTTACCAACCATAAAACTGGCCATAATGGCACATTATTAACCATAGAACGGATCATGATGGTACTTTTTTTTAACATAGAGCTGGCCATAATGGCAACATAGCAAATGTAAATTGAGCATAATGTCATAAACATTTTGGTTCCCGGGTTGACCAAACTTACCAACCATAAAAAGTTACCATTATGGTCCATAAAAGTCCATAAAAAATTCCGTTCTATGAACTTGCTATGGTTGGTAAGTTTCCATAATGGCCCTTTCTATGTTTGGTAATTTTTTTATGGCAACTTTAACCTTTTTTATAGTTGCCATAAAAAATTACCAACCATAAAAAGGGCCATTATGGAAACTTACAAACCATAGCAAGTTCATAGAACGGAATTTTTTATGGACTTTTATGGACCATAATGGTAACTTTTTATGGTTGGTAAGTTTGGTCAACCCGGGTGCACCACTGCAGTCTAACTTAGCAGTTGGCAAACTGCCAAGACTTAAGAATTTTTTCGATTCCTAAGATAAAGACGTTATCCCAGCTGGGCCATATTGCCACATTAGTTGATTGAATGAAAGCAGGTAGCTTAATTGTAGTGGAAATTCTACAAATGAACTGAAATAAAATTTAACTAAGAAGCATTCTCTATGAGAAAAACCATGTTAATCTTTCCCACGTTTGGATCCTATTGGCGATTGATCAGAAAGTATCAGAAAGGAATCGTTAGAACCCAGACTTCAAATCGTACAAAGCTCAAAACTATAAATGAAAAAAATGCTTTTAAACAAACTGATTATGAAATGTTTTGCTGCATCTTGTAAATAAGAGCGAGAAATCAAAAGTCGTTATTCCAATAGATTAAAACCTTTTCCCGGTTGCTTTAATTTTTTCAGGCCACCATAGAATGGTAGAAACTAAAGCGGCCAAAATGTCATTTTGCTCTCCCCAGAAACGTGCAAAATCGTTCACATAAATCAGAAACCACCTATTACTGCTGGCGCCACTAATAATCAACAGCATGAACCATCAGAGATCACAAAGATGAACTATAAGGCTAAAAAAACTTTCTTTTCGAGAAAACCGGATTTTTCCACCCCTACTTTGGTAAGGGAAACCTTGAAGGACTAAATTTTAGCACAAGTTCCGGGTTTCCTCCAAGCCATCCATGAACCAACAAACAGAATTGCATCATATCCACAGGTGTGCGTATTAAACTTAGTAAAACTGTAGTTCGAGAATTCAATTCATCTATAATGATAAAGCAACGTATAAGTATAGCGTCTCTATATTAACGATCAATGCAACAAGTGACTTAGGCGGCAAGGTTTTTTCGATGCTCTTTTAGTGGTTTTTGTCTGATGTTATTGACGTAAAATCAGTTCGTATTCAATCGGCAATTGTCTAGAAAACCTAAAAATATTAAGCCGAAAACCACCTCAATTGGTACATATCGTGGTTATATTTACTTAAAATTAGGTTAATTGAACTTTTTCGGAACTTTCTACGTATATTAGAACGTATTTAATTCATATTTTGAAGTTTAGAAATACTCGATTCTGATTGGATAATAATTCCATTTACTACGTAACATAGCGCTTATTTGGTGCAAAATTGCATTTTTCACATTTTGAACTATTGTAAAATTTATAAATTTGTTAATTATGTGATCCCTTCTTTATTTATTCATGATCAGATGTTATATATTCAAGGCACCTATTTCACCGTATAGACCATCTTTTCATTTGGCAACAAAAGCATTTAGTGAAGCTAGTTGGTATTTACTGTGTAAAAAATGACCTAAACCACTTTACTTGATTGACGAATCAGGAAGGAGTAACCGGATGTTATGGATGGTTTTAAATTAATGTTTGCCTTCAAGTACATTGTTTAGATAGTGAAACCATATTCTAAATTTTTCTAATTTGATTTGTTGGACCAACACGACATCAACGATGGCCAGTAAAAATCCAACAAGGTAATTGAATGAATGGGCAGTAGCCTAAACAATATTTTAATGGTTGCAAAACTATCTGACAAGGGAGGGATGCGATTCCCGACATCCGAGAAATCAACACAACCATTAATTATTCGGCTACTAGATCCCTATGATTTTTTATGCTACTACCACATTAAATTTTACTTCGGAGTGATATTAAATGAGACCACACAAAAATAACGACAAGCGCAAAAAGTCACTGGAGAAGTGAATGTTCAAGAAAAAAACGCAAACACGGTCAATCAATATTTCAAAAAAGAAAATTTTACATTAATTGCTTCAAATTTCGTTCAAGAATAGTTAATAACCTAAAAACGAAAATATTGAATGTAGTTTTCTAATCAAAATCATTATTTTAAATTGGGTCATAAAATTTTCACAATTTTTTTGAACACATATGAGCGACCAACGTGTTCTTGTTTTAAAAGCCAGGAAAACACAAAGAAAAATCCAATCGCTCATATTAAATGTCGGAATCCGAAGAATCCTCCAACCGTTAACGGGCTTTATAAGGGTCAAATTGACCAAAAACCAGTTGAGCATACAGCTCGTCATCAGTAATGGTCTGAACAACATTTTTGTGATGTTAGTTTTATACAACATAAAGCCCCCATATTGCAAAATAAACCTGAAAGAACCTTTAGATTATTGATTAAGGTCTGTGTTGCCCTCAGTAAAGAATTCAAAAACTCTGAGAAAACAACTTCAATTTTAAGATGTTTTTTTAAAAATGTAAATTTGTTTTGATAACCTTTCACAGCGACCGATACTACTAAAAACTTGTGCGCTGCAGCCTGCAAATCTGTTGAACAGATTGAAAAGGCAACATAAACGGCAAAATATTGAAAGCAACAAATTAGACGTTACTCAACTTTTTTTTGCAGAACATTTTTATGCTGAGGCAACTAATAGCTAAATGCTAAACAATGGAAGCAAAAATTGATATCCACATCTTTGATACTTTCGAATTGGGAGTTGGGGTCAATGCAGTGGCAGGAGCACTTATTAATTCTGCAAAACTATTTTAGGCGTTTTTCGATTTGATTTCAACGACGGAAAAACCCAATTTGATTTATAAGAAGCAATTAAGTCATTGGAACGTTGTCACTGCTTTTAATGAAACAAAGAGGCTCGTTAATATGCGTTCGCACATGAAGTTCCGACCCGAGCTGATCTACATTTTTGACTTAACTGTCAACCAAATGAAGAGATAACCAAAAATAGATGTTTGAGTTTTAAGAAATCGTTTCACACCTGAACTATTAAATGAGTTACATAATGCCGTGACTCATTACAGCGCTCACAGGATCTGCCAATAAAAAAGACTACGAGAAAAAAACAAAATCAGCAAAGCCAAAAAAAATTAACGGCAAAAACTCAATATCTAAAACTAAGAGCACCTAATAAACAACATCAAAATGCAATCAGATAAAACCTTAACTGCACAATTTTTCTGTTCCCTTAACTACACAGAAGTCATTACGAAACAGATAGGACCTGCCTCTGGTTAGAATAAGTCATTGACACGGACAAAAGATACAGAAAAGCTCAAAAATACAAAGAATCTGGAAAAACACAAATCATTGAATTGATTAAAATCATTAGCTTTTATCTAAATATTGTTTTTTTATCTCAATTGTTATCTATACTAATTGAGCTAAAACTATACTGAACGATTAAATAAGTTCACTTAGGCCTCATTTGAAAATAATTGGGCGCTGTTAGTAGTATAAGTAAATGACTAGTAGTAATACTACGGGGGGGGGGGGTCACGCACTGTAGAAAAACGACCCCCTCATTTTTAGCCAAAATTTCAAAATTTCGAAAATTTTTAGGATTGATCCGCATTCAAAGGGAGGTTACAAATATTCATATTTGAGACATTTAAATCTTTTTCGACTTTTTAACATTCGTCCTTCTGGGAAATTCTTTCTTAGATTGACCATATTTAATTTTGTCCACATTGCTCGCATTCCGCTCCAGTCTAGCCGTTCTTAAGTGTGTTTATTTTAACCATTGCTGTATGAGGTAGTTAGTCAGTGAGCGTAAGCAGTAGTCATAAACAAAAATTCACATGTGAGTGAATTACAAAAGCGTCTTAGGTCATTACTAGTGGTCTGTCTGGGATAGCCAAAACCTTTACATCTACTTTATTTGTTACTTACTTTGTGATTAATTTTGAAAGCTCATTTCATGTTATGATAGCCTTCTGGGAAATTCTTTCTTAGATTGAACTTATTTTAATTTGTCCACATTGCTCGCATTCCGCTCCAGTCTAGCCGTTCTTAAGTGTGTTTATTTTAACCATTGCTGTATGAGGTAGTTAGTCAGTGAGCGTAAGCAGTAGTCATAAACAAAAATTCATATGTGAGTGAATTACAAAAGCGTGTTAGGTCATTAATAGTGGTCTGTCTGGGATAGCCAAAACCTTTACATCTACTTTATTTGTTACTTATTTTGTAATTAATTTTGAAAGCTCATTTCATGTTATGATAGAGAATTGGTGTACAAAACTTGTGACTTTGTCTACATTCTCCGACTTTTGTGACTAATCCTGGCAGTAACTTTGTCTGATTTTCCCGAGTGGTTTATTTATTCGACGCTTTAAATAAATCATATCACTTTGAATTATTCTCTCGGTGATAATAGTTGATCATTTTATCTTGAGAACTATAAATTGGAGTGTTATATTATTTCCACAAGTTGGTTAATTTTAAGCTCTTGACTTTCTAAATTTTGGATAAATTGGTTAATTTTCATCTTCAATTAAATTTTTAATTGTAGGTCTCAACAAAAGTGATCGACTCTATTTAATACTTACACGTACATAGTTATATATAGTTCGATTATAAAATTCAATTTTTCATATATTTAAGTAAGTTTGAGATACTCATCATAAAATTTTGATTTTCACCAATTTTCGTAGCTCCAAAATGACACACAATAGCGTTAATGACTTGGACATATGCACTTGCCCTCGATGTTCTTCACCAAGTTCTGCTCTCGATGAATCTACGGCTAGTTCTCACAATTCTCAAGATGATTCAACACTTGATTTGCAGGCAATTGAGAGTGTGGAATCTGAATTTGCTACAGCAGAAGATCATAGACAGTCGTTTTTTCGACAAGAAGAAAACGATTACGATGTCGTGGAACTCGTCATTCTATCCGATTTGGAAACTAACAACGAAACTTCGAGCGAAATTGTAGCACAGCAGCCTGAATACATAGAGACCCTAATTGCCATATCAGGTGAAAACACAGAAAACGAAAACGAACAGGCCAATATTGACGAAGTGGTCGGTATGTATATTAGAAGTAACACTCAGCAAACAAGATCGGTTCTTGCACAACTATCCCAACCTCGAAATAACAAAAGGAAGAAAAAAGACGTAAGAAGAATACAACAACGAACTCGGTATAAACATTTGTCCTCTACTCTTTCGCAAAAAAAGGAATTGGTTGTTCTTATTAAAGAAAAACTTTCAAACCTTTTTTTCTTGATTAATCTGGTTGATATCTAATAAGATTCTATCTGATCGATCGGTTTTTAAATCAGTTTTTAACGCAATTAGTTTTTAACTTCTATCAATAGGGGTAATGTGAGAAAACTTGTGTATCAAGACCCCGGATGGTAACTAATTGATTTTCGGCTTTCATTAAAAGGTAAAATTACTTGTGTAATGGATCCTAAGCTAACCGCTGGTTACCTAAGCCAGTTTTAACATGTACATATCAAGAGTATTGGTAAAAAAATAACTTGTATATTGGATCCTAAGCTACCTGCTGGTTACCTAAGCGAGTTTTAACTTGTACATATCAAGGGTATTGGTGAAAAATAACTTATGTTTTGGATCCTAAGCTACCTAGTGGATACCTAAGCGAGTTTTAACTTGTACATATCAAAAGTATTGGTGAAAAAAACTTGTGTTTTGGATCCTAAGCTACCTAGTGGATACATAAGCGAGTTTTAACTTGTACATATCAAGAGTATTGGTAAAAAATGACTTGTGTTTTGGATCCTAAGCTACCTAGTGGATACCTAAGCGAGTTTTAACTTGTACATATCAAAGGTATTGGTGAAAAAAAACTTGTGTTTTGGATCCTTAGCTACCTAGTGGATACCTAAGCCAGTTTTAACTTGTACATATCAAGAGTATTGGTAAAAAATGACTTGTGTTTTGGATCCTAAGCTACCTAGTGGATACCTAAGCGAGTTTTAACTTGTACATATCAAAGGTATTGGTGAAAAAAAACTTGTGTTTTGGATCCTTAGCTACCTAGTGGATACCTAAGCGAGTTTTAACTTGTACATATCAAGAGTATTGGTAAAAAAATAACTTGTATATTGGATCCTAAGCTACCTGCTGGTTACCTAAGCGAGTTTTAACTTGTACATATCAAGGGTATTGGTGAAAAATAACTTATGTTTTGGATCCTAAGCTACCTAGTGGATACCTAAGCGAGTTTTAACTTGTACATATCAAAAGTATTGGTGAAAAAAAACTTGTGTTTTGGATCCTAAGCTACCTAGTGGATACATAAGCGAGTTTTAACTTGTACATATCAAGAGTATTGGTAAAAAATGACTTGTGTTTTGGATCCTAAGCTACCTAGTGGATTTTAACTTGTACATATCAAAGGTATTGGTGAAAAAAAACTTGTGTTTTGGATCCTTAGCTACCTAGTGGATACCTAAGCGAGTTTTAACTTGTACATATCAAGAGTATTGGTAAAAAATGACTTGTGTTTTGGATCCTAAGCTACCTAGTGGATACCTAAGCGAGTTTTAACTTGTACATATCAAAGGTATTGGTGAAAAAAAACTTGTGTTTTGGATCCTTAGCTACCTATTGGATACCTAAGCGAGTTTTAACTTGTACCTATCAAGAGTATTGGTAAAAAATGACTTGTGTTTTGGATCCTAAGCTACCTAGTGGATACCTAAGCGAGTTTTAACTTGTACATATCAAGAGTATTGGTGAAAAGTGACTTGTGTACTGGACCCTAAGCTACCTGCTGGTAACCTAAGCGAGTTTTAACTTGTACATATCAAGGGTATTGGTGAAAAATAACTTATGTTTTGGATCCTAAGCTACCTAGTGGATACCTAAGCGAGTTTTAACTTGTACATATCAAGAGTATTGGTGAAAAGTGACTTGTGTACTGGACCCTAAGCTACCTGCTCGTAACCTAAGCGAGTTTTAACTTGTACATATCAAGGGTATTGGTGAAAAATAACTTATGTTTTGGATCCTAAGCTACCTAGTGGATACCTAAGCGAGTTTTAACTTGTACATATCAAAAGTATTGGTGAAAAATGACTTGTGTTTTGGATCCTAAGCTACCTAGTGGATACATAAGCGAGTTTTAACTTGTACATATCAAGAGTATTGGTAAAAAATGACTTGTGTTTTGGATCCTAAGCTACCTAGTGGATACCTAAGCGAGTTTTAACTTGTACATATCAAGAGTATTGGTGAAAAGTGACTTGTGTACTGGACCCTAAGCTACCTGCTGGTAACCTAAGCGAGTTTTAACTTGTACATATCAAGGGTATTGGTGAAAAATAACTTATGTTTTGGATCCTAAGCTACCTAGTGGATACCTAAGCGAGTTTTAACTTGTACATATCAAGAGTATTGGTGAAAAGTGACTTGTGTACTGGACCCTAAGCTACCTGCTCGTAACCTAAGCGAGTTTTAACTTGTACATATCAAAGGTATTGGTGAAAAATAACTTATGTTTTGGATCCTAAGCTACCTAGTGGATACCTAAGCGAGTTTTAACTTGTACATATCAAAAGTATTGGTGAAAAATGACTTGTGTTTTGGATCCTAAGCTACCTAGTGGATACATAAGCGAGTTTTAACTTGTACATATCAAGAGTATTGGTAAAAAATGACTTGTGTTTTGGATCCTAAGCTACCTAGTGGATACCTAAGCGAGTTTTAACTTGTACATATCAAAGGTATTGGTGAAAAAAAACTTGTGTTTTGGATCCTTAGCTACCTAGTGGATACCTAAGCGAGTTTTAACTTGTACATATCAAGAGTATTGGTAAAAAATGACTTGTGTTTTGGATCCTAAGCTACCTAGTGGATACCTAAGCGAGTTTTGACTTGTACATATCAAAGGTATTGGTGAAAAAAAACTTGTGTTTTGGATCCTTAGCTACCTAGTGGATACCTAAGCGAGTTTTAACTTGTACATATCAAGAGTATTGGTAAAAAAATGACTTGTGTTTTGGATCCTAAGCTACCTAGTGGATACCTAAGCGAGTTTTAACTTGTACATATCAAGAGTATTGGTGAAAAGTGACTTGTGTACTGGACCCTAAGCTACCTGCTGGTAACCTAAGCGAGTTTTAACTTGTACATATCAAGGGTATTGGTGAAAAATAACTTATGTTTTGGATCCTAAGCTACCTAGTGGATACCTAAGCGAGTTTTAACTTGTACATATCAAGAGTATTGGTGAAAAGTGACTTGTGTACTGGACCCTAAGCTACCTGCTCGTAACCTAAGCGAGTTTTAACTTGTACATATCAAGGGTATTGGTGAAAAATAACTTATGTTTTGGATCCTAAGCTACCTAGTGGATACCTAAGCGAGTTTTATTTTGTACATATCAAAAGTATTGGTGAAAAATGACTTGTGTTTTGGATCCTAAGCTACCTAGTGGATACCTAAGCGAGTTTTAACTTGTACATATCAAAGGTATTGGTGAAAAAAAACTTGTGTTTTGGATCCTTAGCTACCTAGTGGATACCTAAGCGAGTTTTAACTTGTACATATCAAGAGTATTGGTAAAAAAATGACTTGTGTTTTGGATCCTAAGCTACCTAGTGGATACCTAAGCGAATTTTAACTTGTACATATCAAGAGTATTGGTGAAAAGTGACTTGTGTACTGGACCCTAAGCTACCTGCTGGTAACCTAAGCGAGTTTTAACTTGTACATATCAAGGGTATTGGTGAAAAATGACTTGTGTATTAGATCCTAAGCTACCTGCTGGATATCTGAGCGAGTTTTAACTTGTACGTATTAAAGGTATTGGTGACATTTTTGTGGCCGAATAAAGTAGGGTGCAAAGTGAAGAGCAACAATGAGTGCAAAGCGGAGAGCAAGGTGGAGAGCAACGAGTAGAGAAAGTTGTGAGCCGAGTGAGGAAGAGGAATAATTCAGTTAGTGCTTTTAAATTTTACATCTTTTTGACCAATGTTTTTGGGTTTTTTAATTTCAAATCTCACCTCTTTGTCTCATGGCATTTTAGTTCATCACCAATTTCTGATGTTGCTCACCTTTATATTTTTGTTTGTTGATAAATTCATTTTATATATTGGGAATTAATTTTAATATCTTTTCTGGAGTACAAAGTATTGAGATAAACAGTCTGAAGAGTAGCAGGAACTGTACTCGTTTGACGCCAGTAAACTCCTTGTCTTCTTAACTTTGGCAACCCCAATGATTGAGAAGCGGACCTTGCTGGATTAGGAAAACCCCATTGCGAAAATTAGACGGCACCAGTTCACAAACTTTAAACACACACGACTATTCACAAACGCGCACTGAGCTCACTTAGACACTTAAATCAGCTGTAGGGTAGATTTTGACAGATTGCGACAATCAACTCAGATGATCTACAGAGGTAACTATGAGCATATTCCTAATTTTTTTCTTGACACAGAGGAGTTTTGTTCGCGAACAAACACGCACTCTTTTTATCATTTTCATAAGATAGCGAGGAAGCATTTTAAACACTTACACAATGGATTGAAGGCATTGAGGATAAAAAAACTTGGTTATCAATTGAATGAATTTGATATTAATTGGTCAGCTAAAATTGTAGGAGCTTTTAAAGGACTTATACTATGGATTGAAGATACTGAGGATAAAAATGACTTAGATATTAATTGATCAGCTACTAGTTTGGGCGCTTTTAAAAGACCTATACTATGGATTGAAGGTATTGTGGATAAAAATGACTAAGTTAATAATTGATCAACTGCTTATGTGGGAGCTTTTAAAAGACTTATACTATGGATTGTAGGTATTGGAGATAAAAATGACTTGGTTAATAATTGATCAACTGCATATGTAGGAGCTTTTAAAGGACTTATACTATGGATTGAAGATACTGAGGATAAAAATGACTTAGATATTAATTGATCAGCTACTGGTTTGGGAGCTTTTAAAAGACTTATACAATGGATTGAAAGTATTGAGGATAAAAATGACTTAGTTAAAAACTGATCAACTGCTTTTGTGAGAGCTTTTAAAAGACTTATACTATGGATTGAAGGTACTGAGGACAAAAATGACTAAGTTATTAATTGATCAGCTAGTATTGTAGGAGCTTTTAAAAGACTTATACTATGGATTGAAGGTATTGTGGATAAAAATGACTTAGTTAATAATTGATCAACTGCTTATGTGGGAGCTTTTAAAAGACTTATACTATGGATTGTAGGTATTGAGGATAAAAAGGACTTAGTTATCAATTGATCAGCTACTAGTTTGGGAGCTTTTAAAAGACTTATACAATGGATTGAAAGTATTGAGGATAAAAAATGACTTAGTTAAAAATTGATCAACTGCTTATGCGAGAGCTTTTAAAAGACTTATACTATGGATTGAAGGTACTGAGGACAATAATGACTTAGTTACTAATTGATCAGCTAGTATTGTAGGAGCTTTTAAAACACTTATACTATGGATTGAAGGTATTATGGATAAAAATGACTTAGTTAATAATTGATCAACTGCTTATGTGGGAGCTTTTAAAAGACTTATACTATGGATTGTAGGTATTGAGGATAAAAAGGACTTAGTTATTAATTGATCAGCTACTAGTTTGGGAGCTTTTAAAAGACTTATACTATGGATTGAAGGTATTGTGGATAAAAATGACTTAGTTAATAATTGATCAACTGTTTATGTGGGAGCTTTTATAAGACTTATACTATGGATTGTAGGTATTGAGGATAAAAATGACTTAGTTAATAATTGATCAACTGTTTATGTGGGAGCTTTTAAAAGGTTATACTATGGGTTGAAGGTACTGAAGATAAAAATGGCTTAGTTAATAATTGATCAACTGCTTATGAGGAAGCTTTTAAAAGACTTATACTATGGGTTGAAGGTACTGAAGATAAAAACGACTTAGTTATTAATTGATCAGCTGGTATTGTAGGAGATTTTAAAAGACTTATGCTATGGATTGAAGGTACTGACGATAAAAATGACTTAATTATTATTTGATCAGCTACTAGTTTGGGAGCTTTTAAAAGACTTATACTATGGATTGAAGGTATTGTGGATAAAAATGACTAAGTTAATAATTGATCAACTGCTTATGTGGGAGCTTTTAAAAGACTTATACTATGGATTGTAGGTATTGGGGATAAAAATGACTTGGTTAATAATTGATCAACTGCTTATGTAGGAGCTTTTAAAAGACTTATACTATGGATTGAAGGTACTGAGGATAGAAAAGACTGAGTTTTTAATTGATCAGCTACTGGTTTGGGAGCTTTTAAGACTTATACAATGGATTGAAAGTATTGAGGATAAAAATGACTTAGTTAAAAACTGATCAACTGCTTTTGTGAGAGCTTTTAAAAGACTTATACTATGGATTGAAGGTACTGAGGACAAAAATGACTTAGTTATTAATTGATCAGCTAGTATTGTAGGAGCTTTTAAAAGACTTATACCATGGGTTGAAGGTATTGTGGATAAAAATGACTTAGTTAAAAATTGATCAACTGCTTATGTGGGAGCTTTTAAAAGACCTATACTATAGATTGTAGGTATTGAGGATAAAAAGGACTTAGTTATCAATTGATCAGCCACTAGTTTGGGAGCATTTAAAAGACTTATACAATGGGTTGAAAGTATTGAGGATAAAAATGACTTAGTTAAAAATTGATCAACTGCTTATGCGAGAGCTTTTAAAAGACTTATACTATGGATTGAAGGTACTGAGGACAATAATGACTTAGTTATTAATTGATCAGCTAGTATTGTAGGAGCTTTTAAAAGACTTATACTATGGATTGAAGGTATTGTGGATAAAAATGACTTAGTTAATAATTGATCAACTGCTTATGTGGGAGCTTTTAAAAGACTTATACTATGGATTGCAGGTATTGAGGATAAAAAGGACTTAATTATTAATTGATCAGCTACTAGTTTGAGAGCTTTTAAAAGACTTATACTATGGATTGAAGGTATTGTTGATAAAAATGACTTAAATAATAATTGATCAACTGCTTATGTGGGAGCTTTTATAAGACTTATACTATGGATTGTAGGTATTGAGGATAAAAATGACTTAGTTAATAATTGATCAACTGTTTATGTGGGAGCTTTTAAAAGGTTATACTATGGGTTGAAGGTACAGAAGATAAAAATGGCTTAGTTAATAATTGATCAACTGCTTATGAGGAAGCTTTTAAAAGACTTATACTATGGGTTGAAGGTACTGAAGATAAAAACGACTTAGTTATTAATTGATCAGCTAGTATTGTAGGAGCTTTTAAAAGACTTATGCTATGGATTGAAGGTACTGACGATAAAAATGACTTAAATATTATTTGATCAGCTACTAGTTTGGGAGCTTTTAAAAGACTTATACAATGGATTGAAGGTATTGAGGATAAAAATGACTTAGTTAAAAATTGATCAACTGCTTATGTGAGCGCTTTTAAAAGACTTATACTATGGATTGAAGGTACTGAGGACAAAAATGACTTAGTAATTAATTGATCAGCTACTATTGTAGGAGCTTTTAAAAGACTTATAATATGGGATTGAAGGTATTGTGGATAAAAATGATTTAGTTATTAATCAGCTACTAATTTGGGAGCTTTTAAAAAACTTATACAATGGATTGAAGGTATTGAGGATAAAAATGACTTAGTTAATAAAATTGATCAACTGTTTATGTGGGGGCTTTTAAAAGACTTATACTATGGATGGAAGGTATTGAGGATAAAAAAGGCTTAGTTAAAAATTGATCAACTGCTTATGAGGAAGCTTTTAAAAGACTTATACTATGGGTTGAAGGTACTGAAGATAAAAATGACTTAGATATTAATTGATCAGCTACTAGTATGAGAGCTTTTAAAAGACTTATATCATGGATTGAAGGTATTGAGGATAAAAATGACTTAGATATTAATTGGTCAGTTACTAGTTTGGGAGCTTTTAAAAGACTTATACTATGGATTGAAGGTATTGAGGATAAAAATGGCTTAGTTAATAATTGATCAACTGCTTATGAGGAAGCTTTTAAAAGACTTATACTATGGATTGAAGGTACTGAGGACAAAAACGACTTAGTTATTAATTGATCAGCTAGTATTGTAGGAGCTTTTAAAAGACTTATACTATTGATTGAAGGTATTGTGGATAAAGATGACTTAGTTATTAATTGATCAGCTACTAGTTTGGGAGCTTTTAAAAGACTTATACAATGGATTGAAGGTATTGAGGATAAAAATGACTTAGTTAAAAATTGATCAACTGCTTATGTGAGAGCTTTTAAAAGACTTATACTATGGATTGAAGGTACTGAGGACAATAATGACTTAGTTATTATTTGATCAGCTAGTATTGTAGGAGCTTTTAAAAGACTTATACTATGGATTGAAGGTATTGTGGATAAAAATGACTTAGTTAATAATTGATCAACTGCTTATGTGGGAGCTTTTAAAAGACTTATACTATGGGTTGTAGGTATTGAGGATAAAAAGGACTTAAATATCAATTGATCAGCTACTAGTTTGGGAGCTTTTAAGAGACTTATACAATGGATTGAAAGTATTGAGGATAAAAATGACTTAGTTAAAAATTGATCAACTGCTTATGCGAGAGCTTTTAAAAGACTTATACTATGGATTGAAGGTACTGAGGACAATAATGACTTAGTTATTATTTGATCAGCTAGTATTGTAGGAGCTTTTAAAAGACTTATACTATGGATTGAAGGTATTGTGGATAAAAATGACTTAGTTAATAATTGATCAACTGCTTATGTGGGAGCTTTTAAAAGACTTATACTATGGATTGTAGGTATTGAGGATAAAAATGACTTAGATATTAATTGGTCAGCTACTAGTTTGGGAGCTTTTAAAAGACTTATACTATGGATTGAAGGTACTGACGACAAAATGACTCAGATATCAATTGGTCAGCTACTAGTTTGGGAGCTTTTAAAAGACTTATACTATGGATTGAAGGTATTGAGGATAAAAATGGCTTAGTTAATAATTGATCAACTGCTTATGAGGAAGCTTTTAAAAGACTTATACTATGGATTGAAGGTACTGAGGACAAAAACGACTTAGTTATTAATTGATCAGCTAGTATTGTAGGAGCTTTTAAAAGACTTATACTATGGATTGAAGGTACTGAGGATAGAAAAGACTGAGTTATTAATTGATCAGCTACTGGTTTGGGAGCTTTTAAAAGACTTATACAATGGATTGAAAGTATTGAGGATAAAAATGACTTAGTTAAAAACTGATCAACTGCTTTTGTGAGAGCTTTTAAAAGACTTATACTATGGATTGAAGGTACTGAGGACAAAAATGACTTAGTTATTAATTGATCAGCTAGTATTGTAGGAGCTTTTAAAAGACTTATACTATGGATTGAAGGTATTGTGGATAAAAATGACTTAGTTAATAATTGATCAACTGCTTATTTGGGAGCTTTTAAAAGTCTTATGCTATGGATTGTAGGTATTGAGGATAAAAAGGACTTAGTTATCAATTGATCAGCTACTAGTTTAGGAGCTTTTAAAAGACTTATACAATGGATTGAAAGTATTGAGGATAAAAATGACTTAGTTAAAAATTGATCAACTGCTTATGCGAGAGCTTTTAAAAGACTTATACTATGGATTGAAGGTACTGAGAACAATAATGACTTAGTTATTAATTGATCAGCTAGTATTGTAGGAGCTTTTAAAAGACTTATACTATGGATTGAAGGTATTGTGAATAAAAATGACTTAGTTAATAATTGATCAACTGCTTATGTGGGAGCTTTTAAAAGACTTATACTAAGGATTGTAGGTATTGAGGATAAAAAGGACTTAGTTATTAATTGATCAGCTACTAGTTTGGGAGCTTTTAAAAGACTTATACTATGGATTGAAGGTATTGTGGATAAAAATGACTTAGTTAATAATTGATCAACTGCTTATGTGGGAGCTTTTATAAGACTTATACTATGGATTGTAGGTATTGAGGATAAAAATGACTTAGTTAATAATTGATCAATTGTTTATGTGGGAGCTTATAAAAGGTTATACTATGGGTTGAAGGTACTGAAGATAAAAATGGCTTAGTTAATAATTGATCAACTGCTTATGAGGAAGCTTTTAAAAGACTTATACTATGGGTTGAAGGTACTGAAGATAAAAACGACTTAGTTATTAATTGATCAGCTAGTATTGTAGGAGCTTTTAAAAGACTTATGCTATGGATTGAAGGTACTGACGATAAAAATGACTTAGATATTATTTGATCAGCTACTAGTTTGGGAGCTTTTAAAAGACTTATACTATGGATTGAAGGTATTGTGGATAAAAATGACTAAGTTAATAATTGATCAACTGCTTATGTGGGAGCTTTTAAAAGACTTATACTATGGATTGTAGGTATTGGGGATAAAAATGACTTGGTTAATAATTGATCAACTGCTTATGTGGGAGCTTTTAAAAGACTTATACTATGGATTGAAGGTACTGAGGATAGAAAAGACTGAGTTATTAATTGATCAGCTACTGGTTTGGGAGCTTTCAAAAGACTTATACAATGGATTGAAAGTATTGAGGATAAAAATGACTTAGTTAAAAACTGATCAACTGCTTTTGTGAGAGCTTTTAAAAGACTTATACTATGGATTGAAGGTACTGAGGACAAAAATGACTTAGTTATTAATTGATCAGCTAGTATTGTAGGAGCTTTTAAAAGACATATACTATGGATTGAAGGTATTGTGGATAAAAATGACTTAGTTAATAATTGATCAACTGCTTATGTGGGAGCTTTTAAAAGACTTATACTATGGATTGTAGGTATTGAGGAAAAAAAGGACTTAGTTATCAATTGATCAGCTACTAGTTTGGGAGCTTTTAAAAGACTTATACAATGGATTGAAAGTATTGAGGATAAAAATGACTTAGTTAAAAATTGATCAACTGCTTATGCGATAGCTTTTAAAAGACTTATACTATGGATTGAAGGTACTGAGGACAATAATGACTTAGTTATTAATTGATCAGCTAGTATTGTAGGAGCTTTTAAAAGACTTATACTATGGATTGAAGGTATTGTGGATAAAAATGACTTAGTTAATAATTGATCAACTGCTTATGTGGGAGCTTTTGAAAGACTTATACTATAGATTGTAGGTATTGAGAATAAAAAGGACTTAGTTATTAATTGATCAGCTACTAGTTTGGGAGCTTTTAAAAGACTTATACTATAGATTGAAGGTATTGTGGATAAAAATGACTTAGTTAATAATTGATCAACTGCTTGTGGGAGCTTTTATAAGACTTATACTATGGATTGTAGGTATTGAGGATAAAAAAGACTTAGTTAATAATTGATCAACTGTTTATGTGGTAGCTTTTAAAAGGTTATACTATGGGTTGAAGGTACTGAAGATAAAAATGGCTTAGTTAATAATTGATCAACTGCTTATGAGGAAGCTTTTAAAAGACTTATACTATGGGTTGAAGGTACTGAAGATAAAAACGACTTAGTTATTAATTGATCAGCTAGTATTGTAGGAGCTTTTAAAAGACTTATGCTATGGATTGAAGGTACTGACGATAAAAATGACTTAAATATTATTTGATTAGCTACTAGTTTGGGAGCTTTTAAAAGACTTATACTATGGATTGTAGGTATTGAGGATAAAAAGGTCTTAGTTATCAATTGATCAACTGCTTATGAGGAAGCTTTTAAAAGACTTATACTATGGATTGAAGGTACTGAGGACAAAAACGACTTAGTTATTAATTGATCAGCTAGTATTGTAGGAGCTTTTAAAGACTTATACTATGGATTGAAGGTACTGAGGATAAAAATGACTTAAATATTATTTGATTAGCTACTAGTTTGGGAGCTTTTAAAAGACTTATACTATGGATTGTAGGTATTGAGGATAAAAAGGACTTAGTTATCAATTGATCAGCTACTAGTTTGGGAGCTTTTAAAAGACTTATACAATGGATTGAAAGTATTGAGGATAAAAATGACTTAGTTAAAAATTGATCAACTGCTTATGCGAGAGCTTTTAAAAGACTTATACTATGGATTGAAGGTACTGAGGACAATAATGACTTAGTTATTAATTGATCAGCTAGTATTGTAGGAGCTTTTAAAAGACTTATACTATGGATTGAAGGTATTGTGGATAAAAATGACTTAGTTAATAATTGATCAACTGCTTATGTGGGAGCTTTTAAAAGACTTATACTAAGGATTGTAGGTATTGAGGATAAAAAGGACTTAGTTATTAATTGATCAGCTACTAGTTTGGGAGCTTTTAAAAGATTTATACTATGGATTGAAGGTATTGTGGATAAAAATGACTTAGTTAATAATTGATCAACTGCTTATGTGGGAGCTTTTAAAAGACTTATACTATGGATTGTAGGTATTGAGGATAAAAATGACTTAGTTATCAATTGATCAGCTACTAGTTTGGGAGCTTTTAAAAGACTTATACAATGGATTGAAAGTATTGAGGATAAAAATGACTTAGTTAAAAATTGATCAACTGCTTATGCGAGAGCTTTTAAAAGACTTATACTATGGATTGAAGGTACTGAGGACAATAATGACTTAGTTATTAATTGATCAGCTAGTATTGTAGGAGCTTTTAAAAAACTTATACTATGGATTGAAGGTATTGTGGATAAAAATGACTTAGTTAATAATTGATCAACTGCTTATGTGGGAGCTTTTAAAAGACTTATACTAAGGATTGTAGGTATTGAGGATAAAAAAGACTTAGTTATTAATTGATCAGCTACTAGTTTGGGAGCTTTTAAAAGACTTATACTATGGATTGAAGGTATTGTGGATAAAAATGACTTAGTTAATATTTGATCAACTGCTTATGTGGGAGCTTTTATAAGACTTATACTATGGATTGTAGGTATTGAGGATAAAAATGACTTAGTTAATAATTGATCAATTGTTTATGTGGGAGCTTTTAAAAGGTTATACTATGGGTTGAAGGTACTGAAGATAAAAATGGCTTAGTTAATAATTGATCAACTGCTTATGAGGAAGCTTTTAAAAGACTTATACTATGGGTTGAAGGTACTGAAGATAAAAACGACTTAGTTATTAATTGATCAGCTAGTATTGTAGGAGCTTTTAAAAGACTTATGCTATGGATTGAAGGTACTGACGATAAAAATGACTTAGATATTATTTGATCAGCTACTAGTTTGGGAGCTTTTAAAAGACTTATACTATGGATTGAAGGTATTGTGGATAAAAATGACTAAGTTAATAATTGATCAACTGCTTATGTGGGAGCTTTTAAAAGACTTATACTATGGATTGTAGGTATTGGGGATAAAAATGACTTGTTTAATAATTGATCAACTGCTTATGTAGGAGCTTTTAAAAGACTTATACTATGGATTGAAGGTACTGAGGATAGAAAAGACTGAATTATTAATTGATCAGCTACTGGTTTGGGAGCTTTCAAAAGACTTATACAATGGATTGAAAGTATTGAGGATAAAAATGACTTAGTTAAAAACTGATCAACTGCTTTTGTGAGAGCTTTTAAAAGACTTATACTATGGATTGAAGGTACTGAGGACAAAAATGACTTAGTTATTAATTGATCAACTGCTTATGTGGGAGCTTTTAAAAGACTTATACTACGGATTGTAGGTATTGAGGAAAAAAAGGACTTAGTTATCAATTGATCGGCTACTAGTTTGGGAGCTTTTAAAAGACTTATACAATGGATTGAAAGTATTGAGGATAAAAATGACTTAGTTAAAAATTGATCAACTGCTTATGCGAGAGCTTTTAAAAGACTTATACTATGGATTGAAGGTACTGAGGACAATAATGACTTAGTTATTAATTGATCAGCTAGTATTGTAGGAGCTTTTAAAAGACTTATACTATGGATTGAAGGTATTGTGGATAAAAATGACTTAGTTAATAATTGATCAACTGCTTATGTGGGAGCTTTTAAAAGACTTATACTACGGATTGTAGGTATTGAGGAAAAAAAGGACTTAGTTATCAATTGATCAGCTACTAGTTTGGGAGCTTTTAAAAGACTTATACAATGGATTGAAAGTATTGAGGATAAAAATGACTTAGTTAAAAACTGATCAACTGCTTTTGTGAGAGCTTTTAAAAGACTTATACTATGGATTGAAGGTATTGTGGATAAAAATGACTTAGTTAATAATTGATCAACTGCTTATGTGGGAGCTTTTAAAAGACTTATACTACGGATTGTAGGTATTGAGGAAAAAAAGGACTTAGTTATCAATTGATCACCTACTAGTTTGGGAGCTTTTAAAAGACTTATACAATGGATTGAAAGTATTGAGGATAAAAATGACTTAGTTAAAAACTGATCAACTGCTTTTGTGAGAGCTTTTAAAAGACTTATACTATGGATTGAAGGTACTGAGGACAAAAATGACTTAGTTATTAATTGATCAACTGCTTATGTGGGAGCTTTTAAAAGACTTATACTACGGATTGTAGGTATTGAGGAAAAAAAGGACTTAGTTATCAATTGATCAGCTACTAGTTTGGGAGCTTTTAAAAGACTTATACAATGGATTGAAAGTATTGAGGATAAAAATGACTTAGTTAAAAATTGATCAACTGCTTATGCGAGAGCTTTTAAAAGACTTATACTATGGATTGAAGGTACTGAGGACAATAATGACTTAGTTATTAATTGATCAGCTAGTATTGTAGGAGCTTTTAAAAGACTTATACTATGGATTGAAGGTATTGTGGATAAAAATGACTTAGTTAATAATTGATCAACTGCTTATGTGGGAGCTTTTAAAAGACTTATACTACGGATTGTAGGTATTGAGGAAAAAAAGGACTTAGTTATCAATTGATCAGCTACTAGTTTGGGAGCTTTTAAAAGACTTATACAATGGATTGAAAGTATTGAGGATAAAAATGACTTAGTTAAAAACTGATCAACTGCTTTTGTGAGAGCTTTTAAAAGACTTATACTATGGATTGAAGGTATTGTGGATAAAAATGACTTAGTTAATAATTGATCAACTGCTTATGTGGGAGCTTTTAAAAGACTTATACTACGGATTGTAGGTATTGAGGAAAAAAAGGACTTAGTTATCAATTGATCAGCTACTAGTTTGGGAGCTTTTAAAAGACTTATACAATGGATTGAAAGTATTGAGGATAAAAATGACTTAGTTAAAAACTGATCAACTGCTTTTGAGAGAGCTTTTAAAAGACTTATACTATGGATTGAAGGTACTGAGGACAAAAATGACTTAGTTATTAATTGATCAACTGCTTATGTGGGAGCTTTTAAAAGACTTATACTACGGATTGTAGGTATTGAGGAAAAAAAGGACTTAGTTATCAATTGATCAGCTACTAGTTTGGGAGCTTTTAAAAGACTTATACAATGGATTGAAAGTATTGAGGATAAAAATGACTTAGTTAAAAATTGATCAACTGCTTATGCGAGAGCTTTTAAAAGACTTATACTATGGATTGAAGGTACTGAGGACAATAATGACTTAGTTATTAATTGATCAGCTAGTATTGTAGGAGCTTTTAAAAGACTTATACTATGGATTGAAGGTATTGTGGATAAAAATGACTTAGTTAATAATTGATCAACTGCTTATGTGGGAGCTTTTAAAAGACTTATACTACGGATTGTAGGTATTGAGGAAAAAAGGACTTAGTTATCAATTGATCAGCTACTAGTTTGGGAGCTTTTAAAAGACTTATACAATGGATTGAAAGTATTGAGGATAAAAATGACTTAGTTAAAAATTGATCAACTGCTTATGCGAGAGCTTTTAAAAGACTTATACTATGGATTGAAGGTACTGAGGACAATAATGACTTAGTTATTAATTGATCAGCTAGTATTGTAGGAGCTTTTAAAAGACTTATACTATGGATTGAAGGTATTGTGGATAAAAATGACTTAGTTAATAATTGATCAACTGCTTATGTGGGAGCTTCTAAAAGACTTATACTATAGATTGTAGGTATTGAGAATAAAAAGGACTTAGTTATTAATTGATCAGCTACTAGTTTGGGAGCTTTTAAAAGACTTATACTATAGATTGAAGGTATTATGGATAAAAATGACTTAGTTAATAATTGATCAACTGCTTGTGGGAGCTTTTATAAGACTTATACTATGGATTGTAGGTATTGAGGAAAAAAAGGACTTAGTTATCAATTGATCAGCTACTAGTTTGGGAGCTTTTAAAAGACTTATACAATGGATTGAAAGTATTGAGGATAAAAATGACTTAGTTAAAAATTGATCAACTGCTTATGCGAGAGCTTTTAAAAGACTTATACTATGGATTGAAGGTACTGAGGACAATAATGACTTAGTTATTAATTGATCAGCTAGTATTGTAGGAGCTTTTAAAAGACTTATACGATGGATTGAAGGTATTGTGGATAAAAATGACTTAGTTAATAATTGATCAACTGCTTATGTGGGAGCTTCTAAAAGACTTATACTATATATTGTAGGTATTGAGAATAAAAAGGACTTAGTTATTAATTGATCAGCTACTAGTTTGGGAGCTTTTAAAAGACTTATACTATAGATTGAAGGTATTGTGGATAAAAATGACTTAGTTAATAATTGATCAACTGCTTGTGGGAACTTTTATAAGACTTATACTATGGATTGTAGGTATTGAGGATAAAAATGACTTAGTTAATAATTGATCAACTGTTTATGTGGTAGCTTTTAAAAGGTTATACTATAGGTTGAAGGTACTGAAGATAAAAATGGCTTAGTTAATAATTGATCAACTGCTTATGAGGAAGCTTTTAAAAGACTTATACTATGGGTTGTAGGTATTGAGAATAAAAAGGACTTAGTTATTAATTGATCAGCTACTAGTTTGGGAGCTTTTAAAAGACTTATACTATAGATTGAAGGTATTATGGATAAAAATGACTTAGTTAATAATTGATCAACTGCTTGTGGGAGCTTTTATAAGACTTATACTATGGATTGTAGGTATTGAGGAAAAAAAGGACTTAGTTATCAATTGATCAGCTACTAGTTTGGGAGCTTTTAAAAGACTTATACAATGGATTGAAAGTATTGAGGATAAAAATGACTTAGTTAAAAATTGATCAACTGCTTATGCGAGAGCTTTTAAAAGACTTATACTATGGATTGAAGGTACTGAGGACAATAATGACTTAGTTATTAATTGATCAGCTAGTATTGTAGGAGCTTTTAAAAGACTTATACTATGGATTGTAGGTATTGAGGAAAAAAAGGACTTAGTTATCAATTGATCAGCTACTAGTTTGGGAGCTTTTAAAAGACTTATACAATGGATTGAAAGTATTGAGGATAAAAATGACTTAGTTAAAAATTGATCAACTGCTTATGCGAGAGCTTTTATAAGACTTATACTATGGATTGTAGGTATTGAGGAAAAAAAGGACTTAGTTATCAATTGATCAGCTACTAGTTTGGGAGCTTTTAAAAGACTTATACAATGGATTGAAAGTATTGTGGATAAAAATGACTTAGTTAATAATTGATCAACTGCTTATGTGGGAGCTTCTAAAAGACTTATACTATATATTGTAGGTATTGAGAATAAAAAGGACTTAGTTATTAATTGATCAGCTACTAGTTTGGGAGCTTTTAAAAGACTTATACTATAGATTGAAGGTATTGTGGATAAAAATGACTTAGTTAATAATTGATCAACTGCTTGTGGGAACTTTTATAAGACTTATACTATGGATTGTAGGTATTGAGGATAAAAATGACTTAGTTAATAATTGATCAACTGTTTATGTGGTAGCTTTTAAAAGGTTATACTATAGGTTGAAGGTACTGAAGATAAAAATGGCTTAGTTAATAATTGATCAACTGCTTATGAGGAAGCTTTTAAAAGACTTATACTATGGGTTGAAGGTACTGAAGATAAAAACGACTTAGTTATTAATTGATCAGCTAGTATTGTAGGAGCTTCTAAAAGACTTATGCTATGGATTGAAGGTACTGACGATAAAAATGACTTTAATATTATTTGATTAGCTACTAGTTTGGGAGCTTTTAAAAGACTTATACTATGGATTGTAGGTATTGAGGATAAAAAAGACTTAGTTATCAATTGATCAACTGCTTATGAGGAAGCTTTTAAAAGACTTATACTATGGATTGAAGGTACTGAGGACAAAAACGACTTAGTTATTAATTGATCAGCTAGTATTGTAGGAGCTTTTAAAAGACTTATACTATGGATTGAAGGTACTGAGGATAAAAATGACTTAAATATTATTTGATTAGCTACTAGTTTGGGAGCTTTTAAAAGACTTATACTATGGATTGTAGGTATTGAGGATAAAAAGGACTTAGTTATCAATTGATCAGCTACTAGTTTGGGAGCTTTTAAAAGACTTATACAATGGATTGAAAGTATTGAGGATAAAAATGACTTAGTTAAAAATTGATCAACTGCTTATGCGAGAGCTTTTAAAAGACTTATACTATGGATTGAAGGTACTGAGGACAATAATGACTTAGTTATTAATTGATCAGCTAGTATTGTAGGAGCTTTTAAAAGACTTATACTATGGATTGAAGGTATTGCGGATAAAAATGACTTAGTTAATAATTGACCAACTGCTTATGTGGGAGCTTTTAAAAGAATTATACTATGGATTGTAGGTATTGAGGATAAAAACGACTTAGTTAATAATTGATCAACTGTTTATGTGGTAGCTTTTAAAAGGTTATACTATGGGTTGAAGGTACTGAAGATAAAAATGGCTTAGTTAATAATTGATCAACTGCTTATGAGGAAGCTTTTAAAAGACTTATACTATGGGTTGAAGGTACTGAAGATAAAAACGACTTAGTTATTAATTGATCAGCTAGTATTGTAGGAGCTTTTAAAAGACTTATGCTATGGATTGAAGGTACTGACGATAAAAATGACTTAAATATTATTTGATTAGCTACTAGTTTGGGAGCTTTTAAAAGACTTATACTATGGATTGTAGGTATTGAGGATAAAAAGGACTTAGTTATCAATTGATCAGCTACTAGTTTGGGAGCTTTTAAAAGACTTATACAATGGATTGAAAGTATTGAGGATAAAAATGACTTAGTTAAAAATTGATCAACTGCTTATGCGAGAGCTTTTAAAAGACTTATACTATGGATTGAAGGTACTGAGGACAATAATGACTTAGTTATTAATTGATCAGCTAGTATTGTAGGAGCTTTTAAAAGACTTATACTATGGATTGAAGGTATTGTGGATAAAAATGACTTAGTTAATAATTGACCAACTGCTTATGTGGGAGCTTTTAAAAGACTTATACTATGGATTGTAGATATTGAGGATAAAAAGGACTTAGTTATTAATTGATCAGCTACTAGTTTGGGAGCTTTTAAAAGACTTATACTATGGATTGAAGGTATTGTGGATAAAAATGACTTAGTTAATAATTGATCAACTGCTTATGTGGGAGCTTTTATAAGACTTATACTATGGATTGTAGGTATTGAGGATAAAAATGACTTAGTTAATAATTGATCAACTGTTTATGTGGGAGCTTTTAAAAGGTTATACTATGGGTTGAAGGTACTGAAGATAAAAATGGCTTAGTTAATAATTGATCAACTGCTTATGAGGAAGCTTTTAAAAGACTTATACTATGGGTTGAAGGTACTGAAGATAAAAACGACTTAGTTATTAATTGATCAGCTAGTATTGTAGGAGCTTTTAAAAGACTTATGCTATGGATTGAAGGTACTGACGATAAAAATGACTTAAATATTATTTGATCAGCTACCAGTTTGGGAGCTTTTAAAAGACTTATACAATGGATTGAAGGTATTGAGGATAAAAATGACTTAGTTAAAAAATGATCAACTGCTTATGTGAGCGCTTTTAAAAGACTTATACTATGGATTGAAGGTACTGAGGACAAAAATGACTGAGTTATTAATTGATCAGCTACTATTGTAGGAGCTTTTAAAAGACTTATAATATGGATTGAAGGTATTGTGGATAAAAATGATTTAGTTATTAATCAGCTACTAATTTGGGAGCTTTTAAAAGACTTATACAATGGATTGAAGGTATTGAGGATAAAAACGACTTAGTTATTAATTGATCAGCTAGTATTGTAGGAGCTTTTAAAAGACTTATAATATGGATTGAAGGTATTGTGGATAAAAATGATTTAGTTATTAATCAGCTACTAATTTGGGAGCTTTTAAAAGACTTATACAATGGATTGAAGGTATTGAGGATAAAAATGACTTAGTTAAAAATTGATCAACTGCTTATGTGAGCGCTTTTAAAAGACTTATACTATGGATTGAAGGTACTGAGGACAAAAATGACTTAGTTATTAATTGATCAGCTACTATTGTAGGAGCTTTTAAAAGACTTATAATATGGATTGAAGGTATTGTGGATAAAAATGATTTAGTTATTAATCAGCTACTAATTTGGGAACTTTTAAAAGACTTATACAATGGATTGAAGGTATTGAGGATAAAAATGACTTAGTTAATAAAATTGATCAACTGTTTATGTGGGAGCTTTTAAAAGACTTATACTATGGATTGAAGGTATTGAGGATAAAAATGGCTTAGTTAAAAATTGATCAACTGCTTATGAGGAAGCTCTTAAAAGACTTATACTATGGGTTGAAGGTACTGAAGATAAAAACGACTTAGTTATTAATAGATCAGCTAGTATTGTAGGAGCTTTTAAAAGACTTATACTATGGATTGAAGGTACTGACGATAAAAATGACTTAGATATTAATTGATCAGCTACTAGTTTGGGAGCTTTTAAAAGACTTATACTATGGATTGTAGGTATTGAGGATAAAAATGACTTAGTTAAAAAAATTGATCAACTGTTTATGTGGGAGCTTTTAAAAGACTTATACTATGGATTGAAGGTATTGAGGATAAAAATGGCTTAGTTAAAAATTGATCAACTGCTTATGAGGAAGCTTTTAAAAGACTTAGACTATGGGTTGAAGCTACTGAAGATAAAAACGACTTAGTTATTAATTGATCAGCTAGTATTGTAGGAGCTTTTAAAAGATTTATGCTATGGATTGAAGGTACTGACGATAAAAATGACTTAAATATTATTTGATTAGCTACTAGTTTGGGAGCTTTTAAAAGACTTATACTATGGATTGTAGGTATTGAGGATAAAAAGGACTTAGTTATCAATTGATCAGCTACTAGTTTGGGAGCTTTTAAAAGACTTATACAATGGATTGAAAGTATTGAGGATAAAAATGACTTAGTTATTAATTGATCAGCTAGTATTGTAGGAGCTTTTAAAAGACTTATACTATGGATTGAAGGTACTGAGGACAATAATGACTTAGTTATTAATTGATCAGCTAGTATTGTAGGAGCTTTTAAAAGACTTATACTATGGATTGAAGGTATTGTGGATAAAAATGACTTAGTTAATAATTGATCAACTGCTTATGTGGGAGCTTTTAAAAAACTTATACTATGGATTGTAGGTTTTGAGGATAAAAAGGACTTAGTTATCAATTGATCAGCTACTAGTTTGGGAGCTTTTAAAAGACTTATACTGTGGATTGAAGGTATTGAGGATAAAAATGGCTTAGTTAAAAATTGATCAACTGCTTATGAGGAAGCTCTTAAAAGACTTATACTATGGGTTGAAGGTACTGAAGATAAAAACGACTTAGTTATTAATAGATCAGCTAGTACTGTAGGAGCTTTTAAAAGACTTATACTATGGATTGAAGGTACTGACGATAAAAATGACTTAGATATTAATTGATCAGCTACTAATTTGGGAGCTTTTAAAAGACTTATACTATGGATTGTAGGTATTGAGGATAAAAATGACTTAGTTAATAAAATTGATCAACTGTTTATGTGGGAGCTTTTAAAAGACTTATACTATGGATTGAAGGTATTGAGGATAAAAATGGCTTAGTTAAAAATTGATCAACTGCTTATGAGGAAGCTTTTAAAAGACAGACTATGGGTTGAAGCTACTGAAGATAAAAACGACTTAGTTATTAATTGATCAGCTAGTATTGTAGGAGCTTTTAAAAGACTTATGCTATGGATTGAAGGTACTGACGATAAAAATGACTTAAATATTATTTCATTAGCTACTAGTTTGGGAGCTTTTAAAAGACTTATACTATGGATTGTAGGTATTGAGGATAAAAAGGACTTAGTTATCAATTGATCAGCTACTAGTTTGGGAGCTTTTAAAAGACTTATACAATGGATTGAAAGTATTGAGGATAAAAATGACTTAGTTAAAAATTGATCAACTGCTTATGCGAGAGCTTTTAAAAGACTTATACTATGGATTGAAGGTACTGAGGACAATAATGACTTAGTTATTAATTGATCAGCTAGTATTGTAGGAGCTTTTAAAAGACTTAGACTATGGGTTGAAGCTACTGAAGATAAAAACGACTTAGTTATTAATTGATCAGCTAGTATTGTAGGAGCTTTTAAAAGACTTATGCTATGGATTGAAGGTACTGACGATAAAAATGACTTAAATATTATTTGATTAGCTACTAGTTTGGGAGCTTTTAAAAGACTTATACTATGGATTGTAGGTATTGAGGATAAAAAGGACTTAGTTATCAATTGATCAGCTACTAGTTTGGGAGCTTTTAAAAGACTTATACAATGGATTGAAAGTATTGAGGATAAAAATGACTTAGTTAAAAATTGATCAACTGCTTATGCGAGAGCTTTTAAAAGACTTATACTATGGATTGAAGGTACTGAGGACAATAATGACTTAGTTATTAATTGATCAGCTAGTATTGTAGGAGCTTTTAAAAGACTTATACTATGGATTGAAGGTATTGTGGATAAAAATGACTTAGTTAATAATTGATCAACTGCTTATGTGGGAGCTTTTAAAAGACTTATACTATGGATTGTAGGTATTGAGGATAAAAAGGACTTAGTTATCAATTGATCAGCTACTAGTTTGGGAGCTTTTAAAAGACTTATACTATGGATTGAAGGTATTGTGGATAAAAATGACTTAGTTAATAATTGATCAACTGCTTATGTGGGAGCTTTTTTAAGACTTATACTATGGATTGTAGGTATTGAGGATAAAAATGACTTAGTTAATAATTGATCAACTGTTTATGTGGGAGCTTTAAAAAGGTTATACTATGGGTTGAAGGTACTGAAGATAAAAATGGCTTAGTTAATAATTGATCAACTGCTTATGAGGAAGCTTTTAAAAGACTTATACTATGGGTTGAAGGTACTGAAGATAAAAACGACTTAGTTATTAATTGATCAGCTAGTATTGTAGGAGCTTTTAAAAGACTTATGCTATGGATTGAAGGTACTGACGATAAAAATGACTTATTTATTAATTGATCAGCTACTAGTTTGGGAGCTTTTAAAAGACTTATACAATGGATTGAAAGTATTGAGGATAAAAATGACTTAGTTAAAAATTGATCAACTGCTTATGTGAGCGCTTTTAAAAGACTTATACTATGGATTGAAGGTACTGAGGACAAAAATGACTTAGTTATTAATTGATCAGCTACTATTGTAGGAGCTTTTAAAAGACTTATAATATGGATTGAAGGTATTGTGGATGAAAATGATTTAGTTATTAATCAGCTACTAATTTGGGAGCTTTTAAAAGACTTATACAATGGATTGAAGGTATTGAGGATAAAAATGACTTAGTTAATAAAATTGATCAACTGCTTATGAGGAAGCTTTTAAAAGACTTATACTATGGGTTGAAGGTACTGAAGATAAAAACGACTTAGTTATTATTAGATCATCTAGTATTGTAGGAGCTCCTAAAAGACTTATACTATGGATTGAATGTATTGAGGATAAAAATGACTTTGTTAATAATTGTTCCTTTGCTTGAGGGAGCTTTTAGAAGACTTATACTATGGATTGAAGGTACTGACGATAAAAATGACTTAGATATTAATTGATCAGCTACTAGTATGAGAGCTTTTAAAAGACTTATATCATGGATTGAAGGTACTGAGGATAAAAATGACTTAGATATTAATTGGTCAGCTACTAGTTTGGGAGCTTTTAAAAGACTTATACTATGGATTGAAGGTACTGACGATAAAAATGAATTAGATATTAATTGATCAGCTACTAGTATCAGAACTTTTAAAAGACTTATGCCATGGATTGAAGGTACTGTCGACAAAATGACTTAGATAGCAATTGGTCAGCTACTAGTTTGGGAGCTTTTAAAAGACTTATACTATGGATTGAAGGTATTGTGGATAAAGATGACTTAGTTATTAATTGATCAGCTACTAGTTTGGGAGCTTTTAAAAGACTTATACAATGGATTGAAGGTATTGAGGATAAAAATGGCTTAGTTAATAATTGATCAACTGCTTATGAGGAAGCTTTTAAAAGACTTATACTATGGATTGAAGGTACTGACGATAAAAATGACTTAGATATTAATTGATCAGCTACTAGTATCAGAACTTTTAAAAGACTTATGCCATGGATTGAAGGTACTGACGACAAAATGACTTAGATATCAATTGGTCAGCTACTAGTTTGGGAGCTTTTAAAAGACTTATACTATGGATTGAAGGTATTGTGGATAAAGATGACTTAGTTATTAATTGATCAGCTACTAGTTTGAGAGCTTTTAAAAGACTTATACTATGGATGGAAGGTATTGAGGATAAAAATGGCTTAGTTAATAATTGATCAACTGCTTATGAGGAAGCTTTTAAAAGACTTATAATATGGATTGAAGGTACTGAGGACAAAAACGACTTTGTTATTAATTGATCAGCTAGTATTGTAGGAGCTTTTAAAAGACTTATACTATGGATTGAAGGTATTGTGGATAAAGATGACTTAGTTATTAATTGATCAGCTACTAGTTTGGGAGCTTTTAAAAGACTTATACAATGGATTGAAGGTATTGAGGATAAAAATGACTTAGTTAAAAATTGATCAACTGCTTATGTGAGAGCTTTTAAAAGACTTATACTATGGATTGAAGGTACTGAGGACAAAAGTGACTTAGTTAATAATTGATCAGCTAGTATTGTAGGAGCTTTTAAAAGACTTATACAATGGATTGAAGGTATTGAGGATAAAAATGGCTTAGTTAATAATTGATCAACTGCTTATGAGGAAGCTTTTAAAAGACTTATACTATGGATTGAAGGTACTGACGATAAAAATGACTTAGATATTAATTGATCAGCTACTAGTATCAGAACTTTTAAAAGACTTATGCCATGGATTGAAGGTACTGACGACAAAATGACTTAGATATCAATTGGTCAGCTACTAGTTTGGGAGCTTTTAAAAGACTTATACTATGGATTGAAGGTATTGTGGATAAAGATGACTTAGTTATTAATTGATCAGCTACTAGTTTGGGAGCTTTTAAAAGACTTATACTATGGATGGAAGGTATTGAGGATAAAAATGGCTTAGTTAATAATTGATCAACTGCTTATGAGGAAGCTTTTAAAAGACTTATACTATGGATTGAAGGTACTGAGGACAAAAACGACTTAGTTATTAATTGATCAGCTAGTATTGTAGGAGCTTTTAAAAGACTTATACTATGGATTGAAGGTATTGTGGATAAAGATGACTTAGTTATTAATTGATCAGCTACTAGTTTGGGAGCTTTTAAAAGACTTATACTATGGATTGTAGGTATTGAGGATAAAAATGACTTAGATATTAATTGGTCAGCTACTAGTTTGGGAGCTTTTAAAAGACTTATACTATGGATTGAAGGTACTGACGATAAAAATGACTTAGATATTAATTGATCAGCTACTAGTATCAGAACTTTTAAAAGACTTATGCCATGGATTGAAGGTACTGACGACAAAATGACTTAGATATCAATTGGTCAGCTACTAGTTTGGGAGCTTTTAAAAGACTTATACTATGGATTGAAGGTTTTGAGGATAAAAATGGCTTAGTTAATAATTGATCAACTGCTTATGAGGAAGCTTTTAAAAGACTTATACTATGGATTGAAGGTACTGAGGACAAAAACGACTTAGTTATTATTTGATCAGCTAGTATTGTAGGAGCTTTTAAAAGACTTATACTATGGATTGAAGGTATTGTGGATAAAGATGACTTAGTTATTAATTGATCAGCTACTAGTTTGGGAGCTTTTAAAAGACTTATACAATGGATTGAAGGTAATGAGGATAAAAATGACTTAGTTAAAAATTGATCAACTGCTTATGTGAGAGCTTTTAAAAGACTTATACTATGGATTGAAGGTACTGAGGACAAAAATGACTTAATAATTGATCAGCTAGTATTGTAGGAGCTTTTAAAAGACTTATACTATAGATTGAAGGTATTGACGATAAAAATGACTTAGATATTAATTGATCAGCTACTAGTATGAGAGCTTTTAAAAGATTTATAACCATGGATTGAAGGTACTGAGGATAAAAATGACTTAGATATTAATTGGTCAGCTACTAGTTTGGGAGCTTTTAAAAGACTTATACTATGGATTGAAGGTACTGACGATAAAAATGACTTAGATATTATTTTGATCAGCTACTAGTCTCAGAACTTTTAAAAGACTTATGCCATGGATTGAAGGTACTGACGACAAAATGACTTAGATATTAATTGGTCAGCTACTAGTTTGGGAGCTTTTAAAAGACTTATACTATGGATTGAAGGTATGAGGATAAAAATGACTTAGTTAATAATTGATCAACTGCTTATGTGGGAGCTTTTAAAAGACCTATACTATGGATTGAAGGTATTGAGGATAAATGACTTAGTTAATAATTGATCAATTTTTTATGTGGGAGCTTTTAAAAGACTTATACTATGGATTGAGGGTATCGAGGATAAAAATGACTTAGTTAATAATTGATCAACTGCTTATGTGGGAGCTTTTAAAAGACTTATACTATGGATTGAAGGTATTCAGGATAAAAATAACTCTGTTAATAATTGATCAACTGCTTATGTGGGAGCTTTAAAAAGACTTATACTATGGATTGAAAGTACTGAAGATAAAAATGACTTGGTTATTAATTGATCAGCTAGTATTGTAGGAGCTTTTAAAAGACTTATACTATGGATTAAAGGTATTGAGGATAAAAATGACTTAGTTAATAATTGATCAACTGCTTATGTAGGAGCTTTAAAAAGACTTATACTATGGAATGAAGATATTGAGGATAAAAATGACTCAGTTAATAATTGGTCAGCTAGTATTGTAGAAGCTTTTAAAAGACTTATACTATTGATTGAAGGTACTGAGGATAAAAAACATAGTTATTAATTGATCGCCTACTAGTATGGGAGCTTTTAAAAGACTAATACAAGGGATTAAAGGTACTAGGGCAAAAATGACTTAGTTATTAATTGATCAGCTAGTATTGTAGGAGCTCCTAAAAGACTTATACTATGGATTGAATGTATTGAGGATAAAAATGACTTTGTTAATAATTGTTCCTTTGCTTGAGGGAGCTTTTAGAAGACTTATACTATGGATTGAAGGTACTGAGGATAAAAATGACTTAGTTATTAATTGATCAGCTAGTATTGTAGGAGCTTTTAAAAGACTTATGCTATGGATTGAAGGTACTGACGATAAAAATGACTTAATTATTATTTGATCAGCTACTAGTTTGGGAGCTTTTAAAAGACTTATACTATGGATTGAAGGTATGAGGATAAAAATGACTTAGTTAATAATTGATCAACTGCTTATGTGGGAGCTTTTAAAAGACCTATACTATGGATTGAAGGTATTGAGGATAAATGACTTAGTTAATAATTGATCAATTTTTTATGTGGGAGCTTTTAAAAGACTTATACTATGGATTGAGGGTATCGAGGATAAAAATGACTTAGTTAATAATTGATCAACTGCTTATGTGGGAGCTTTTAAAAGACTTATACTATGGATTGAAGGTATTCAGGATAAAAATAACTCTGTTAATAATTGATCAACTGCTTATGTGGGAGCTTTAAAAAGACTTATACTATGGATTGAAAGTACTGAAGATAAAAATGACTTGGTTATTAATTGATCAGCTAGTATTGTAGGAGCTTTTAAAAGACTTATACTATGGATTAAAGGTATTGAGGATAAAAATGACTTAGTTAATAATTGATCAACTGCTTATGTAGGAGCTTTAAAAAGACTTATACTATGGAATGAAGATATTGAGGATAAAAATGACTCAGTTAATAATTGGTCAGCTAGTATTGTAGAAGCTTTTAAAAGACTTATACTATTGATTGAAGGTACTGAGGATAAAAAATATAGTTATTAATTGATCGCCTACTAGTATGGGAGCTTTTAAAAGACTAATACAAGGGATTAAAGGTACTAGGGCAAAAATGACTTAGTTATTAATTGATCAGCTAGTATTGTAGGAGCTCCTAAAAGACTTATACTATGGATTGAATGTATTGAGGATAAAAATGACTTTGTTAATAATTGTTCCTTTGCTTGAGGGAGCTTTTAGAAGACTTATACTATGGATTGAAGGTACTGAGGATAAAAATGACTTAGTTATTAATTGATCAGCTAGTATTGTAGGAGCTTTTAAAAGACTTATACTATGGATTGAAGGTATTGAGGATAAAAACGACTTAGTAAATAATTGATCAACTGCTTGTGGGAGCTTTTAAAAGACTTATACTATGGATTGAAGGTACTGAAGATAAAAATGACTTAGTTATTATTTGATCAGCTAGTATTGTAGGAGCTTTTAAAAGACTTATACTATGGATTCAAGGTATTGAGGATAAAAATGACTTATTTAATAATTGATCCACTGCGTATGTAGGAGCTTTAAAAAGACTTATACTATGGATTGAAGGTATTGAGGATAAAAATGACTTAGTTAATAATTGATCAATTGCTTATGTGGTAGCTTTTTAAGGACTTATACTATGGATTGAAGGTACTGAATATAAAAAAAGACGTGGTTAATAATTGATCAACTGCTTATGTGGGAGCTTTTAAAAGACTTAAACTATGGATGGAAGGTACTGAAGATAAAAATAACTTAATTAATGATTGCTCAACTGCTGGTGTGGGAGCTTTTAAAAGACATATACTATGGATTGAAGGTATTGAGGATAAAAATGGCTTAGTTAAAAATTGATCAACTGCTTATAAGGAAGCTTTTAAAAGACTTATACTATGGGTTGAAGGTACTGAAGATAAAAACGACTTAGTTATTAAGAGATCAGCTAGTATTGTAGGAGCTTTTAAAAGACTTATACTATGGATTGAAGGTACTGAGGATAAAAAAACCTTAGTTATTAATTGATCGGCTACTAGTATGGAGCTTTTAAAAGACTAATACATGGATTGAAAGTACTAGGGCAAAAATGACTTAAGTATTAATTGATCAGCTAGTATTGTAGGAGCTCTTAAAAGACTTATACTATGGATTGAAGGTACTGAGGATAAAATTGACTTAGATATTAATTGATCAGCTAGTATTGTAGGAGCTTTTAAAAGACTTATACTAAACAGTTGTTCTATAAATCGAGTTGAAAGGTTTTCTTACTTCTATAAAACGGGGAAAACAAAAAACAAATCACAAAAACTAAAGCAAAGAGTTCTTTCACAGAAATTAATAGTCGTCACTATCAGAGTCAATTTGAACTACTCTCCACTTCTTTATTCTATCTACATTGATAGATTCGTCGTCTGATATCAGCTCAAGCGTTCGTTTTGCGCACTTTTTTTCATACTTTTTGAGGGTTCGGGAGGTTGATGGTTTGCTTTTGTGATGAAGAGTTAGTAGAAACATGAATGGGGGATACGGGTCTTGGGTCTAGAAGACTAGGCGACGAACCTGATTCAGCAGCCTGATCGTCCATAAAAGAACATCTTTCAATTTCGTCCTCAATCTCTTGTTGAGTCAGATTTTCAAAATCTGCAATGTCAGCTCATCGTCACTCTAAACACGCTGGTTGAGACCGGGATCAGGCGGAGACCAGACTTCTGCTGACATTGGGGGAACTGTGTATTGAGTTGGCGGTTGACTTTCTGGCGTTAATGACTCGGCAACGTGTACAACAGTTTCTTCCTCGTCACTCGAACCTCAATCTGGATCCTGTACTACGTTGCGCATGAACATTTCCTCGCGCAGAGCGTGGTGGTCAAATGGTAGAGTTGTGATCTTGTCGTTTAAAATATACCGCTTGTCATCGTATCCAGAGAGTGACTTCTTGTTGCACACAACTGTCATTAGTCGGTGCTTGCTCGACGCAATTCTGTTGTTGATAAGTCGAACAGTTTCTCCTCCTGTGAGAACCTGTTTGTATAATTCATGTGTCATCATGCGCCTGGCGTCTTGCGTCACACTTTTTGCCGACTGCTTTGCAAGACCTAAAATAGAAATTCGTGCATTCTAGTTTTTGTTTTCCACCTTTTTTTTGCTTTCGATTTTTCTTTCAATTACTTTTGGAAATTTAATCCTAGGTCTTTTTTTCTTACTTTTTATCCGGTTTTTCTTTACTCATTCTGCTTTTTGTTGTTTTCTTGACTTTTTAGGTTTTGAAATTAGGATTTGACTATTTTTTAGGATTTGAAATTTTTAGAATTTGACTAACCATCTGCCAGTTTGATGAATACAGCTTCGGCTTCAACCTCACAAACTCGGAAATCATCTTAACTCCCATCTCATTTTTAAGTTTTAGTCACCCTTGCGCTGCTTTGATTGTACATCTCGTGATTAGTTGGAAAGTTTGAGAAATCGAAAAGGTCCTTCACTGTGGTCTTCCGCTTCAAGTCTGCAAAGAAGTCGTTTGAGAAAATTTCATAAACAAACGAGTCCGTGTCCGAGTACAGTAGTTTACAATTGAAGTGTTTCTTCATTGTATTGTAGTGGAAGTCGTGCATGAATTTCATTGAAAGATCTAAGATGCAAGCACCTACGATAGTTGGTTTGTCCCACTCTATTTCAGTCTGATTCAAGCTCATCGTTGCCAAGTTCTCATCAATGATTTTGAACGACTTCATCTGTGGAGCGCTGGTCCATTTCAGTGTTTCTTCTTCATTTCGAGCCAGTTTCACTTTTATGCGATTGCGTTTCCCCTCACGTTTTCCCAAATGCGCTGTTCAACATTAGTTTATAGAAGTTCTCCTCGAGGCTTGCCTCCTTGTTCTTGGCTTGCTTTCGCTTCTGAGTATTCAAGTTTACATATGGCGCTAGCCATTTTGGCTTGTTAAAAGCGAGTGATCAATGTAGTTTTTCAACTTTCAACCCCAACCGCACGTAGAGCTTCAATGTTTGATAATGCAAAATGTAGTTCTTTTTGGGGAACAAGGTCTGGATCAATTTTTTACTCGAAGGCGGCGCATTCATCTGCATATAATTCAAAATCTCTTCCTGATAGTCACCCAACAAGCATGCATCAACTTTCTGTTTTGTTGCGGCCAAGGGAAAATCTGAATGAAGATCATGAATTTCATCTGGGTACGACAAATCCACTTCCAATACGTAGCCAAAATCGCTATCAAAATGGTGTCTCCAACACGCTTTGGATGAACGCTTTTTCAATTTCAGGATCCCAGTTTCCGTCAGTGTGCTCACAATTGTTCAGTGGCAATGGAAACTTTTCCGTTATGCCCGCATACAAATTGTTTGCATCAGTTATTACTTTGAAGGTTGAGGGTGCTTTGGGGTTGAAATTTGGTAAATATTTGTTCGCAACCGCCAACTGCTTATTGTATATCAAGCTTACGCCACCACGAATCAATCTTTCTACCATTTCCAATTATTCTCTCTCTTTTAAAAGTCTCAAAGGCGCTTTACATAACTTTAGCATAGCATCACCAGAAAGGTTGGAAGCGGTATAGTACTGACAGCAATCCAGTCTGTATGCTTCGTAACACACCTTGCGGAAGCAGAGCATAACTGCAGCTAGAAGCACATCAGTTTTGAGATACAAACTATAGTAATCTTCAATTGTTTCACATTGAAACTTCTCAAAAACTTCTAGCGCATGTTTGTACTCGTCTTCTGTAACGCTCACTCGATACTGTTGGAGACTATTCATCCACTTTTCTCGTGGTGGGAGTTTGGTCTCTTTCAGCTCATTGAAACTATCAATGTAACAATAGGGGAAAAATCCCTTCCGTTTCAGCATTTGCACTGAACTTTCTGGCCAATCCTTAAAGTGATGTTCTAGCAAAGTAAACTGATCAGAGGGTAAGTTTTGTGCTAGAGAATCTAATGATGAGGCCATGAAATGAAATGAGTCTAGTAACTTGATATACTCATACACCGGTTTCGTTACTCCATTCTTGTCCTGACGGTTGTAGACTAGAACCCCAATTTGCAGAGCTATAATTTTCTCATCTGTATTCGGAACAATTGATACAGTATTCCTCGTTTGCTACCCTGGAGAGCGAGATTTACATAGTGAAGATTGTAGTTTGAGAGATTATGTGTTAATAATTGATCAACTGCTTATGAGGGAGCTTTAAAAAGACTTATACTATGGATTGAAAGTACTGAAGATAAAAATGACTTGGTTATTAATTGATCAGCTAGTATTGTAGGAGCTTTTAAAAGACTTATACTATGGATTAAAGGTATTGAGGATAAAAATGACTTAGTTAATAATTGATCAACTGCTTATGTAGGAGCTTTAAAAAGACTTATACTATGGAATGAAGATATTGAGGATAAAAATGACTCAGTTAATAATTGGTCAGCTAGTATTGTAGAAGCTTTTAAAAGACTTATACTATTGATTGAAGGTACTGAGGATAAAAAACATAGTTATTAATTGATCGCCTACTAGTATGGGAGCTTTTAAAAGACTAATACAAGGGATTAAAGGTACTAGGGCAAAAATGACTTAGTTATTAATTGATCAGCTAGTATTGTAGGAGCTCCTAAAAGACTTATACTATGGATTGAATGTATTGAGGATAAAAATGACTTTGTTAATAATTGTTCCTTTGCTTGAGGGAGCTTTTAGAAGACTTATACTATGGATTGAAGGTACTGAGGATAAAAATGACTTAGTTATTAATTGATCAGCTAGTATTGTAGGAGCTTTTAAAAGACTTATACTATGGATTGAAGGTATTGAGGATAAAAACGACTTAGTAAATAATTGATCAACTGCTTGTGGGAGCTTTTAAAAGACTTATACTATGGATTGAAGGTACTGAAGATAAAAATGACTTAGTTATTATTTGATCAGCTAGTATTGTAGGAGCTTTTAAAAGACTTATACTATGGATTCAAGGTATTGAGGATAAAAATGACTTATTTAATAATTGATCCACTGCGTATGTAGGAGCTTTAAAAAGACTTATACTATGGATTGAAGGTATTGAGGATAAAAATGACTTAGTTAATAATTGATCAATTGCTTATGTGGTAGCCTTTTAAGGACTTATACTATGGATTGAAGGTACTGAATATAAAAAAAGACGTGGTTAATAATTGATCAACTGCTTATGTGGGAGCTTTTAAAAGACTTAAACTATGGATGGAAGGTACTGAAGATAAAAATAACTTAATTAATGATTGCTCAACTGCTGGTGTGGGAGCTTTTAAAAGACATATACTATGGATTGAAGGTATTGAGGATAAAAATGGCTTAGTTAAAAATTGATCAACTGCTTATAAGGAAGCTTTTAAAAGACTTATACTATGGGTTGAAGGTACTGAAGATAAAAACGACTTAGTTATTAAGAGATCAGCTAGTATTGTAGGAGCTTTTAAAAGACTTATACTATGGATTGAAGGTACTGAGGATAAAAAAACCTTAGTTATTAATTGATCGGCTACTAGTATGGAGCTTTTAAAAGACTAATACATGGATTGAAAGTACTAGGGCAAAAATGACTTAAGTATTAATTGATCAGCTAGTATTGTAGGAGCTCTTAAAAGACTTATACTATGGATTGAAGGTACTGAGGATAAAATTGACTTAGATATTAATTGATCAGCTAGTATTGTAGGAGCTTTTAAAAGACTTATACTAAACAGTTGTTCTATAAATCGAGTTGAAAGGTTTTCTTACTTCTATAAAACGGGGAAAACAAAAAACAAATCACAAAAACTAAAGCAAAGAGTTCTTTCACAGAAATTAATAGTCGTCACTATCAGAGTCAATTTGAACTACTCTCCACTTCTTTATTCTATCTACATTGATAGATTCGTCGTCTGATATCAGCTCAAGCGTTCGTTTTGCGCACTTTTTTTCATACTTTTTGAGGGTTCGGGAGGTTGATGGTTTGCTTTTGTGATGAAGAGTTAGTAGAAACATGAATGGGGGATACGGGTCTTGGGTCTAGAAGACTAGGCGACGAACCTGATTCAGCAGCCTGATCGTCCATAAAAGAACATCTTTCAATTTCGTCCTCAATCTCTTGTTGAGTCAGATTTTCAAAATCTGCAATGTCAGCTCATCGTCACTGTAAACACGCTGGTTGAGACCGGGATCAGGCGGAGACCAGACTTCTGCTGACATTGGGGGAACTGTGTATTGAGTTGGCGGTTGACTTTCTGGCGTTAATGACTCGGCAACGTGTACAACAGTTTCTTCCTCGTCACTCGAACCTCAATCTGGATCCTGTACTACGTTGCGCATGAACATTTCCTCGCGCAGAGCGTGGTGGTCAAATGGTAGAGTTGTGATCTTGTCGTTTAAAATATACCGCTTGTCATCGTATCCAGAGAGTGACTTCTTGTTGCACACAACTGTCATTAGTCGGTGCTTGCTCGACGCAATTCTGTTGTTGATAAGTCGAACAGTTTCTCCTCCTGTGAGAACCTGTTTGTATAATTCATGTGTCATCATGCGCCTGGCGTCTTGCGTCACACTTTTTGCCGACTGCTTTGCAAGACCTAAAATAGAAATTCGTGCATTCTAGTTTTTGTTTTCCACCTTTTTTTTGCTTTCGATTTTTCTTTCAATTACTTTTGGAAATTTAATCCTAGGTCTTTTTTTCTTACTTTTTATCCGGTTTTTCTTTACTCATTCTGCTTTTTGTTGTTTTCTTGACTTTTTAGGTTTTGAAATTAGGATTTGACTATTTTTTAGGATTTGAAATTTTTAGAATTTGACTAACCATCTGCCAGTTTGATGAATACAGCTTCGGCTTCAACCTCACAAACTCGGACATCATCTTAACTCCCATCTCATTTTTAAGTTTTAGTCACCCTTGCGCTGCTTTGATTGTACATCTCGTGATTAGTTGGAAAGTTTGAGAAATCGAAAAGGTCCTTCACTGTGGTCTTCCGCTTCAAGTCTGCAAAGAAGTCGTTTGAGAAAATTTCATAAACAAACGAGTCCGTGTCCGAGTACAGTAGTTTACAATTGAAGTGTTTCTTCATTGTATTGTAGTGGAAGTCGTGCATGAATTTCATTGAAAGATCTAAGATGCAAGCACCTACGATAGTTGGTTTGTCCCACTCTATTTCAGTCTGATTCAAGCTCATCGTTGCCAAGTTCTCATCAATGATTTTGAACGACTTCATCTGTGGAGCGCTGGTCCATTTCAGTGTTTCTTCTTCATTTCGAGCCAGTTTCACTTTTATGCGATTGCGTTTCCCCTCACGTTTTCCCAAATGCGCTGTTCAACATTAGTTTATAGAAGTTCTCCTCGAGGCTTGCCTCCTTGTTCTTGGCTTGCTTTCGCTTCTGAGTATTCAAGTTTACATATGACGCTAGCCATTTTGGCTTGTTAAAAGCGAGTGATCAATGTAGTTTTTCAACTTTCAACCCCAACCGCACGTAGAGCTTCAATGTTTGATAATGCAAAATGTAGTTCTTTTTGGGGAACAAGGTCTGGATCAATTTTTTACTCGAAGGCGGCGCATTCATCTGCATATAATTCAAAATCTCTTCCTGATAGTCACCCAACAAGCATGCATCAACTTTCTGTTTTGTTGCGGCCAAGGGAAAATCTGAATGAAGATCATGAATTTCATCTGGGTACGACAAATCCACTTCCAATACGTAGCCAAAATCGCTATCAAAATGGTGTCTCCAACACGCTTTGGATGAACGCTTTTTCAATTTCAGGATCCCAGTTTCCGTCAGTGTGCTCACAATTGTTCAGTGGCAATGGAAACTTTTCCGTTATGCCCGCATACAAATTGTTTGCATCAGTTATTACTTTGAAGGTTGAGGGTGCTTTGGGGTTGAAATTTGGTAAATATTTGTTCGCAACCGCCAACTGCTTATTGTATATCAAGCTTACGCCACCACGAATCAATCTTTCTACCATTTCCAATTATTCTCTCTCTTTTAAAAGTCTCAAAGGCGCTTTACATAACTTTAGCATAGCATCACCAGAAAGGTTGGAAGCGGTATAGTACTGACAGCAATCCAGTCTGTATGCTTCGTAACACACCTTGCGGAAGCAGAGCATAACTGCAGCTAGAAGCACATCAGTTTTGAGATACAAACTATAGTAATCTTCAATTGTTTCACATTGAAACTTCTCAAAAACTTCTAGCGCATGTTTGTACTCGTCTTCTGTAACGCTCACTCGATACTGTTGGAGACTATTCATCCACTTTTCTCGTGGTGGGAGTTTGGTCTCTTTCAGCTCATTGAAACTATCAATGTAACAATAGGGGAAAAATCCCTTCCGTTTCAGCATTTGCACTGAACTTTCTGGCCAATCCTTAAAGTGATGTTCTAGCAAAGTAAACTGATCAGAGGGTAAGTTTTGTGCTAGAGAATCTAATGATGAGGCCATGAAATGAAATGAGTCTAGTAACTTGATATACTCATACACCGGTTTCGTTACTCCATTCTTGTCCTGACGGTTGTAGACTAGAACCCCAATTTGCAGAGCTATAATTTTCTCATCTGTATTCGGAACAATTGATACAGTATTCCTCGTTTGCTACCCTGGAGAGCGAGATTTACATAGTGAAGATTGTAGTTTGAGAGATTATGTGCTAATAGCGGAGTATAGTTCAGAAACCTCCTGTTGATGTTACAAGTGTTATGTGCCCATCCGAGGAATTCTCCAGTGAAGTGACAATGATCTAGAACTGTCGGGTTATTGAAATTGTGTTCCAATGGTTCTTCACATATCCAACAATTGGCGGCATCTTCTTTCGCGATGAGAGGCTGGCCAGAGAAATATTTGCGTTGCTGTTTAACACTGTAAATTCGTTTTGCTATGGTTTCCAAAGACTGAACAAATTCGGTCCTGTCAAACATTCAAAAGGAAACGGTTCAATTTGGTTTTGAGCCACAAACAACATTGCATAGCTACACGGTTTATGTACTTCTATTGTTCTTGTTTCTGAATTGGGTTGTATTGACATCCTGAGACAGGTTCAATGATTGACTCCAAGTCAAAAAAGCCAACAATTGGAGCAAACCAAAGGGAGTGAAACTTATTGTAGTAAAACGTTGTGTTTTTTTGGCATTCGCACGATTGCTGGTTTGTTTTTCCAGCAAGTTTCTAAATGTTTTTCGTATCGTTCTTTTGAGGTGCAAACATGAAAACAGTTTCTACAAATATGATTATCTGCTCTCACTACTCGTTCCTTGACTTTATAAGAGATCGCAAGTTTCTGATTAAAACGTAGTGATGCATTTGACCGTCGCTAAGAAGAAGAAGGTCCATATTGAATTCAGTTTTGTTTTTTGAAACTCGGAATGGTATCAGTCCGTTTTCAGCGTAGCTAAAATTGTCAACCTTTTTTTGGTTTTTTATCTTTTTTCCCCTCATTTGCTTTTGTGCCATAATCTTCTTTTTAGTTTAAAGATTTTGGAAAAGAAAGATTTTTAACTTACCGAGAAACGTTGACGCAGACATTGTTTAGCTCTTCAAAGCGAGCCATCTGGTGGAAGCCCATAGGCATGTCAAACACACCATCTGCTTGTTTTGCAAGCGGCTTGCCTTGTCCATAAGTTACTGGGCTGGTTATCCTGCGTGACGGTGCACCAGGAGGAAGAAGTTGAGAGCCAAGCCTCAAATGGTAGGCGCCAGTATAGCAAAACAGAAAACAATTCTCGTCTTCTCGGTTTCTGATTTCAGCAGAGAGCATGTGCGCGCTAGTTTGCCTGGAGGCGCCAAATATGATGATGCCCTTATCGGTTTAGCTTTTGCTAATCGGATTTCAATGTTGACAACTTGGTCGGGAGTCCAACCACTACCATGAGAAGCAAAATTGTTGAGCGCTAGGAGCATCTGTTCTACCATTGCAGGGAAGGTTTTATCTGCAAGACCATGGAAATCCACTCGTTCCATTTTGATGCAACATGAATCAAAATTCTATCGGGCTGGCTTGATGATAGATCATCATAAGTTTTCATGGGTTTGACCAGATCGATAACTGAGTTGAACTGAACTTTTTGTAAGTGTTGCTGAACACAAATGTTGACAATGTTTTCAATCTCGGCGTTTTGGCTGCATAACGTGTAAAAGACCAACGTCTCTTGACCCGACTGTAATCTCATAGACTTTCAGTGTATCGCCACAAGCGCGTTTGCTTGGTATGTTGCCTGAGTCCTGTAGGTTGTTTGCATCTACACTCCAATCTGGTAGACCGTGGAAAGTGTTCATGTGCTCAAGATAACTAGCGTCACGTGAAAAACATTTTTGACAGTATATGCAGTATCGTGGACTGGTCGCCTCATGCTGCACAGTCATGTGTCCTGTTAGCTCATACAGGCTTCTTGTGGTGAAACCACATTCAGTGCACTCGAATGAGTTTGCTTGAGGATAGATCTTATGCACTTCTCTCCGATGTCGACAAACGCTTCTTCTATTTGCCAGTAGTTTATGACAAATTTCGCACTTGGCTTGCCCCATCCCACAAAATTGATTGTTGCTGTAAGAGAGTAACTGTGAAAGGAACGATTAATTAAAAAGTTTAGAAGTGACAAAAATGTATCAAGTTTGAATCAACTGAACGCAAAGTGTAAGGCAAAAAGCAATGAGTAATTTTTCAGTCCGGGGACCCCGCTTTCAATACGTTGATTGGCCAATTGGATGCAAGCAAGCTGTGTCCCTTTTTTTGTTTGTTTTTGTCGAGGGCTCGTCGCGTAAGTGACGCAATTCAACCTGGTAGCGTTACGTTTGGTTTAAATAGCGCACTCGGGTCCATACAAAAATCTAAGGAATTTGTTTCCAAGCCATCAACACAAGTCTGAAGAACTTGAATTTGTTTACAAGCCATCAACGTTTTTGTCATAGTCGGACGATTTAGTTTGTTTTTCAGGGGAGGGGGAATTTAGTTCATTATGAAGGTGAAGTTTTGGTTAGTGAGTCATTGACATAACTAAAAAGAAAGCGTGTATAATTGTTTACTTCATATGTTTTATAAATGACAACAGCTGAATTTCATTGATACCGGGAATGAATGGAAAATTATCATTGGGGACACAATGAGCTATATAAATGCAATAAAGTCCACACATTTGAGAGTCTGCACTTTGTAGGTGTTTATTTGAGCAACGTCTGTCTTCGATGAGGTCCACTATAATGCCATCATTAGTGCTTTGTCGAAATCGATCTGATATGTGTTTATATGAATAGAGAGGTAATGCCAGCGTGTTGCGAATGCAAAGTAAGCGTATATATTTATATAAACTAAGCAGCGTATGTTTGTAAGCGTGTAAGCGTATATATTTGAATTGAATAGCAAGCAATCAAGGCGGCATAGCGCAGACGGTAACGCACTGGACTCCGAATCGAAGGGTCGCTGGTTTGAGCCCCCAACTACGACCAAATTGGCAAAGCAAAATCAGTATTCTAATACATGTACCTTGAGCAACGGACTGTTAGAGAGCGGTTTGGGCCGAACCAGCCCAATTTAGACTAAGATGACTTAGACATAAAATTATTAGAGTATCAAAACGCTTTGAATGGTTCAATTTTAAGGCCAATGCAAGGCCAAATTACGTCATACATGAACTGAATCGACCGATATTGGCTAGCAAAAGGCTAACAGGTAGTGTCTAGCCTTTTTGCCGCCAGTGTTACTTTGAATAACTTTTGTTAACGTTGTTAAGTGAACTTCTTATGTGTCGTATGTTATGTACACAAGTTATAGTTGGCATAAAAAAGGCCGTTTCTTGAATCTTATTCGATTCGTAATTGTTGAATAAAGATTTCCCGTCTTCAGTTTTGTTACCTTCGAGTTTATTGTCGGATACAAGGCTCGAACATTTGGTCCACCACGTGAGAAAAAACCAGGACGAGGATTTTTCGTTCTTACATCGACTTCTATCGGTCAGGGGCCGGCTCAACGTTGGTGATAGTGTTCTGTGGAGCACTGCTAGTGGTTCAGGGTCCAGTAGAGTGACTTTGGCAGTCAGAGGCCGGGTCAACGTTGGTGATAGTGTTCTGTGGAGCACTGCTAGTGGTTCAGTGTTGCGTAGTGTGACTTTGGCACTCAGAGGCCGGGTCAACGTTGGTGATAGTGTTCTGTGGAGCACTGCTAGTGGTTCAGTGTCCAGTAGAGTGACTTTGGCAGTCAGAGGCCGGGTCAACGTTGGTGATAGTGTTCTGTGGAGCACTGCTAGTGGTTCAGTGTTGCGTAGTGTGACTTTGGCACTCAGAGGCCGGGTCAACGTTGGTGATAGTGTTCCGTGGAGCACTGCTAGTGGTTCAGTGTCCCGTAGAGTGACTTTGGCAGTCAGAGGCCGGGTCAACGTTGGTGATAGTGTTCTGTGGAGCACTGCTAGTGGTTCAGTGTTGCGTAGTGTGACTTTGGCAGTCAGAGGCCGGGTCAACGTTGGTGATAGTGTTCTGTGGAGCACTGCTAGTGGTTCAGTGTTGCGTAGTGTGACTTTGGCACTCAGAGGCCGGGTCAACGCTGGTGATAGTGTTCCGTGGAGCACTGCTAGTGGTTCAGTGTCCCGTAGAGTGACTTTGGCAGTCAGAGGCCGGGTCAACGTTGGTGATAGTGTTCTGTGGAGCACTGCTAGTGGTTCAGTGTTGCGTAGTGTGACTTTGGCAGTCAGAGGCCGGGTCAACGTTGGTGATAGTGTTCTGTGGAGCACTGCTAGTGGTTCAGTGTCCCGTTGAGTGACTTTGGCAGTCAGAGGCCGGGTCAACGTTGGTGATAGTGGTCCGTGGAGCATTGCTAGTGGGTCAGTGTCCTGTGGAGTGACTTTGACAGTCGGAGGCGTGGTCCGGTAACTTCATAGTGACGTGAGGAGCATAGAGTTCCAAAACTGTAAGCTCAACTGTTGGGACTACTTTAGTAGTTGATCAGACGTTGTCAGACTCTTAAACTTGGTGCTAATATTTTACACTGGCGGCACATACTTAGCCTAGATATACTTTTGAACCCATAGCACTAAGCCGAAAACCTTCGGGTGCTCAGTTAGCCAAATAACTTCGGGTGCTCAGCTAGCCGAATAACTTGGGGTGCTCAATTAGCCGAAAAACTTTGGGTGCTCAATTAGCCGAATAACTTTGAGTGCTCAATTAGCCGAATCACTTCGGGTGCTCAGTTAGCCGAATAACTTTGGGTGCTCAATTAGCCGAATAACTTTGGGTGCTCAATTAGCCGAATAACTTTGGGTGCTCAATTAGCCGAATAACTTTGGGTGCTCAATTAGCCGAATAACTTCGGGTGCTCAGCTAGCCGAATAACTTTGGGTGCTCAATTAGCCGAATAAGTTTGGGTGCTCAATTAGCCGAATAACTTCGGGCGCTCAATTAGCCGAATAACTTCGGTTGCTCAGTTAGCCGAATAACTTGTGTGTTCAATTAGCCGAAAATTTTTTGGGCGTTCACTTAGCCGAAAATTTTTTGGGTGTTCACTTAGCCGAAAAAATTTTGGGTGTTCATTTAGCCGAAAATTTTTTGGGTGTTCAATTAGCCGAAAAATTTTGGGTGTTCACTTAGCCGAAAAATTTTTGGGTGTTCATTTAGCCGAAAAATTTTTGGGTGTTCAATTAGCCAAAAATTTTTTTGGGTGTTCAATTAGCCGAAAAATTTTTGGGTGTTCACTTAGCCGAAAAATTTTTGGGTGTTCAATTAGCCGAAAAATTTTTGGTTGTTCAATTAGCCGAAAAAATTTGGGTGTTCAGTTAGCCGAAAATTTTTGGGTGTTCAATTAGCCTAAAATTTTTTGGGTGTTCAATTAGCCGAAAATTTTTGTATTCAATTAGCCGAAAAATTGGGTGTTCATTTAGCCGAAAACTTTTAGCAGTTCACTTAGCCGAATTCAATGCTTTTTATAGTAGGTGCTAGTTCATTGAGCCGCACAATAAACAAACTACGGGACCCTCAGTATACACGACACCTTAATACATCTATAGCTGAGCCCGGACTCAGTTTTAAGGCCGTTAAACAGAGAAAGACCGTGCAATTTAAGCTCAAATACGAGTACCCACAGGCAAGTGAAGTAATAATTTGGCACGACGCTATAAACAATAGCTTAACACCCCATCATAACAATAATCATAGCCCACTATCTGCGTCTGAACTCATTCAAGAACTTTACGCAATCGAAAAAAAGATAAAAGCTATTGTTTACTGTCCACGACAAGGCGCCCCAGATATCTTCGAGGACCTGAAGAAAACAAGTTTCGTCGTGGTTCACGTCATAAAAGATCTCCTATCAAAGCGCAAAGCCAAGGATCCTTCGATTCTGAACGACTATTTGCAACTTCATCCGCCCTTCTGCTGTGAAATAAAATCACTCTCTATTGTGAGATTTCATAGCGCCAACCTAAATTGTCTGATAAAAAAGATCAGACCAAAAAGGCTTAACCAGCGCCGTCGAAAAGCTCGAGCAAACAGGGCTGCCGCTCTCGAGGGGAACTCTGCTGACGAGCCGTGTCTAGCTTAAGTGCAAGGCTATAGCTTGTTTGCAGTTTTTTCCTCGTTCGTGGTTGATCTGTTCCTTTGAGCCTTTAAGAAACTAAATTATAGTCCGTTTCCCAATTCCTCATAGTGTATTTGATTAACGAAATTATTGCTTGTAACGATTCCCCTTTCTTATTCTTTTGCTGTTAAGAGTCATCTGAAATTCTGAATATTGTATTAAGTGTGCCTAATTCATTGAAACAAATATCTAACATTTAATACCGTTTTTTTCAAGATGGAAGCTCAGGCCATCAAGTTGTCTGAAGCTAGATCTAAAGTTGAATTAAGTGTGAATGACTTGTACAAAAGAATCGACGAAGCAACAAATAGTAAAACACGAAAAACAAAAGTCGAGACATTAGTCAACAAAGCAAAGGAACTCTTGTCAACAGCAATTGACAAAAACGATCAACTGGTTCAGTTAGCCTCACGACATCCAAATAAAATAAAACTCACTGAGGAGCTTGAACTTTGGCTCAAAGAAGCAAGCGAAGCTCATGACAATTATGTAGCAAAAGCACGACAATACATTGAGCTCAGTGATGAGACAATTGGTTGAATCAACATTCCGCCGCAAAACATCAAGCTGTGGATCGAAAACTGTCTCAATCTCGTCTAGCCAGAGGAGAAGAGAACAGGAAATAGCAAGACTTCAACGAGAAGAGATTGAGAGAGAGAATGAGAACATAATCAAAGTCGCTCAACAAAAGCATCAATTAGAGCTAGACACAATTAGCGAAGAGAACAGGAAAAGATTGTTTGACGCAAAAGTCAAGGAGATTCGGGCAATGGAGTCATCCGATGAGAGCCTTGATGGTGATCTCGGGGAGCAAACAATTTTAAATAATGATAAAAATTCTGAGCGTGTAACAGAATGGGTTGACAGTTCAGTGGCAAACAATATTTTGTCTACAACTGTTCGTTCAAACCGCGCAGAAAACGAAGTTCAAGAAAATGGTTTCCTCCAAGCTTCAAACTCATTACCACCACATGAAACGGATAATCTCCTAACAGTCCCTTCGATGCTGCAAAATTCGGTGAACGCTCCAAACGCTGCACCAGGTCCGTTATTGCCGCAAAGCAATCATTCACCACCAAAGGACGGTAACCCGCGCGAAAACGTTGTCCGTACTCCCAAAGGAGTATCATATTTTTTGTCTTTTGGAAAGGAAGACAGACAGACCAGTCCGCAGGCAAGTAATAACGTCGCTAACCAGACCGCTGATACGGGAGCATAAGCGCCTCAACCCTCACTGTTGCCAGAACCCTCGAGCTGGGCACCAGTCCCCAGCGCAGTTTAATATTTGAATCAACCAGATAATCATTTAGCAAACATAAACAACCCCACATTAACAAACTTGCCATCTATTACTTCTGATCATCAGAACGTACAATACCCTGTCCAAAACATGCAACGTAGTTTTTATCCCATGGCTAGCCACCTCCTGCCAAACATGACTTTGTGGCATGTACCTCATCCGGCAACCGTAACTTCCTCACATCCTCAACAAGTTCAACAACAAGTTTTGCAAACAAATTTGAATAAACCTGTTGTATCCTATTCAAGTGGAGGTACAACCTACTACAACCAAAACCCGTTTTCTGCTGCAACCTTTATCGGTCACCACAACCCCTCATCGTCATTACCGGTGCAGCACGGTTTGTATTCAAACCCAATGCTGCCCTACGCAACCATGCCAGCCAATACTACTGGTCCCTTCCATTCGTATCATCCATCAACATCTGTTGCTCCCGCACACGATAATTCCTTCAATGTTAAGGATCTAGCGGACGCAATAACCTCCAGTCAACTCAATCCATTACCAAAATGGACGCTTGCGCAAAATAATGGGGATCCACTTCTTTGGCATGAGTGGATAGGGCAGTTCAAAATTGCCATAGACTCTCAGAACCTCTCTGATGCAGCAAAATTAACTTATTTGAAAACTCTTCTAACCGGAAGAGCTAAAAAATCCATTGAGCAGTTTGCGTATAGTGGTGCATTGCATAACGATGCCATGAAAGTTCTGGAACGGAAATTCGGCCAGCCCCATGCCGTAGTTGGCGCTCACCTTGATAAACTTAACAATTACCCGCCCTTAAAAATGCACAATTCGGAAAATGTAATTGCTTTCGCATCAGTAATTTCAAGTTTAGTTGGAGTTTTCCAGTCATTGTCATATGACGCCGATTTGCGTAGGTCATCTTTACTGAGTCAAGTGGTACAAAAGCTCCCGCCCAATCTTAAGGAATCCTGGTGTTCACATATAGTGAAAAAGCAGTGGCTCAGGCCTACCTTGTTAGAATTCAACGATTGGTTACAAGAAAAAGCGGACACACATGACCGCATGAAAGCAGTCAAATTTAAGACTAAGACAGACGAAACACCAGTTGTAAATAAAACAAAAACAACCTCAAAGGCTTTCGCGTCAAACTCAAAAGTTGCCGACGCAAAACAGAAGAATCCGTCAACAAGAAACGGGAACGAACTTGGTTGCCCGCACTGCAAGGCAAATCACCCAATTTGGAAATGCCCGAAATTCAAAAGTGAAAACCCAACTCAGAGAGCGAAAATTGTAGCCGAACATAGACTATGCTTCTCCTGTCTCAATGGTTCCCATCAATTTAGAAATTGTCCCAACCCACGAAAGTGCAAACAACCTGGTTGCACTAGTACACATAATATTCTGTTACACGGTTCCGAACGCATCTTCACTAAGAACAATGCAAAGAAACCAAGTGAAACGAAAAGCGTCACGGATCCACCGCAGTCAACATCTCTAGTTACACTCAATTCGGAAAACATCTGTACTCCCAATCAAGATGGAAACTCGTCATCTTTCCCTGCTGTGTCCGACGTTAAAGGTCTTTTACAGGTTAAGGAAGTCCAACTCAAAGGCCCCACAGCTAAGGAAACAAAAGTGCTGGCTTTATGTGATCCTGCCTGCAGTCACTCGTGGATTGCGGCAAGTGCTGCGGCAAGACTCAATCTGAAAGGTTCACCTCTTAAATTGACTGTTTGCAGAATAAATGCAAAACAAGTTATTGATACACTTATTACAGACGTGACAGTTAAACCATTAGGTGATAACACCTGTGAAAGTTTCGACGTAAGTCCATACATAAGAGACACGCTAAATGTTGGTTCCGATATTATCAATGTACCTCAACTACAGGAAACATATCCGTATTTAAGTGTGCTAGATCCCATTCAGTACAGTTACTCAAACGTCGAAATGATTCTAGGCCAAGACGTTTACCATGCAATCCGACCTATCGAATATTTTGAAAGCGATTCAAAATGTGCGCCCGTTGCCGTCCGTCTTCCAATTGGTTGGGTTCTAAGTGGACCTCTGCCTGCCACTTCTAGTTTCATATCCTCCTGTTTTAAAATTGTTACTGAACCGGAAACAGATCTAGCCGAACAACTGAAGTCCTGGTATGACATGGAGTCATACGGAGCTGTAAAAGAGGTTGACCCCAGGTCTTCTTCAGACCGTAGAGCAGTTGAAATACTAGAAAAGACAACTTTTAATGACGGAAAACGGTATCAAGTTGGTATGCTGTGGTCAAAAGACGACCTTCATTTACAGAATAACTACTACTCAGCACTCGTTCAACTGAAGTCCCTTGAAAAAAGACTTTTCAGGGAACAAGACCTCCGAGTGAAGTACGAAAAGAGCATTAAGGACGACGTAGACAAAGGCTATGTGGTTCAAGTGCTTAACTCTAAAGATCCCAGTGAACGGTCTACACGCGAATGGTACTTGCCTCATCACCCCGTCGTTAATCCCAATAAGCCAAACAAGATGAGAAGGGTGTTAAATGGTGCGGCAAAATTTCATGGAACATCATTAAACAAATCGTTGTTGACAGGGCCTGATTTACTTCAGCGTTTGATTCATACTCTTATCCGCTTCCGCCAGTATCAGTACGCAGTCTCTGCTGATATAGAAGGCATGTTCCTCCAGGTTGGAGTGCTTCCTCAGGATCAACCGTGCCTTAGATTTTTGTGGCGGGAGGATCCATCAACTGATGTGATGGTATATCAGTACACCAGGCATATCTTTGGTGCGAAAGACTCGCCCACATGCGCGAATTATGCCCTCCAACGAACAGCCAAGGACAATAGCCGTCAGTACCCAGATGCATCGCAAGCTGTGTTGGAAAAGTTTTATATGGACGACTACCTCGACTCCTTAGACGAACCAGAGAAAGCACTGAAGAGAGCCAAGGAACTCGTAGAACTACTTACGTTGGGAGGATTTAAATTAACAAAGTTTGTAAGCAGCGTTCCACACCTACTCGATGAACTCGACAACAGCTTCAAAACCAATGACCAAGAAGAGCCAAAAGTTATTGGAAGTTCTGAGGAAGAAGCCTCATCACACGTATTGGGTCTGAAATGGGACCACAAAAAAGACACACTAGTTGTCAGCCGTGGAACGAAGTACGTGGACAACAAAAACGTAACTCAACGCCTAGTACTTAGTTTAGTTTCAATTCTTTGACCCAATTGGGTTAGTAGCCCCCTTCACAGTTACCGCCCGACTGTTGCCGAAAGATATATGGAGGTTGAGTGGTCAAGACTGGGACAAGGTGCTGCCCGATGACATGATTGATAGGTTCAGTGCATGGAGTTCAGATTTACCCAAATTAGGAAACCTAACAGTCGCTAGGAGTTTTTTCTCTGGCGAGTTCGACTCAACCGAGCTTTATGTTTTCGGGGATAGTTCCCAGGAAGTCTTCAGCGCTGTTGCCTTCCTGAGATCAAAAGTAAGGTCAGGACCCACTACGCATACCGAAATTTCCTTTATTTTAGGAAAAGCAAGAGTTGCACCCATGAAATGTTTGACCGTACCCAAACTCGAACTTCAAGCAGCCCTCCTAGCAAAGCGCCTAAAGGTAGACATATATAAAGCCTTAACAATACCTCTTAGTAAAACGTTCATGTGGACAGATAGCACGACTGTGCTTCAGTGGCTGAGATCCTTCGATAAACAGCCCATCTTTGTTGCCAATAGGGTTTCGGAAATATTGGAGTCCACAACAGTCGACCAATGGTTTCATGTACCATCGACAGACAATCCAGCGGACGCTGGTACAAGGGGAATGTCAGCCGATGGCCTGTGTGCCAGTAGCTGGTTGAAAGGTCCAATTTTCCTGTTTACGTCAGATTTTCCTTTCCAGCCAAATAACGAGATATTAGGCAATCTGAAAAAACCGTTAACCAGTCCCTTGGGCGATCCGGTTCAAAAACAAGAAAGCAGTCTTGCGAGCAACGTTTCCTACGAAGAAAAACTGTTCGATTACACAAAATTTAGCTCCTACTTTAAACTAGTTAGGATAACCGCTTATATCCTCCGCATCCTCCCGGAGCACGCCCAATTCCGGTCATCAGATGCTTCAATTCTTAGGCCCGATGAACTCCAGGTTGCTGAAGCAAAACTTCAGTTCCTCGTTCAATCTGAATCATTCCCGTTTGAGAAAAAACAACTTCTGGATGAAAAGCACCTTATCAGAAAAAGCCCAATCTCACCGTATACCCCTTTCTTGGTCCCAATGCTCTGATCAGATCTAGTGGACGCATCAAACTATTAAGTGAAGCCGACTATGACATCAAACACCCGATCATACTTGATAGCCGTCACCCCGCTGTAAGGCTCTTTCTGAAAAAAGAGCATTTAGTTAACCACTACGAGGGCATTGACTTTTTGCGAGCTTGCATACAACGACGCTACGCAGTCCTGAAATTGCGTTCCGCATTACGATCTATCAAATTTAACTGCGTATTATGCCGTAAGCGTAGCAATAAGTCCGTGCAGCCAATGATGGCCGACTTACCGGCCGAACGTCTTTCCTATGGTTCCCCTCCCTTCTTCAATACTGGAATGGATTATTTTGGCCCATTTTATGTATCAGTGAAACGCTCAAGTGAAAAGCGTTGGGGTTTCCTTTTCACGTGCCTCACAACACGCGCCTTGCATATTGAGGTTGTGCCATCGATGGACATGAATTCCTGCGTTATGGGAATTGAAAGGTTCATTGCTCGGCGAGGAAAACCCCGCGTCCTTTGGTCGGATAATGGAACCAACTTTATTGCTACCGAGAAGGAACTATCATTGTGTATACAGAGTTGGAATCAAAAATTGATTGCGAGTCAAATGTCTGAAAGGGGAATCTTGTGGCACTTCAATCCACCATCTGCCCCACATCATGGTGGCTCGTGGGAACGAATGGTGAGGAGTGTTAAACGCACTTTCTATGCAGTTCTTGGCAACCGACGTCTTACTGACGAAGTCTTACAAACGACATTCTGTTTAGTTGAATCAACTTTAAATAACAGGCCACTTACCCCTGTAAGCTCTGACCCTACGGAACTTGATGCCATAACACCTAATCACTTCCTTCTCGGAAACAGGTCAAGCACTGTGCCTTCGCTTTTGTCAGAAGAGGACTTCGACCACCGCAAGAGATACGTGCGAGCTCAGTGCTACGCGGACTCAATTTGGAAAAGGTGGCTAGCTGAATATGTCCCAAACCTGAATCGTCGCAGTAAATGGTCCACACCGGCAAACACAGAGCTTAAATCTGGGGATCTTGTATGGGTGGCCGACGAATTGAGCCCCCGTGGACACTTCCCCATGGGTCGCATTGAAAACCTCCGTTATGGCAGCGATGGCATTGCCCGTTCGGCTGAGATAAGGACAAATGCTGGTAAGTATATCCGACCGGTTGTAAAACTAATACCTGTTTTAGAAACAACGCTTTCGGGGCCGGAGGATGTTCGAATGCAAAGTAAGTGTATATATATATATATATATATATATAAACTAAGCAGCGTATGTTTGTAAGCGTGTAAGCGTATATATTTGAATTGAATAGCAAGCAATCAAGGCGGCATAGCGCAGACGGTAACGCACTGGACAACGAATCGAAGGGTCGCTGGTTCGAGCCCCCAACTACGACCAAATTGGCAAAGCAAAATCAGTATTCTAATACATGTACCTTGAGCAACGGACTGTTAGAGAGCGGTTTGGGCCGAACCAGCCCGATTTAGACTAAGATGACTTAGACATAAAATTATTAGAGTATCAAAACGCTTTGAATGGTTCAATTTTAAGGCCAATGCAAGGCCAAATTACGTCATACATGAACTGAATCGACCGATATTGGCTAGCAAAAGGCTAACAGGTAGTGTCTAGCCTTTTTGCCGCCAGTGTTACTTTGAATAACTTTTGTTAACGTTGTTAAGTGAACTTCTTATGTGTCGTATGTTATGTACACAAGTTATAGTTGGCATAAAAAAGGCCGTTTCTTGAATCTTATTCGATTCGTAGTTGTTGAATAAAGATTTCCCGTCTTCCGTTTTGTTACCTTCGAGTTTATTGTCGGATACAAGGCTCGAACACAGCGGGTCGGCAAAGTAGGCACATCTCTTTGCAAGCACAATCCAATGAGATCCAGGTGAAGAGGCTGGTGATTCGTTAAGGATAGCAGATGAGTTGGTTGGCATGTGCAAGGGGAAATTGTCAGCTCCATAAACACTGTTGAATTTAAACATCAAGTGACCGGATTGTAGAGTCAATTTGAATATTTTATCTTCATCCATTAGATTATAGGAAGAGCGTTTTTAGAAACGTTTCTCGAAGAATCGATATAAACTGTTGAACATTTCTCCCCGAGATAAAAAATTTCAATGTTGCGCGGCAACGCTGCACCGAACTTGAGTTCCACAGATAATGAAGAGTTTGTTAACTCGGGATGAATAAAATTATGCGTGGCTTCTTGAGTGCTGCTGAGATCAAACACCATAAAATAATGGTTAGGAAAATTTGAGATATCCCGTGACCATTTTCTACATAAGCTAGTGCAGCCATTGAGTTTTAGTATAGTCGTTTATTATCAGCGGTTGACATTGGTGTGCCAGCTGTGGCGAACACATTACGGTAAATTATTATCTCATTCAAATCAAACTTCCGGTATGAAAATGGATTGAGCGTATTAGTACCGATGAACGCATCGCTGCGGCACATGGCAACTATTAGTCCACGAATAGGTTCTTTTGTGAAAATATCCTCCTGCTTCCAGCTCTGTTGTCCAGCTGTTGCTAGAAAAGATTTTGAAATAACTTCATTATAGCGATACATTACAGGTGTCTTGAGAAGTTTTTTTAATCGATTGCACCAAGCACGATATCGGAGACTGTCATTTTTCGCACGAAAAATGCGTCATCAATTTTGATTTTATAGTGTTTAGCCCCGTCTTCACTCACAATTGCAAAGTCATCTTGTGATCGTCGGAACGAAATTCGCAGCGTTACTCCACTCGTTAGATGCTTCTCGCATGAGAAGAAATCGGTAGCTATTTTTCCATACAACGTTAGTTGAGCTGATCTTCTCACAGTTTCTTGTCGAGCTGTAATTGTAGCGGGTCGGACGCCTGTTGGGTCTGCTTCATAATCATATCCTTGACATTTCAGCCAGTTCTTTTCGCATCCGATCCATGGGAAAATTCTGTTGCAATGAAACTTTTGTGTGCGTAATAACCATTGGCAGAAGAAATTTTAATGCCGTTTGCTGACACTGTGCAATCGGCGAAAAGGGAATATAAGACATTATTGACCAGATGTGGTGTGTCACTGTTGTTGGCATCTGCCGTGGTGAAGCGTAAATCGTTTCTATTATTCCGAAAAACTCGAAATCTGATTTCCAGATAAAATTTCTGTAGGTCGATGAAGTTAATTCTGTCACCGACTATTTCAAACTCTAACGAAGATCCAGTGGGCGAGTACAAAGGTCCTCTTTTTTGCTCGAACGGTTGATCAAATGTAACAAGAAAGGGAGGTTTCTCAAACAAGTCCAATGAGGTATGTGTTGCCTCTGTGGGAATAACAATAATAGTGCGCATTTTTTTTACTTTTGAGGAAAAAATCTGATCGACTCCTTTGTGGCTTCGTTTTTCGCGGAATGATCTTTTTCTTTGGTGGAGACTGCTTTTTGTACGCTTTCTTTTTCGACCTCCTTCGACAGATTGCATTTCGTCCTCGTTGAAGTGCCCCTACAATTTGTTTTTTCGCTGTTTTTGCAACTGTACTTTTCAGAGCTTGCTTCGCTGATTTCTTTTTTGCTGCAAATTCTAATAACTCTGGTGCATCTTGCACTAGCAATTCTCTTCCATTTGTTTTTGCTGCTTTTCAAATAAGTCGTCGGGCTAAGGGTAAAGCAACACAACCAATGCCAGCAGCTAATGCGCCGAATCCACTTCCTTTTTGTCTATAATGTCTTGAGAAATGGGCATTGAATTGGATGCTTGATTATTACAATAGGCTTCCATCAGTTAGCTTGTTCTCTGGAATGTGAGACTTCTAACAACTTTACCAATTCCAGTGAAAGGGATCAGTTTCCCTTCTCAGCTCAACTTCGATGCTCTGGATATTGTTTGAAAGTAAACGCTTGTAGTCTTAAGTTTGTATAGGTTTTATGGTGAATAGGTGCAACTGTGTTGAGGATACTGTTTCTCAGACGTCTTCCGGTTCAATGATTTTGAGAATGGGTGCACGTGAGTCACCCACATGTTGATACTATAATATCAAGGTACACAAAATTAAGCTGTGACCCACAGGTCATATCAACAAGGAAAATACCAAAATGTCTGTTAGGTGAGTTCGGAGCCCCATTTTCAAGTTTGTATTGTAACCAATGTGAACAAAACCATTGTATGCAGGGTTCGGGGTCCCCTTGAAACCAAGAATGCTGGGAATTTTATCGTCTTGAAACGAGAGTCCTCCATTTTTCCCAAATGTTAACACAAGCTTTTGCGTTATCATGTCGAACTTTTGATCGTACTGTTTTAGTTTTGCAATGCGAACAATCTCCGAGACTAGATCTTCCCAGCTGTTGTAAATACCAGTCCGAAGTTTTCTGAGTTGTCCTGATCGATTACTCGACTCATTTGGATCGGTCATTGAATTCTTGTAAACAACTATTTCTCCAGAGTTGACGTTATTGATGTTTGATGGAAAAGATAGAGATGTCAATGCTACTTGCCATTCTCCCTGTAAGTGTATCGGTTGTGATAAATGGTTCCGAAATGATGCCATAGTATTTTCATTGAAAATGGCCATTGATGCATTTGATAACAAGTCCATTTAAACTCATTGCTGTCAGAAATCATTGCTCCCCTTCAGTGTTTAACACATCAACTTGTACTAACTCCGGTTCGTAAAACTTCCCTAGGATTTTAACGTTGTTCGCGTCAATCAGATTGTACATAGGTGGACTTGTTGTAGCCAATCGTAGTACTGTGATAACTTCTTCTTTATAATTCTGAGTATAACCTTTTCTGAATGTATCGTCTGGTTCCGCTATTCGTACCAGGTCCCGCTCTTCGAATCGTGGTTTATATTTATTGTTGTCCAAAGCAATCGAAATTAAAAATGGATCATGTTTTTTAAAAACTTTATTTGTGGCTAACTTTGTAACGCGGTTAACACGACTTTTAATGATATTTACAAAACTGAGAAGCTTCTTTATATAGTTCCAAGTCCATTTTTCTTCAAAGTATCTGTATATAATGTTTTTAAGTGATCGAATATTTCTTTCCGCAAACGCAGATTCGGTTTCATTTTCGGTTGTAAACAAATGAATCTTTTTGTTTTCACAGAATGTTTTGAACTCGCCCTTGAATTGGGTGCCTTTGTCCGTCCACACTTTCTCTGGTTGTTTCGTCTTTATCATTTGATAGAAGGCTTCAACTCAGTCCTTTGAATACATTGTTCTGAGAGGTTGAACACGAAAATAGAGTGATAAAACGCCAACCGCAACCAATAGGTTTTGGAACCCATTGTTTTGATTAGCTATTTTGTCCATATAGGCTACATCCATGGACCAGATTTCGTTTATTCTGTAAGCAACTACCTTCAATCGTGGAAAAGTTTTCTGGAATTGACGATATTTAGTGTACGAGTTCTTCGATTGAAGGAATTGCTCAATTTTCTTGTGGGATAAACCGCTTTCCTCTTTTATGTTGGCAACACTTCCAAATGCTGCTTTTCCTTTCGTGTAAACGTTATTCAGTTTTTGGATTTCCGCTGAATGGAGTTTTCAAGCCTGTTGGCGTTTTAATCTCTTCTTCTGCGTCTGCGAAGCCTTCCTCATCAAAGCTAGCAGTCTCTGTTTTTTCTGCTCTCTCGACAGCAGGTTTCTGTTCACTGGCTGCTCCATCTGGAAACTGACGTAGTTTTTGCTCTTTCACAATTTTTATGAACTTCTTTGCGTAAGTATTACAAGTGAGATTTGGTGCAAGGTTCAAATAATTCAATACTTCATAATCGTCAGGCAGGAGTTTTGATGATGTTTGTTGTAATGCGTAGAGGAAAGTTGATGCCGGAATGTCGGTGTTCCTTCCATTAATCGGGATTTTACCTTCAAAGTCCAGTGAAATTTTGCGTGATCCGTTGATTTTCAAAATTATTTTTGCTTTTCCAAATTTGTCTTTATCGAGAAAATTCAACTCATCGATCTTCTTCTTCATCGGAAACCATGACGTCATCTGTCTGTTGCTCTGTGTTCTGCTGTATGACCGCTTCTGGTGGCTCTTGTTTCGAAGTTCTCTGTAGAAGCGATAGTTGTTTCGACTTGTTTTTTGTTAATGGATTGTTTAATATTTGCGAAACTTGGGGTTGTTCAGTTGTAAACATGTTGCGAGGAATGAGCACAAATTCCTCAGTTTGCATTTTTCTGTAGGTACTCTAGATAAGGTCTGGCAATTAGTTAATCAGAGAATGCCCTCTCGTTGTCTGGAATAATTTACTTCTTTCCAGCGCACTGGAATATTTTTCAGAAAGTTGTAGTTGAGGTTCGAATTGTTGTAGTTCTTTCTTGTTGATTGAGACAACACCAGAGAGCATGTTCATTACACAATCGCTTAGGAACCAAATGAATTCAATATCTTGGGCTAGAAAAGTTCTCTTGCTTTTCGATTTGGGGTTGCTGTTAACGCACCAGCGCTTCAGCATAAGCAAATGCCTTTTTTATTCGTAATTGGTGTAATAATAGCTTCCTCCGAAGGAATATAGAATATTGGTGGTTCGGGACCAATGAGTTGAGAAGAAAATCGTAAGCCTTGACTTGCTTTAGGATCCAGGTCAATGATTAAATGTCCATAGGGTTGAGCTGTTGCTAATTTGTATGCGTCCTTGAGTGATTGAAGCCAGTTTAACTGTTTTCCGAGGTATTCTATTTGCTGAATGTCCCGCAATGATTTGAATAAAACTATATGGGTGGTGTTTAGGTCAATTGTCCGCGACCATTTACTCTGTTGGAATAAGTTGTATTTGACGTAGATCGCATGAAGTTTTCTGTGTCTTCCTGACGTAGCTATTTTCACAAACTCTTTGTCGTTGAAAATTTCCTCGCATGAGTCGTCGTAAATGAGCAAACAATCCGAAAACTTTTTCGTTCTATCCAATCCGGAATACTTGATGAACTCGATGTGCGGTATTTTACGTTGCATAGCTGTAAATGTGTCCTGGAACTCTTTGTAGAAGTAATAAATTTTGGGAAATGCTGGGTAGAAGGACCTACCTTGAAGCATGTTGAATATTAGGTAAGTTTTCCCAGAACCACTTGGGCCTACAACCGCCATGAAGATCCTATCGTTTGTGAGAATGACTTTATTCATAATTTAGGATTTGGTAAAATATAACCAACTAGACTCGAAAGCAGTGCAATCCAAAACAGAGACTAATCATGTGCACTATAATACTCACTCGAACGAAAAATATGATCTCGGATCGAGGGACTACGGTATTGGAACAGCAACGCTATGGAGGTCTCTCTCGGTTTCTATCATCAGAAACCAAGTTTGTAATACCCCATCAATTTCATCTCTCGTAACTCGGGCACTCGTTGAAACAGTTTAATCGATTTTACTTAACGTCTGTTTACTGGAACTGTAATTTGGAAAATGATCTTGCTAGACAATTTTTCCAAACTCAAGTTTTGATTTTGTCTTCAAATATTGTCCCGTCGCGCCCAAGGGTTTTTCTGAAGAAATTTAGTGGCGAAATGTAAAGATTTAAAGGGGGTCGTTTTTAGTGCGTGACCCCCCTAGTATTACTACTAGTCATTTACTTATGCTACTGCTGTTGTAACGCGAATGTAGTAAAAAGAAGAGAAAAAAATATTGGCCACTTCCAAAACACTTATTAAAACGCGTATTTTCCAACAAACAAAACATCAGTGACAAAATATCAATAGAAAATTTAAATTTTAAATTACAAGGAGTTGGATGGAACCCCTCAAAGATGAGAATTAGTTACAAGTTGACGAAAAGAACAACAACTATACAAAAAAAACAATACATGAAAAATTACGAAAAAATAACTAGTTTTGAGAACGAAAAACATGCTAAGCTTTCAAACTATTCGCTATGAACTGACTGCATCAAGTAATATCATTTATTTAATCCTCAATTAGAAATTTAAGAGACCTCTCAGCATTTCATCACTACATAATGAATAAAAAAACAGCAAATTCTAAAAAAATGAGCTGTGTCGAAGCCAACAAAAAATTCAATTTTCCTCACAAACATTTCTATTTTTAATTAAATTTTTAACAACAATAGGATTTCTCTTTCTTTTACTAAAAGACTTCGGAAAATTAACAAATATGTTGAAACCACGAAATTTGAGAAAACCCGTAGTATCAACGACATTAAAATCAATAGTTTTCAACGGAAGTCAATAAATACGCTACGTTATGTCTGGATGGGAAAAGAATGCTGTTATCGATACGACATAAGAATAGACTTACAACTACGAAAACAATAACAAATAAACAAAAACCAAAAATTCATTAGAAAAAAGCGAGAAGGAAGCGTCGAAGCCATTTAGCCATTTAATAACACAAGCTTTTCTCTAAAGACTTTATCCATGATTCTCTAAACGTCTTCTGTGAGCCAATGGTAAATATCAATAATAGGATAATGTGATAAGATTCCAAAAGGAAACAAAATTACGAAAAAAAATTATCCAATTAATGAAAAAAATATATGAACTCTTTGCATCAAAGTCACAAAGCCAAAACTTGAAGATAGAATAAACAGCCAGATTAAGTTTGTTTAAAGTACAAAAAACAGGGTCCTGTCATTGCTGAGATTGGCTTAGAGTTTGCAAATTAAATTTAAGATCGGCTAACATTCAAAAAAAAATTTCGAAAAAGTATTTGTTAAGGTCTTTACAACAATTAGCTGTCCACTCAAAGCACTAGATAGGTTCACTTGATGCTCATTAGGAAGACTATTGCACTTTTAGTCAACGTGTCTATGGCATAGGACTTCAAAAATTCAGTAAAATCTCAAAAAGAAAATCAAAATTTCATTAATAATTATGAACACTCAGAGTCGAAGCCAAAAAAATATAAGCGATTCCTTGATAGCTAAATTTCTGTTCATTGTGCATCATTGGAACGTAAATGAAGTTTGTCATTAACGGAACCTCGATATGAAATGTTACTATTCTCTAAGTGACTTGAAAAATATTAAAACTTTTCTAAAAAAACTCTCTCAAAAAGAATTCGAATTTTTTGATAGTAAATTTCCCTGTGAGACCAGAACTAGTCTTTTTAATCGCCTTTCGTCTATTAGGAACACCAAATTGATCCATTTTGTAGAGTGAAAGGTAATTTGGAATTAATTTTTTTAATGGAAAAAATGTTAATTCGAACGAAAACAACGCTACAAGTGAACAAAAGTGAACCAAATATCCCGTATTCACATGAAACTTTAAACCTCGATAACTCCTCTAAAACGAAATTCAAAATCTTTTTAATTTCGAATTCTACGCTGGACGAGCTTTTTAATGATACCACTCACATTTCTCTACAATGAATATATCGATCGGATAAAATTGTCTGAACATAAAAAAACCCATCTGAGTATATAGTTCCTCCCCCAAGTGGGGTCGGAACAAATATCCCTGGCATTGCGCCGTTACTATTTTTTTCTAATCTCAATTCATACACTTTCTGATAACATGCCGACTCAAAGTGAATCTATAGTTCAGATAAGTGATACAATGGACCACTGCTTTTCTCATTGACGTTTTACTTCAAATTAGAGAAATGGCTACAGAACTTTCCCAACATACGTGTTACCTAGATGACAGGTTTTTTCGGTATCCCAGGAGCAAATTAACCAAACCAGGAGAATTGTATTTGAAGATGGTCCAAAGATATCTTGCTGAGACGAGATAAATGACAGATTCGGTCAACATCAGAAAACCTGTTATGAGCCAACAGGTGAGACGACACTCAATTACTGGTTTGGACATTTTAGCAGCAATAGTGACAGCCCATTTGTGTTATTAAAATGACAAATCACAATCCCGATGAAGGGCAATTTACAAGTAATACTACTAGAGCCCTGTATCAGTCAGCGCAATATACTCAGAAAAAATTCCAAAAATGCTTGATAAGCAAAAACACGAACTGAAATGACTCATACTTAGCCAAGAGAAAAAGTGGGACTCCAGTTACTGAGACTGCCTCAATTGGGCGCTTGGTTGGCAGGACCATTGATTACGGCTTTGAGGTTACATATTCATCTGACCGAAGTCAGTGCCAAATTAAGGCTTAGCATTGGTGTATAATGCAGTGAGAAAATGCCTTTTCTCTAATCTGGCACATTGTGTACATGGTTATCACAATTACTTGTCACTGACTGACGGATGTCATATGACGACATGACAGCGTCTGTCGACACTGTGATATACATCTTATATATACCATCATGAATATATCGTCGTAGAGCTACAATAGATGTACACGAGAATTCTTCTGCAACCAATAATTATAAATGATGCGGCTCAAAAGTAAACTTGTGCTATCGAAGTCGACGAAGAACGAAAAATGAGACTGCATGAGCACTACTCTTCTCAATATGGAATTTTGTTGCTGTTGAACTGATGACTGGTACGGCACCTTTCGAAACAGCCTTGCAACGTATGGCAATCTTTGCTGCCTACCAAAGCTATCATCCTAACGATGCTTTTTTGATTGTCAGTTGTAACAATTTGCGGATAAGCTACAATGAAACTCGCCCGAACCGCATAATTAGTTTTTGATGCCCTCAGCTGGCGCTGAAATGAAAAAATTCTTACACAAAGAGAGGAAAATCCATTACGCAATTTGGTCTCGCCCTTCTATTGGGGAGCTATTTCATCGTTCAATCTCACCCAATGAGAGAAGTCAAAAGATTTTCAAAATTACAATAAAGGAGCAAATTGTAGGTAGTCAAATTCTACACAGAGAGGGGGAAGTAACCGCAGCAATTGGAAAATTGAAGAAGGCTGAAATACTGCCGCTCGACACTTGCTATGCAAATCATCTAGAATAAAAAGCGGTACATAAAATTTATTGTAAAAATTGATAGAAAAATAAAATTGACAGTATTTACAATTTTTAACTAATTAAATTGTATTCTAGTGACAAGTGTATTCTATAAGGCACAATAAAATCAATTAAGTAGATTAAGCAGAAATTGTAAATTCAAAATAATCGTAACAAAATGAAATTCAATTTGCGTCCCTGTTCATACATTTTCTTTACACGCATCTATACGAAAAACCCGTTCTTGAATAGGTTAGACATTCGCGACAAAATCCGCTCCAGGCCAAATCAAAACAATTCGATGTAACTAAGTTCAGATAACGCGAAACCTATGGTCACAATTCATTCCACTACGCTGTTTAAAGACTGCTGCGACTGAAAATCCGATCCCAGCCTCCGATGTCTACTATGCGTGGGCGTCAATGGCAAATGGGCTGTCGAAGTAGTTTGCCTTAAACCTAACCCAATTTGTTTACATTCCTGGGCCTGCCTGTACAAACCCACCGCCGATTCCAAATCGTCCATTTCGAACTTGAGCAGCGCCATGTTGTTGAGTGTATCTGAAACTTTGTCATCATAGGGACCCAAAGCTGTTGTGAAAATGTTCAAAGCGTTTTCAAATAGAGGTAAAGCTTCTTTGTATTGCTTCATTTCGCAGTATATACTCCCCATGTTAGCATAATTTGTTGCTACATATTGATGGTCCGGCCCGTAAGCTTCGATGTTAAGCTTTACTAAGTCTTTGAGCAACTCGAGAGCTTTTTCTCTATTGCCCGATTTCCTGTAAGCTATCACTAGCCATTGCACGGTTGTCAATAACGTGTTGTTACTGTTATCGGTTTGCTTCCTGATCGCAACCGCCTTTTCAAAGTACTCAGAACTCTTAGAGTAACTTTTCTTTTCAAAGTTCAAGCCACCTAAGTTGAACAACGATTGGGAGCAATCTGGATGCTTCTGCCCAAGCAGTTTTTCTCGTATGGCAAGAGATACTTTAAAAGAGGACTCCGCATCGTCGTGGTTTCCTTGATAGAACAACAGAACTGCATATTCGTTCAAATGGTTTGCCTTTTCTAAAGAGTCCGGGGTCGATTCTGCTATCGTAGCAGCGTTTAAAGCTTCCGACGAAGCATTTCCTAGGAAGTTTTGGATAAAAGCCATGGAACGCAAATATGACAACTTTTTAGCATTCGCCTCGTACTGTTTAACCTTTCCTAATCTCTGGTAAATTGTTCCCAGAAGATCAAAGTTGTGAACTAGCTGGACATAGTCAATATTAGGACTTTCAGCGGTTGGAGTAATGGATTCAATAATTTCGATTGATTGTTTAAGCAAAGTTTCTGCGATGTCAATTTTGTCCCATTTGAAATGTAAATGAGCATTGAGATAGAGAGTTCTCGAGCAAGAAGGATGGTCCGGGTCTAAATTTAGTTCTCTTATTTCTAAAGATCTTTCGTACAAGTGGGCAGCTTTCGAAAACAACCCAAGTTGGCAGTTGAAAGCAGCAAAACATTCCATTATATCCAGCAAATACTCGATTGATTTGAAATCTGATTTCTGCTCAATTTGTGACAACTCATTAGCAAACAAATCCGTGATCGCATCAATTTCAATTTTTAACTTGGTGTAAATAGTCATTATTAAAGCTGTAAAATCGAATTTGTAAAGATGAATAAAAACTATCACTCGGCCGATGAAAGTTCTTAATCGTTCGGAAAATTTCTCGGAACTTCTAAGAATAAACAGAGTTTCTAGTATAACTTCCAAAGGTAAATGATCGCTAAGCTGGAACGGAGCTTCTAAAGCTATCAAGAACTTCTCTGGAAAATTGACGACAACACTCGCATCTTTCTCGTGCATTCGGGATACAAGTAATCTTTTGGTAACTGAGGAAGTCATTACAAAATTTCCTTGCCGGAGTGATATTAGCCTGCAACTTGCCAACTTCTGAAGCGACAATTTGATCATCTTTGAATCTTGAGACGAAATCGACGGATGAAATTGTCTCCACAACTCCAAAATCCAAAAAGCACAGATACCTTGATACGACTGCGATATGAAATAGAGAATTTTGTAAATATTGCTAACTGAATTGTTAGCTTGGTGGGCAACGGTGGAAACTAAAGCTTTGAACACAACCTCTTTGCCCAGCTCCTGATTTGAAGCAACTTTTGCGACGATCGGTGGTGGAATATGTGTAAGGTCAACTTTTGTCAAAATTCGTGCAAAATACGGCGAAGATAATTGGAGTTCCACAAATTTCTTCTTTTGCGATTCGTTCAAATGAAGAGTGTAGACTGCTTGTTGTGGTTTGATTTGAACGCAAGCCATACTAGACCACGACGAGGGGCAAGATTCCTGATCAACTGAAATTACGACTCTGACGTCAGGCGGTAACGGGTCTTGGACCCATTCTAAAATTTTCTGTGCCTCATTCAATCGATCCGCCGAATCAATTGATATTATCAAAAGAGGCGATGCATACGATGACATATTGTTCAATGAACTTTGGGCGCCGAATTTTAAATTTTTCCGAGGAAAACTTTCAAGAAGACGCGAGAACGATTCTTCATTCGAAGACGAACTGCAGATAACAGAAGAATTATCATAACTGCCGACAGAATTCAGAGCACTTGAAAACCGTTTCATCATTAAAGTTCCGTCTTGTGACATTTTAGTGGTATCTACAAAATGATAGAGAATTTTGTTTTGTGGGTTGCTAGCTCTGTGCTTTCTCAGAAAGTGAGCTAAAACTGTTGATTTTCCAAAACCAGGTTCACTTTTGATCACCAGCGGCGGTACATGACCTTCTTTAACGATATGACGGTTGATACAGAAAACATAGTTGTCAATTGCGGCCATTTGCTGAGACGAAGGCAAGTTTTCTAACAAAGAAGCGAATGCGTCTTTTTGATACAAAACTCCCCTAATATCTCGACAACAGGAACATTCGCCCAGAACGCCCTCTGAGAAATTATTGGTGACAAATTGGTCAACAGATTCATTAACTAAACTAACTAAAGGTTCCATTTGTTGATAATTTTCAATAAAAAGACAATACTGACTTTCAGAGGAGTTCACTTTGGATAGAAGTTTCTTCAACCGATTCATACTGCTGTTTAACGAGCTCTGCTCGGCTTGTTTAAAACAAAACAGCGCTTTCAAACTAGAACTTGATTTCACAATATTAACTAAATTTTGCAATGATTTGTAATCCGATTCTGAGATTTTACTTTCCAGAAAAATGATGAACACATTAGTGGTGGAGAATGAAAGCTGTAAGTTTTCGGATACAAAAAACTTTGACGTGCAGTTCATTTTGAGACCATGATTCTCAATCAAACTTTCCTCATACTTAGAGCACCAAGCGTCCATAAAAAGGTCCACATCGTCTTCTAATTGAGGTTCGAAGTATCCCAGCACGAACTCCAACGTAGACCAAACATGTTCATGACAACCAGGCCAATGAACAAATACTGGAGGTGTTGAAACTGTTGGTTTAACACTGGCTTCAAACTTGAAAGTCTCAGAATGTGTCGGTCTGTTGTCTTCTGAAATTGAAGTGTTCGCAGCAACACTGATCGAACTCGGTGACGCAAGATCCAATCTCAACTCCGAATCTTGGACAGTGATGTTGTTTTGATTGTCAATACTTTGATCTGGGTTTCTGTGAGGTGAATTGCTACTTGTATCACTAGCTCCATGCTCTGAATCATGCCTTCCTGGAGCATTGCTATTTGATGCTCCTTGATTAGTCGAAACCTGAACAGCTTCCGATTCTTGCATATATCTAAGCTGAGACAGTATATTATTTCTGTCATCTTCAAAGGCCCTTGCTCGTTCTAAAGCTTGCGTTTCGTTTTCTAAAGCTGATTCCCGTTCGTTGCGCAATCTTGTGCATGTTTTTTGGAGGGCTTGCACTTCACCACGAAGCCGTTTGTTTTCGCTCTCCAGTTTCTTTTCTCGTTTTTGCATATCGACAATTTCATTTTGTTTGCTCAGTTTGAAATTATCAAACTCTCTCCGCATTTTTTCCAACTCGACATTGTTTTCCAAATCCAAAACTGTATCATTTGACAAAACAGAGCGTAGTGAAGCTCCAGTAGTTTTCTTTTTCAAAATACTCGAAGGACCTTGCCCATTATGCGTGAAGGAGTTACTCAAAGATTGTACAGATGTAGTTTGATTAGCTTGTGGCCGGCTTTTCCCCAGTCTCTTTCTCGGCTTCACCTCCACAGGAATCTGCTGCTCGATACCCCTCGAGGAGTTTATTAGATTGCGACGTCTGAAGCTGTTTATATCATCAGCTTCATCTTTTGGAAAGGAGCCTGCAGACCCCATGATTGTCAAAGAACTTGGCGCAAAACAAGGTCACATTTAAGGCACTTACATCATTCTAACTGAAAAAACACAACAATTGCAACCAAAACTTGCATTTACAAACAAAAGCCTTCCAGCAATGTCATTTAGAAGACAGATCATCAAAAAAATTGCAATTGCTTTGTAGACCTGCAGCCTCAAAATACTGATGCATTAGTAACCAAAAAATTACCAGGCTTTTGCGATGAAGTCTTAAAGTTGTCCGAAGTAGGAATTGTTTATCATAGGTGCTGCTCTCTTTGGGTCTTCAATTACAGTAACACACCCCCCGTTGAGCTTCACTGCTATCATTAAAGTAAAGTAAGCAAAGTCTTTTCGAAAGTGCGGTGAGTCATGTGTTAATACTCACTCCGCTTAAGTTTTTAAGGAAACGACTTCATGCGCATAAATAGGTCAAAAATAGCATTAAACACAGAATAAAAAGCTTATTACAAGGGAGCATGAACAACCAGCCACAACTTAACGAACAAGGCCACTAATTCTCAAAAAGCATATGGAAACAAACCAAAGAAAATAAACACTTATATAATTTTGAAATAATCAAGTACCAATTTAGTGCAAAGAATACTTGTAGAGTTGACAAAACTGCTACAAACAAAAGAAAAGATTGTAGTATTCCTTGAAATACAGCGAAAATTGAGACCAAAATGCAACTAGACTATTATCGTGACTGATGTTCATGTTTTCCCCGGCTTCAAAGAAAACCTCATTTTAAAAATTAATGCAATGGAAACAAAAAATTCAATAAAAGCCAAACTGGACGGAAAAGAAAACTTAAATTTATCAAAACTTAAAAAATTACCATTCTAATAAGTCTACTTTCGAGACTTGAGATGTTTCAGGATGCGCAGGCAAGTTTTTAACAACAACTGATCAATAGAAGTTACAATTCCCCAATAATACTTTCAAGTAGGTATTTTTACACAGAGCTTAAAATTGTTACATAACTATCTTTATTAAATAGCATTTCGGAGAAACTAGTTTGATAGATCAAGGTTTATGTGATTGAATAACGTTACAATAAAATATCACAAAATTTAGACACGTATAAGTAGTTTTGGGTTGATGAGTTTTGTTTATCGGCATTTCGTTCTTGTTTACTTCAAATGGTTAGACTCTTTAAATCTTGTTTCTAAATTTCGAATCATTTAAGTTCATTCAAAAGTTCATCGACAAAGTTTATTTACTTAGGACGCGCAAGCCATCCGACAACCTTTAACTAAAGCAGCTGCATAATTATGCTCATATATGCATCTCAGCAATTATTCCAAATAATCATCACCATAAAAAATCTAAATCATTCACTTCCACATCAAAACCAACGGCAACCAGGAAATTTGACAAAATTCCCTTACAGGAACAGCAAAAAAGATTAACCAAAAACTGAAGAACATAACGAACAACGTCGGGCGAATTGCTCTCAAACAGCTGGAGAAAGGTTCGGTTCGTCAGTAGCTAGCTACGGCTTAGGGAGGCTATCTTTAGCATAATTGAAGGGGCAAGGGGTGAGCGCGAAGACGAGACTGATAAGGTGACTCAAACCGCACTTCACATCATGAATTTATGACTCCAAAACAGTTTCAGTGAATCGCATACTTAGTCTAGTTAGCCCAAAATCTCTGCGAGAACTTAATGCCCACCAGGCGCCACCTGTGTTTCCCGTTTTCGCGGATGAAATAAAATGGGTCAGACGAAAAATCGGTCAAGCGAAAATTGCATAAAAAGACCACAGGACTAATATAATTGCTACAAACTTCGTTTGAGAGCAATTAAACAAAAACAAATACGGCGCACTTAAAATTCAGTTTTAATCTCACGAATTTTGTTTTTTCTTTGCAACAGAAAGACAAATAGAAACAAATTATAAAAAAAATTACCAGAAAAATTATTAAGTTTTGGTAATTCACTATACCGTTATAAAGTTCAACAAATAAAGCCTCCAAAAATTTTGTCAAAAAATTATTTATTTGAACAGTCTCGTTCGTTCATCAAAGTTTGTTTAGGTATTGACTTCCTCAGGTATGTGTATTCATAACTTAAAACACAAAACTTGTGGAATTGGCAATTTGTTTTAACAATTTTTCAAAAAAATTTTTATAAAACTTCTAGCTTAATAGGCTTAATAAACTGCCATAGATTTATTGGACGGGTTATCAGACCATTTAAGCAGCACAAATAGTGCTTTTAGGAGACTTCACTGAACTGTCAGTCAAATTCAGGTCAATTTGCAAATTTAACATTTTGACAGATTCTGTTCTTAATGCCTCTGGTTGTGACTTACATGTCAACTAATGGTTCTGCCGGTCTATAAATTAGATGTTTCGTAGCATTCGACAAATGACACTTCATTTCCAATGCAATTAAATATTAAGTGAAAATTGCCGTTTTTACGTGTGTACTCCCCGTATGTTATGCAACCCCAGTTACATTGCACTTGCCAGCACATAGTTTAACATAAACGACTAACGTCGAGCTAATTGCTTCCAAACGACCGACAGGGCGCGGTTGGCTTCGTCAGTAGCTAGTCCCACGGTTTAGTGAGGCTAGCTTTAGCTCAATTGAAGGGGCGTAAGGTGAGGGCATCGGGGGGTGCACAGGGGACTGATGGGAGGGGGGAGGAGAGACGGTAGGAGGGGGGGTTTGGCTGCGAGAGTTCCTTACGACCTGTACGACGTGCAGGGTATAGGATTGGGGGGGGGGGGGGTGAAGTGAGAGTGGCTGGTCTGGTGGGGGGTGAGGGTCAACCTCTAGTGAGCTGAAAGGCTGTAAGAGCACTTAATGCCCCCTGGACGCTACCTGTTTATCCCGTTTCTCAGGACGAAAAGTCAAATCGGTCAGACGAAAAATCGGTCAAGCGAAAAATTGCATTAAAAAAGACCGACAGGACAAATATAATTGCTACAATTTTCGATTGAGAGCAATTAATCACTTGTTAAAAATATGGCACTTTTTGCGTCCCTGAAGCCTATATCCTCTGTTATTAAGTCTTAAACAATATTAAACATATAAACAACATAATAAATCATTATGTGAAAATATGGGTGTCCCGCTTTTTCACCCCTATTCATTTAACCCCCTATCATTTAACACTGACTTATTCACCCCTGTATCATTTAATCCCTCTTTATTATTACTATTATTATTATTGGTTTAAGCACAATTTAAAATCTCAATAGTGCAGGAAAACTATTAAAGATAAGTTTTGAGTTTTCGCCTAACTAAATTTTCAGATGGTATAAGTTTCAAATCAAATGGGAGTTTATTCCACTCAACAGCGACAGCATGCGAGAATGAACGTCTTCCAAAATTAGAGCGAAATCTCGGAACAAGTAAATAGTAAAAAATATTGAGACATTGTAACCATCGTGTTTCGTTTCATTAGTTCCGATAAATATAGTGTGAGTTTGCCACGCTGATGTACAAAGCGATGCGCATACAATGGGATTTTGAACACAATGCGTCGCCTATTTGGCAACCAGTGTAGCTGCTTCAGGTACGACGAGGTTGGTGTTCAAGGTGACATCAAAAAAGCAAACGCGCGGCAGAGTTCATTATTCGCTTAAGTTTTGCTAATGAAAAATTTGCAGACCATAATAAAGAGAGTTTTACAGTAGTCAACACGTGATAATACAAACTCTGATTAACTCAATTAGGACTGATATTTTAACTTGATCACGAATTGACCACCCTTTACGGAGATAATAAAATGAACTCGAACAAACAAACTTGACCTGTCGTTGCAGAGTAAGGTGACAATCATTATAACAACCTAAAACTTTTACCCGTTCAGTGAAGTCACCATCTTCCGGCAGACGTAAAAGACCATGTTCAACAAATTTACATTTCCGCATAATATACTCTTATCCGCATTCAATTTCAATTTTGCATTGCTGAACCAACGTTGAATCGAGGTTAAAATATCATCAAACATGCATTGACTGAGGTTCGAACCGGATACAAAATGAAGAAAGGTGTCATCAGCGTAAAAACAACACTTTATTCGCAGTTATTTCAGCTTATCTTCTGAAGGCAGCATGTAGCAGGAAAAAAGTAAAGGACCAAGACCCGACCCTTGTGGCACAACCGTCTTAACTTTAACATCACCAGAAAGACATCCATTTATGATAAATTGTTGCGAACGATGCGAAAGATAATTCTTAATAAACAGCAACACCACCGATTGCAAGCCAATCGTTTTCACTAATATCTCAAATAAAAATTGATGATCATCGCTAATATCTCAAATAAAAACTGATGAGCAATAATATCAAACGCTGCGGACAAGTCTAACCCAATATACATCAGGGCGCGCGACTCGCCTAGATAGCAAAGAAGATCATTAAAGACTTTAAGCAAAACCGTTTCCGTTGAATGCGAGCATCGAAAAGCGCTCTGATACTTGCTCATAAGATTATTGGATTCCAGATAGAAATTAATTTGCTCAAAAACAACTCTTTCAATAACTTTTGACAGGAATCGTTCATTTGTCACAGGGCGATAACTCGACAACAACTCAGGATCAAGGTTAGACTTCTTTATGAGCGGTCTCACGACTCCTTGTTTGAATTGCTTTGGGAAGTATCCTGTCTGGAGAGTTTAATTAATTAATGCAATGAAGTAGTCCGGAGTATTTTTAAAAACAATTTTACATAACCTCGTTGGTATTACATTACTCGGTGCCGTACTTTTCAAAATTTTTGGTAGATGTAATTGCAAATTGCTCAGTGTGAAAACTTGAAAACTGTTCAGGGTTGTTCTATGTCAATCAATCAATTCTAGACCATTCGTTGGAGGTAGTGAAACTAATACGGCTTCCATTTTCTTAAGAAAGCATTAAACTTATTTGCTAGACATTCAGGCTCCCCTTGTGACTGCCGCAGGAAATTATTTTTTCCTAAGAGTTGCTGCAGCATAGAATACCTAACACGCTTATTTTCACCAGCGACACATTTTTCGAGGTATTCACTTTTCTTTTGGTAAACAGCTCAAAATACTCCAAAACTGAATTAAGAAACCGGCTTTTGGCTTGGGAATTACCATTCTTTCGGTAAGCTTTCTCAAACTTTCTTTTCGATTTTTTCATCGTTATTAGCTCATCGTCAAAGAAAAAGCACGTATGATTTCTCATATATTCAGTTTTCAGAGGATGTTTCTTATCGACATAGCTGATTTCATTCATTAAAACACTGTTCCAAACATTTTCATGATTATCTCTGCCGATCGGAGCAACAATACTTTGCGCAAACGCTACCACGTCAAATTTTAGCCATTTTCTGCACGAGGTCTTCTTTACATCTAAATTCTCGTGCTTTTGTAGAAGGTCAAAGTGCACAACTCCATGATCAGAGCTTTTAACGGAACTTACGAGAGGTTCTGATACTTCAACCTCCTCGGATGTAATAACCTGGTCTAAAAATCCACCATTTTTGAGAGTAGGCACGGTAACTTGCTGTTGCAAACCAAATTCATCTAAAAAAGAAATCCAATTTCTTGACGCATCATTTGATAGCAGCATAGAAATATTGATATCGCCTACAATAAGTAAATTTTTGAACAACAGCGCTTTCTCCTCAATAAACGATGATGTTAACTCACTTATAAAGACGCGTACATTAGTATTTGGTCGAAGGTATATACAAAGCAAAAGATACACTGACTTGCCCAGCGTAAGTTCAAGAAAAGCCACCTCCGCGTTTGTAAAACGCTTGTTTGAGAAATTATCCACACGTAAATTTCCATCATAGAACAGCGCTAATCCTCCGCAACTTTTTTCTTTTCTGTTTGCACTTAAGTAATAATAGCCATTTGGGCAACACTGCTGGAGATAAAACTCATCATTTGTGTTATCTTTGATCCACGTTTCTGTTAAAATTATGAGGTTCAATAGCTTCAATAATATATCCTATTTGCAAGGTCGTGTTGCGAACCGATCTTGCGTTATGTAAACATACTTTTACACGGTCATTGACAGTTTTAAAATTTGATAGTCATGTATCAAAGGAGGCCAGCCATTCTTTCGCTTTCTGATTTAAATAAAATCGTGAAAATGAAACATTTCCGGGCCAAAAATCGGGAGATTCAACTTCATCATTATCGAATTTGAATACAGTGGAAAGATTTCAGACGGGAATCTTCCCTAGATATTTCACGGATACACAGTAGATCAGCTCCCTTGTTCTTGCAATATTCTCTTAAATCATCCGTAAGGACAGAGTTGCTTAAACGACCAATGTAGAGGTGCCGTCTTTTCAGTGGTCTTTTAATTGCACTAACTGTCGTCTGATTATTAAAATTTGTTCCCGTCTTGAAAACTTTTGGTTTTCTGTCTTGGGACACTTTGCCGAAAGCAAATTTTCATTGCCTTCAGCTTAGTTTTTTTTAATAACGATCGCTAGCAGTACTGCCTGTCCAATTTCTGAAAGCAGCTCTAAGATACGGGTAATCCGGTTTCTTCAGAGAATTTATCTCCAGCTTCAGTGATTGAATTCCAGAAATTAGCTAGTCTACTTTCTCTAATTTAACTTCAAGAGCAGATATTGGATCAAGGGCTGATAACTCTGTTGTAATAGTTTGCAAACAACTCGGACAAGACCAAAATATCATTCCAATGCAACTTGTTGTTTGAGCAATTCCAAGGCACGATCCATGAACATTTAGATTTAAATCGAACGCAGATAACGCGTTCTTGTTCTGAACATAAACCCATGCACACAGTGCATGGAGAATCGGATGGGCGAGGCGGCAGGGACAGAGCCGTCATTGTTCGGAACAAATAATTACAGTCCGAAAACTGCAGTAAGCGCTGAATAAGTCCTAATTAAACGAATAATCTAAATCCTTTTATCTAAATAAATAACTGGGGCAAATAAATCAGTCGAACAAATGCGGAGAATTCTCTCGCTAAATGTTGACTGAGAAGATAACCTAAAGTAACCAAAACTCAAACAATTGCGAAGAATCCTTGCGCCAAAAGTTTGATCTCGGAAGTCAGGGCTTCAGTGTTGGTTAAAAACTACACCGTTTGCAATAGTCGAATATGAAGCATACAAGTTTCTTACGACAGAATCTGAAATCTCCGTTAACTGGGGCTACTCAAACAAAGTCCGGCCTCTGATACAGCAGTATATTATTGTTCCGACCCCACTTGTGGGGGGGGAGGAACTATATACTCAAATGGGTTTTTTTTTGTTCCGTGAATTTTGACCGACCGATATATTCATCGTAGAGAAACGTGCGTGGTATCATTAAAAAGCTCGTCCAGCGTAGAATTCGAAATTAAAAAGATTTTTTTGAATTTCGTTTTTTTCGAGGAGTTATCGAGGTTTAAATTTTCATGTGAACACTGGATATTTGGTTCACTTTTGTTCACTTTTACCGTAATTTTCGTTCGAATTAACGTTTTTTCTACGAAAAATTTAATTCAAAACTAGATTTCACGCCAAAATGTAAATCAATTTTAGGTTTTTAATAGACGAAAGGAGATAATAAAGACTAGTTCTAGTCTTAGAGGGAAGTTTAATATATAAAAAAAATTCGAATTAGGTTGGGGAGCTCTTTTTTTTTTAGAAAAATTTGCAATTTTTTTTTGTTTTTTTTCAAGTCACCTAGAGACTACTAGACACTTTTAATATCGATGTTCCGTTAATGACAAACCTCTTTTGCCATCAAATGAAGCCCAATGAACAAAAAATTTGTTTCGAAGGGATCGCTCATGTTTTTTTGGATTCGTATATCAAATTTCGTAATTTCAAATGAGATTTTGTTTTTTGAGTTTTTACTAAAGTTTTATAATCCTATGGCATAAACTTTTTAACTAAAGATGCAATAGATTTGCTAATGAGCAATAAGTGAACCTATCTAGTGCTGTGAGCTAATGGCTGTTAAGACTTTGAAAATAAATTTTCGAAATTTTTTTTAAAATTAGTAAATCGTAAACTTATTTTTGTGAACTGTAAGTTCGTCTCAGTAAAACAGGATTGAACTCCTTCATACCACTGCAACATACGTTAATCTCATTGGCGGCTTTATCAAATAACTATTGGTTATACGTCTTCAATGCCACAAGATTTCAAATTTTTAAAAAAATTTTTTGGACATTTCGTTTTATTGGTTCATTTTGAAATCTTATCACGTCATCCTAATATTGATGGCTACATCTTCCTTTCGTGAAGACGTCCAAAGGATCATAGATAAAACTTTCTGAGAAAAAAATATGGTTTAAATGGCTTCAACACTTTCTTCTCCCATTTTTCTAAAGAAATTTTGGTTTTTGCCTGTTTTTGTTGTTATTTTTCATAGTCATAAGACATATTGTGATGTCTTATTGATTACCTAGGCATGATAAACATCTTTGTATTCACATCGTGGCATAGCTGAGCTTATTCATTGAATTCCTATGAAAGCTTTTGAGTTTAATGGCTGTTAAGACTTCAAAATTTTTTTTTTTTGAATTTTTTTTAACATAAATCAATCTTAAGCTTATTTTCGTGGATTGTAAATCAGTCTCGGTAATGACAGAACCGCTTTTTTTCTACATCAACAACAATTTATCTAGTTAGCGGTTTTGTCTTCTAACTAGTGGTTTTTTTTTACTTCGGTGCACGAGTTTTCATAATTTTTATAATTTTTGGAATGTTTTTTTTTTAGTAATTTTGGTTCCTTTTGAAATCGTATTACATTATCCTTATATTGATAGCTCCCATTGGCTTAGTGAAGACGTTCAATGGATCGTTGGAAAAGTTTTCAGAAAAAAGCTTATGGTTTAAATAGCTTCGACACTTTCTTCTCTCAATTTTAAATCGAACTTGTGGATTTTGCCTGTTTTTGTTGTTGTTTTCATAGTCAATGACTTGTTGTAATGTCTTATTGATAGCTCGCATTGGCTTAGTGAAGACGTTCAACGGATCGTTGAAAAAGTTTTCAGAGAAAAAATCTTATGGTTTAAATAGCTTCGACACTTTCTTCTCTCAATTTTCTACCGAACTTTTGGATTTTGCCTGTTTTTGTTGTTGTTTTCATAGTCAATGACTTGTTGTAGTGTCTTATTGATAAATTTTGAATAACAAACATCCTTGTCGTCACATCATCTAGGCATAATTTAGCGTATTAAATGCCTTCCGTTGAAAGCTATAGAATTTTATGACTTTGATACTATGGGTTTACTCAAAAATTTCTTGGTTTTGATGTATTTTTCTTTGCCATACGACTTATTGTGATGAGTTATTGATGTCACATGAATGAAAACTATGATTGCTATTTTATCTAGGCAGAATTTAGTGTGTTTAATTAACTGCATTGAAAATAATTGAATTTAATGTCTTTGATACTAGGGCTTTTCTCAAAAACTTCGTGGTTTTAATATCTTTGTTTATATTTGTTGTTTTTCAAGTCATTTTGTAACAATAGAAACAATCACCTTGCTGTTAAAAAAGTAATTGAAAATAGAAGAGTTTATACTGAAAAAATCATTCTCTAATGGCTTTGAAACTTTTCTCGCTTAATTTTTGTGAGTTTGCTGTTTTTGCTTTTTTTTAATTTTTAGGTGGCCGTAAAATTCTGATCGGTCTCATAAACCTGCAATGTTGCCTGTAATGTTGCCCATAAACTTGTAATGAGTGATGTTACCCGAAGCAGTCAGTTTAAGGCCAATAGTCTTAAAAATTATGATATTATACATCTTCAAAGATTTTTCAAACTTTTCAGTTTTTTTGTTCTTTTCGTCAACTTATTCTTGTCATTGAGAAGTCCACTCCAATTCCTTGAATATCAAAAAACAACTTGTTTACTAATACTATGTCGTAACTGATGTTTTGTTTGGTGGACATTATGCGTTTTCATAAAAAATATAGTGAGTGGTGTATTTGTGTTTCTTTTTTCTCTTCTTTTAGCTTATTCAGGTAATAACAGATCCCAATGATTTTCAATTGTGGCCCAAATGAACGAACTTCTTTTCTCTTTTAGAATAATTTTAGCTGAATGGGTATAAATGTAAACTGAAATAAAAATAAATAATATTCAGATAATAGCTAATGATTTTAATGGCTTCAATAATTTATGTTATTGTTCTTAATTTTTTGAGATTTTCTGCGTCTTTGTGTAATATGTTCGTTTTTTTGAGATTTTCTGCGTGTTTAGTTTATTCCTATGGTTTAATCTCAGCAAAGACAGGTCCCATTAGTTTCATTGACTTTTTAGTAAATTTATCAAGAATTATTTTATTAAAAAGCTAAAGATTTTTTCAGACTTTTGAAATTATTTGGTTTAAGAAATGTTGATTGATTTTTGACTTTAACCTCATTTTTTCTCTATTTCAACTTTTTACCTAATCTCATTATGAAAAACATATATCTGCTGTATAGTTAGCAAAAACTAAATTTGTGGAGTTAAGGTTTTATCTGATTGCATTTTGACGTTGTTACTAGGTGCTTTTAAAATTATATATTGGGTTTCTGCCGTGAAAATTTTGTTTTTGCATATTTTGTTGTTTGCTGTTTTTTCTCGTAGTCTTTTTATTGCTCGATCTCGTGAGCGCTGTAACGAGAAATGGCATTATGTAATTCAATTAGTATTTACGTTTTATAACGTGTTTTTTAAAGTCAAACATCTATTTTTGTTATCTCTTCATTTGGTTGACAATTAAGTCAAAAATGTAGATGAGCTCGGGTCGGAACATCATGTGCGAACGCAGATTAACCAGCCGCCTTGTTACTATCAAGAGCTATTTAATAAGTTTATCACAACAATTAGGCCAAACCCCTCTACAACAATTAGGCTAAACCCCTGTCTTTTAAACCCCTCTATCATTTCACCCAGATTTTAATTTTTCGATAAAACAAGGATTGTTAATTTAGCAATATAATCATTTTGCCATGCCTCACGGGCCATGGTCATGCCTCAGTGGCCCGCGGGACTTGATATGAAACTATCACAACCGAACGTGGGATTAATTTATCCACTTAGTTATGACAAAACATGCCTTTAATGTCGACTGTTAATTGGCGGGATGAAATGATAGAGGGGTGCATAAATCGGGGTTAAATGATAGAAACGATAGGGGGTTAAATGAATAGGGGTGAAAAGTAGAACCAAAATATGGCTTTTGGGGGGTGCAAATAATATACACCCACTAGGTGGTGCCCAAACCAAAAAGATCCAAAATTTTTGACCACTTTCTGCTTTTCGACCTGATGATTTAAGCTGCCAATTTTCTCGGCTTCTAGCATTAATAATTGGTTTTCAATAGTTAACATCATGTATAGCAATAATTTAGTCAACATTGCAATTTTCGTAAACTTTGTGAAAATGTTTTCAGATTTCTGACTCTTTTTTGTTTCTATATGATCAAAAAGTGGCTACTATGGAGCACAGTTGCTTTCATTTAAGTCTTGAACCCTTCAAAAAATCGTTGACAAAATTAAGTGGACAAACTTTTGGGTTAGGAACTCTTTTATTTTGGTTCAAACTTAATTTTTGGATTTCTTTGATATTATTTAGCTTTCACTGACCATGGAAAACTATATTCCTGATAGGTTTTATCTTTTTCTTGAACTTTCAGCAGAAGTGTTTTTTAGCAGCATGAGAACCCTTAATTTCTGTCCTTGCCCGTCAATTTTACTTCCCACTATTAAATTTGACCAGTGCTTAGAAGATGGATCTTCTGCTCAAAATTGATCACACTGACGAAAACTCTGAAATGAATTCTCTCATTTCTTAGTGTTTAGTAAACTGAAAGTCCTAGAAAGACCTGAACCTAAGGTACTAATACCAATTTTTGAAGCGTTTGAGCCCAAATGGTGCATTTTCAATGTTCGTGTGACTTTCAGTTTTATCTCAATTTGATTCTTGCTCGAAGTCGGTAGAAACAGTTTCATAATATAAATTTCACGATCTTTGTAGGTTACCTAGCAACAAATAATGTAGTCATATTTTTTTAGACATTTGTATTTTTTATTCCTAAGGAACTTATGAATTTTCTCCTAAGGTTGTAAATCGTCTGTTGCATAGATTTGAGCACCACCAAAAGGGTTTTGGATACCTTAAGTTCAACAAATTTATCGACCATTGTAATATTGGCAAAATTTTTGAAGTTATAAACTCTTTATAAACTCTTTATAAACTCTTTAAGATACTCGGGCTACCAGAGCAATCCGCAGGAAAGGAAACATACGAGGAGACCAGCAAAGCGGTGGTCAACTTAGCATCTGAAATCGGAGTCAAGTTGGAGGAAACAGATATTTCAATAGCACATAGACTGCCATCGAAAGGTCATATCAAGCCCGTCATTGTTAAATTTATTCGTAGGTCAACTAAAATTGCTATGCTCAAAAAGAAGAAGATCATTCCATCCAACCTGAGTGCCAAAATCTACGAAGATATTAGCAGAGAACGATTGGCTTTTATCAATTTGATGCGAAGTGATATTCGAATCAACGCAACTTGGACCAGAGAGGGTGCAATTTTTTACGAATGGAAACCAGATGGCCTTGTGTATAAAATAAACGGATTATACGAAGGGGGTGTAGACCTCAGTTACAACATTGAAGATGTAATGAGTTGCTTCAAAAGAACGCCCTTTTCGGGACGGCAGGCCAATAACCAAAGTCAAATGAATCAGCCCTTTCGGATCGATGTTGGGTTCTGACTATGACAAACTAAATAAACAAATTGTAAATTTTGTAGATGTGGATGAGCAGTTTGATGCAACAATTCTTCATTTGAACGTGAGATCCATTAGGAAACATTATGCGGAACTAGAATCACTTGTTTTTAGTTTGGATGCTCAGCCTGATATCCTATGTCTAAGTGAAACCTGGTTGTCAAATGATGACAACATAAATAGTTACTCGATAAATGGTTATACCCAGATAGCGGTTAAAAATAGAAATACGGTTAAAGGTGGAGGTGTCATGATTCAACTAAGAAACTCTTGTAGTTTAGTCAAAGTTTGTGAAAGTCCATTCGAAGAGTCCATTTTTGCTGAAATTAGAATACATAACAGAAAAGTTAATCTGATTGTTATTTATAATAAACCTAGAGCTAATAAGAAAGACTTTTTATCTAAACTCGAAAAGTTCCTTGAAACACAGTGCTACTCTGCATGTCCAACGGTTATATGTGGTGACATAAACATAAATACGCTGGAAAATAACCAGTTGACCAGAGATTACAAAAATCTAATAACCGCAAACGGATTCGAACTAGCTCCAGAAAGACCAACACGTGTTGTGGGAGACTCATCCACCTGTCTTGATCATTTCATTTATCATAATGTCAAACAACCAAATTGGGATGTACTGGAGCTACAAAGTTTTTCTGACCACTACCCGATTATTTTAAAATGAAAAATTTACGGTGAAAAAACTGCAGACCTTGTCAGTTTTAGAGATACGAGATTTCTGAAAACTAAAAATCTGAGGGAGATTTTTCAGGTTGACTTGAAAACGGAATTATCCAAGGTAGAAACGGATATAGTTTTAGCCCCTGATGCGTCTATAGCTTTTGATGTCTTCAATAAGGCTTTCTTGTCGGTTGTAAATGTTTACGCGCCAATGACACAATCAACTAATAAATACAAAAACCTCCCCAATTGGTTCAATAATAAACTTAAAAATTTAAGGACGAAAAGGAACAAAGCACATGAAGACTGGATGAAAGATAAGTCGAATTTTAGTGCTAAAGAAAAATTCAAAGACGCGAGATTGCAATTTGAAAAGAATTTTAGACTAACAAAAGCCATGTACTACAAGAATAAGTTCACATCTTTTAAAAGGGATAAACGACAAATATACAATATGCTAAATGAGCTCACTGGTAAAAAAAATGAAAGCAAAAAAATACCAATACTCGAGTCATGCAGGAATAACGTTGAAAATCCTTCATTGCGGGATAATGCTGCGGTCTTTAATAAATTCTTTGCCAATATTGGTTCTGAGATAAGTAAACATCTCAATGGAGAATTTGTATGTCTGGTCCCCAAAGCGCAACAATCTATGTTCCTCTTTCAAGCAAAAGAGCGTGAAGTTGCTGAAATAATCAATAATCTGGAAAATAAGTTCTCAAGCGGTGATGACGATATAAGTAATGTCCTAGTCAAAGTCTCGGCACCTGTGACAGCTAGGTATCTGACTTTTCTAATAAATTTGTCGATGAACAAAGGTGAGTTTCCGATAGAACTGAAAAAAGGAAAAGTTATACCAATGCATAAAAGCGGGTCTAAACTTGACGAAAATAACTACCGACCAATATCATTACTAAATGTGTGGAGCAAAATCTATGAAAAAGTTGTTTACAAGCGCGTTTATTCCTACCTAGAAAAATTTTCGTTACTATACTGTAAGCAATTCGGATTTCGGACTAAACACAGCACGGTTGATGCTCTAGTTGAGTTCACTGAGAAGGTAAGATTCAACAGAACCACAAACGAAGTAAGAACTTTTTTTCTTGATCTTAGTAAGGCTTTTGACACGATTGATCATAACCTACTCATCCGTAAATTGGAAAACTATGGAATAAGAGGTAACTCTCTTAATTGGTTCAAATATTATTTAAAAGGCCGAATACAGCGAGTAAAGTTAAATAATGTGTCATCTGGATGGGAAGAGATTGTTTGCGGTGTTCCACAAGGCTCAATATTAGGTCCTCTACTGTTTATTATATATGTAAACGACATGCCTCTAGTTTGCAGACACTTAGAAGCTATACTCTTTGCAGATGAAACAAACCTTTCTGCAATTGGACTACACTGCGTGGATATCGAGGAAGATATTAAAAAAGTTAACGATTTGCTAAATTCCAATAAATTAGTAGTGAATGTATCAAAAACAATTCAAATGAATATACGAACTAATAAAAAGACAAGCGATTCGGAGCAAAGATTCTCTCTAAACTCTGCTTTCATTTTTCATTGAAAATAAACCAGTATGTAAATATCTAGGTGTTACCATTGACTCGAAATTATCCTTCCTTAGTCATATACAATCCGTAAGAGAAAAATTAAGCAAACAGTCCGGTCTTGTGTCGAAACTGAGACATTTTGTTCCTAGGGCTCAATTAATTGATTACTCCAAAACGTGCATCAATCCCATTATTCAATACGGTGTCCTTGTTTATGCATGTTGCAGTTATACATCACTGCTACCTATCTTCACTTTGCAAAAAAAGATCTTGAAGTTCATCTACTTCAAAAGGAAAAGCGATACATGTGAAGATATTTTCGTCAATCACTCAATTCTTTCAGTTTACGAATTGCACCTTTATGAGTTACTAAAATTTGTTTTAAGAGCTTTGACTGGACTCCACAGTGAATCTTTTTGTAATGACATGTTTTCCTATAACTATTCAAAAGTCACAACGAGATTGTCAAAATCAAATCTAATAGCTCAACCAAAGTGTCGAAATAAACTTGAGCGTTTCTCAATAAAATTACGGGCCTCTAAATTGTACAATAAGTTAAAAACAATAGGCATAATTCCATCTGATCTTGATCTAAATTCTGTCCAGAAAGTAACAGACTTCTGTCATCACCTCAAAAATTCGTACCTCGTCTGTAACAATGAACTATCTAAATTCGTATTTAGTTTCTAGTGTGACTTAGCAGGAGTTCTTCTCGGAGATCAACAGGCATCGGACCAGTTAATTACTTAAGTATTGATCGCTTTTTTTTGGGACACGAAGTAGTTGATCACTGCCTGGGGCCCAAAGCAGCTCATAGAGATGTCTTCCCGGCACAGTGGTTTTTACTTCTGGTCCCAAATTCACCCAAAGCGCCAAATGTTTTGTTTTTATTGGCGCGAAAGACTAGTTCCCCTGCTGTGACGTGGTTTCAATAGCTTTTATCTGGGTATTTTTATCTGGGAGCTTTTATCTTAATCTATTATAAACAATTTTTTTTTTGTTTATAACAGATTAAGTAAGGTAAATTACATCAATCTTTTGGTTTATCCCTTCCTTTTTTAACCTTTGGATACTAAGCATGTAAAGGTTTTAAGAATGCTGACGATGCATTTGCTAGGCGTTTTAGGAATGCTGACGATGTCGTTATGCTGGGGGTCATGTTGCGCATTTTAATTTATGACTCAAATGGTTTTAAAAGGAAGTCAATCTACTCTAATCATTAAGTTTATCCTTTCGTTACTTACCATTTTGATACTAAGAATGTAAAGGTGTTAAATTTGCTGCTGAGCTTGATTCAATGATTCCAGCATTATACCAGGTTGCTGCTAATTTAGTAATATTTGTTGTTAATTAATAATTTTCCGTCTGTACTATATACGTTGTGTAAAATTTACTTCTTGAATTCTTGATCTATCGCCTGGGCAAACTGAAAAGAAGTTCACAGTGACTCGTTGTTTGTCCCTTCCATCTGTAAATATTGTTGATTTTGCTAGTGTATTGTTAATACGTATTGTTCTTCTTTTTATGTAATGTCCTATATTATATGTCCATCAATATTTCTGCAATCCTGTTAATTAGTTGGATTGGAGCGTTTGGCATTCAAAAGTTGGGTTTTAAGTTCTCACTGTGAACGTAGTCAAAACGAGCAATTTTAATGTTTTTTCCTTGTTTTTTATTGCAGGGGTTATTTTCTCTTTTGTATAAGTGCGTTTTTGATAGGAAACTTTGCTTTTCCAAACGTCAATAACAGCTAAGTTTTTGGGGTTTGGCTTGTAACTGTCAACTTGTCTGCTATTCAAATCAAAATTACCGACTGCTTCATTCAATTCTTTCGATTGTAATTAAGGACTTGTTGGAACTTTCTGTGCCAGGCACAGAACCGTACGAGCCTCTATTTATTTTTGCTGAGAAATCAGTATTTTAGCTCCTCACAAGGTGCAAAGATTAAGTATTCTGAAATTAAAGGATACAAGGAGAAGTTGCAAAAGTGGCATTAATGGTACTACTCATCGTTACACAATGAGCATGACATTTTTGGAAATAGAGACAATCAGAAAAACAAATTTGTCATCAATATCTGCGAATTATGGCAAAAAACTAAATTTTTAATATTAAATTGCATTTCCCAGCTCTGATATTTTGAGGCAAAGATTTGGATTAAAATTGAAAGATGGCCAGCTAATAAAAAATAAGTTTTTTAAACTAATATCTCAATAATGAGCTGGTTATACCACCCATTTTGTTTCACCGACTCATGAATTTTTGGAACAAAACCAATAAAAAAGAGAAAGGTCTGTCGCAGGTTCGCTGGCTTTGGAATTTTCAAGAAACGCGACCTGTACGCGCTAGGACGGGATAAAAATTCAATACAACGGAATACTTGAGAACTTTTATAGCCTCCTTTTGGATTTGATTTCACTTACCTACACTTCAACTAAAATCAGGTCAACTTTTTTTTTTTTTACAAATATGTTACTTTTTAAAAAGTTTGAAAGAAAACTTGACAAAAAGCGTAAAAATGGACATTAAGGTAGAAATTAAATGAACTAGTGCTACTACGATCATAAGGTTCCTTTTCTATTTTGAAACAAGACGACTCATGCGAGACTGTGCGTAGCAGAGAATGTTCCAACATACGTTCCAATATTTGTCAAAAACGTTTCTTTTTCTGAATCCAACAGATCTATTGACTGTCAGTTTTCCCGTTGCAATATTGAGTATGAGTTTTTTGCAAAAAGAAATATTTAGAACCCTCATGTTAATAATTTTATCAGATGATCGCCCAGTTGCGTTATCAATTACTTTGCAAGGAACAACTTATTTTCACCGAGTTTTAAATTTCAAAGAGAGCACCAATTGATAAACATAGCTGGCAGATTGCCAGAAAATAGCCGCAATAGATTTGTAGACCGGCAGTCTAAAAAACAACAGCAAAAAAGACAGACCAAAAAAATTCGTCTTTTCATTGAAGGCTGATCTGTTATATTTTGATTAAAAATCTGTGTAAGTTATTGTTGCCTCTATTAGCTGATCTCAAATAACCTTCATTTAGAGTGACACACACCCATTTGACCTTATCTCTTTGAATTAAAGTAAATAAAAGTCAATTTCAAAGTGAGGAAGTCATTTTTGAGAGTGAGGTAAGTCAAGTGTGACCAAAAATTTAATCACGCGCATGAACAAAAAAACTCGCTCCACTAAGAGCGAAAAATGACGTCACACATGCAATTCAGTTGAAATTGCATGAACGAATGAACAAGAAGTGGCTGTGACGTCATATGGTCGTAACAAAAATCATGACGACGAAATAAAAAAACATAGCAGGACAAGTCCTGACGTACAATTCAAAGAATTTTCATTGACTTTACAAACAACTAGACCTAGAATGGACAATGAGTGAATTGGGAAAACCATTTCTAAAAAAAATCAGATGAAAAAAAACAGAAAATCAATGTCAAAATGCTGCTAGGGAGAACAAAAAAACCACTAGTGAGATATGTAATTTTGATTCTAACAAAAAACTAGGTCCAGATTGAGCTGTGAATGTATTGGGGGAACTATTAAGAAAAAAATCCGATCCAAAAATTCGAAAAAACAGTAAAAATCAGAGTGAAATTGCCGCATGTGAACAAAAAAACACTACCGAGAAATCGAATTTTTGTTCAAACACCGTTTTCTCACTCTACTTTAAAATTAGAGCACAAAAAAATTCACGCCGCAAAACCACTCGCTTTTTCGCTCCATTTCCTGTTTCGGCGTGATCAAAATCACCACTCCAATTTGACTTCAAATATGAAAATGTGTGAACAGATAATAAAAAAAAAGACAGCGCCCCACTACAATTCAAATTCTTTGAATTGTAAAAACCAAGAGAAGGCCAATAATAGCCCCAGCTATCGCTGTGCGGCTATTAAATAGTTAACGAAAATTAAATAGAAAATGGGCGTAGAATATTATCTCAAGTTCCCTTTTTGGAAAAAACTGAATTTCAAGTTATTTTTAATTCAGGTGTCGTATATTTGCAATTGAATGATAAAATCTAAACCGAATTCTAAAACCGAGTTTTAGTTAATTCTAAAACTAAATTTAATTCTGCCGCTAATCTAAAGTCTTTTTTAGCTTACAAGTCTCCGTGTTACAGAAGTCTTTCTAAGTGTCAAGAAGTGTTCAATTTGGTGTGCAGATTTAGTTAATTCTGCTGCTAAACTAAATTATTTTTTAGCTTATAATTAATCACAGCTAGCAATTACTCAAATTCGATTCAGTAACAACATTGAGTGAGGGGAGCCAGAAACTAAACGCACGAAAGTCATGACTTACGTAAAACAAAAAAAGATCGAAAAAATTTGAAAAAAACATAGGTGGATGAATTTGGGAAACAACCCAAGAGTCATCTCTGTCAAGAAAATCACTTTCAAAAAACTGGTACCTATTAAATTGACTAAGAAAACAGAATAATTAGATTTTCTGAAAACGACATGAACAGGATGAGTCAATTAACAATTTTATCAACTATCTTAATATTCAAGGGAACAGAGTGTGATCCATTCAGCAAAACATCCACAACGTATTCCCCAGGCTGGGCAAATCCACCAAATTCGTTATTTATTTTGATAGCATTTGAATTAACAATCAATTTATACTTCAACTTTAGCATCAAAGAAATGAACTGAGAATTGATTAACACTCTTTCTTCTATCTCTGGAAGATACTCAACATTAATTACCAAAGTTTGCTTCAAAAAATTCATAATATCCAATATTGTGCTTGTTGCGCCATTCTTCAAAAATATACCATTGACGTAGTTCGTGTCCACTTCATACCATTTCCTATTAAATTCAGATGCATAAACAGCGAGCTTATGCGGCAAGAGCTTCTTTCTGAACTCATCGCGGTCCACAAAACGCATTTCCCCCGCATAAGCATAGCCTGGCATGTCTTTAATGAAAATAGTTTCAATGTCCGGTCTCTTTCTATCGTGTGTACATTTAACTACATCGTAAACAAAGTGTTCTGGATCAAGAACCACTGCCTTCCCACTAACTGGCACTGGAGGTGGGTATCTTCTCTTCAATAGCCACGACATCTGGCGCCTCCAAATCTGCAAATCAACAAACAAATTTTTGTCAAACTTTTTTCGACAATTTACCTCATTACGAATATTGCTGCCTCGCCCTCATCGCCTATATAAATTTGTGGCATTTTTCGTTCTAAGCCTCTTCATTTATTTGGGGATTAGGGATTTTATACCAGTCCCAGACTTTCTTCGCAGAGTCAATTTTGTTAATCTGTCCTTTGAGAGATATAAAACTGGTATCAGTGGAAAGTCCTTGAAAAAAAGGGGATCGCTCGTTGGAGACACATTCTCACTTCTTTGATTTCTCGAGGAGATATTGGTTTGAAGTTCTTAAATATTTTTTTTCAAATTTCACAAATTCGCTGAGGCATTTAAAACAAATACTTGCAAACTCCAGAAATACGTTTCTGAGATATCTGATAGATTCAAACCTACGTTTAGATAATGGATCATGGTGGAAAAAAAACGATTCGCTAAATACTAAATATGCTGTGTAAAAATCTGAAAAAAAACGTCGGCGCAAAACATACATAAAATGTTATTGATCCCTAATTTTGTTTTCATTGCGATGTGCAAATGCTCAATAGATGACGGATATCCTATTCTACAGCTCAATTTCACCGCCCAATCGCTATGGGGGCTAACAACCTCCATAATATGGGGGTTATACGAGCCTGCTGTTTAAACAATCAATTTTGGCTTTTAATATTTTCTGCGGGCACATAGATAAGTTTTTCTTTCTTGTTTTTTAAAGCAGTCGGGCCACTTTTTGAGTTCCGAAAAACTGCAAAATGCTTTTAAAAATATCAGAATAATTTCCTTCTTTAAAGTTTAAAAAATTGAAAACCTTTCAATGAATGAAAAAGTTTGTTTTGAAATTCATGAAAAACCAGATCATTAATAGACAATTTTTGTTTTGCTTCCCGAAGAAAAAGCAAGCCTTGCAGTGTTTATGATCTTTTACCGTTAACAAACTGTACTAAAAACCTATTTGTTTACCTTTTTGTCATTCAATACGAAGCATATATTTCATAGGAGTATATTCAATGATGCAACCGAGGTTACGCTACACCTATATAAGGTGTACGCTAGGTTACGCTACACCTATATAAAAACAACCGACTAAGAAGCATTGCTCTTGAATGACTAATGCCAGTTCGAACCTATTGCAGCCTGTATTACTGGGGTGGGTGTATCTATTTTTACTAGTGTGTTTCAAATGGTGTCATTAGAGGTCACTATATACTACACAACCACTAATAAACTTACACAAAGTAAGTTAAAAAATTACACCAATTTCGGCTCTTTTCATTTGGCTTTTAGAACTGAACTGCCACCACTTTTAGGACTGAACTGAGTTGAATAAGAGCAACGTGTCAAAACGGTCAAGCAAAAATTTTGCATAAAAAAAGACCACCACGTTTACAAAAATGTTTCAAACTTCGTTCGAGAGCAAATAAAAATTGTACGAAAAAATTCACTTGACCAAAAATTAACAAGACTCGCAAGTTTTCCTTCTAGCAATTTAATAACAATGTGACTGTTAGTTTTATTGGCAAATGTTTCGAATCAATTCACTTAAGTTAAAATTGATATCAACCACTTTTCCTTATTCACCTTTCTCGGCTACCGATCATTGAAAACATACCCGCCAGATTGCCGGAAAATAGTTGATTCCAATAAGCATGATTGGGATTGAAAGAATAGAAGATGTTGAAATAGAAGATTTTTGTACAAAAACATTTTTTTAAGTCCGATTTATTTTGATGGCATTTCGTAGTTGAACATAACGTACTTCTGTTTCTTAGAGAGAGGCTACAGGGGCTACTATCAATACCAATAAGTATTAGAGATGGAAACTAAGACTTATAGGAACGACGTTCAAATAGCGGGCATCTAAAATTGGGCTTTATGGGTTTATCCCGTTTCTACTTCTGATTTCAATTTTTTATACTAACTCTGTTCATTTTGAATTGCTTTGCTGAGCAACTGATGTTCAAAACCACTTTTAGCAGAATGAGAGAAGAGAGAAACTAGCCTAGAGAAGTCAAGAAGATATCACGCAAAATGTTGAAAAAGCTGCAAAATGAGGTAAAAGTGAAACAATTTTTTTACTCGACGAAGTAAAAATCATAGCAGGATAAGTCCTGACGTACAATTCAAAGAATATTCATTGACTACAGAAAAAAAAACTAGACCTAGAATGGACTATGAGTGAATTCAGAAAACCATTTTAAAAAAATCAGAACAAAAAAACTAAGAAAAAAAAACAAGAAAATCAATCTCAAAATGCCGCATGTGAACAAAAAAAAACCCTAGCGAGAAATGAAAAATTAATTCAAACAAACAACTAGGCCTAGAATGAGCTGTGAATGGATTGGGAAAACCAGTTAGAAAAAAACCCGATCCAAAAAATCGAAAAAACAGGAAAAATCAGAGTGAAATTGCCGCACGTGAACAAAAACCACTACCGAGAAACCGAATTTTTGTTCAAACACCGTTTTCTCACTCTACTTTAAAATTAGAGCAAAAAAAATTCACGCCGCAAAACCACTCGCTTTTTCGCTCCATTGCCTGTTTCGGCGTGACCAAAATCACTACTCCAATTTGACTTCAAAAATCATGAAAATGTGTGAACAGATCTTAAAAAAAAACATAGCAGGACAAGTCCTGAAATACAATTTAAGTAATTGAATGAAATACAGACCTAAAGAACCTGACCAGCAGATCAATTGAACAATCCCAGCCAACAAGACAAAATCTCAAAAGTTGAGAAACTAAAAGAATGAAACTAACAAAAAACGATCATTGCTAAAACCCTTGAAGCTTTTGAACTGAGACCCATATATGACTCAATTCAAAATACTTATTAACTCAATCAAAAACCTGCCACTAAAAGTAGATAAACTGGACAAATATGACAAATGCATCAAGAAACTAAGTGAAAATTTAAAGAAAATTTCTAGAAATAGGGCTATAAAAAAGTAAAAACATTTATTACTCTGGAGTTCTGTTTTGTATACCGTCTACAACATCTAAAAAGTTTCGTTTGCCAGTAAAGATAGTTAAACTCAGAGAATGACAAAAAATGGAAAAATTTGAACACAATCCAAAAATTTAAATTGCAAGCTTTATTTAAAAATTCCTTACATTTGCAATATTAAAAAATTTAAAACTATTTTATTGCCCCTAGAAACTATGTAGGAACATACTAGCAAACCCTATAGGAGGTTCCCTGGCCACTCAAAAAAAAATTCAAAAATTTAAAAAAAAATGCAACTTTATCAAAACTTTAGTAAAAGATATTAAAATGTTGAACACCATTACATGGCCAAAAAACATTTTCAGTAAACAGTTAGCAAACCCTAGATGAAGCTTCTTGTCCCCTGGGGCTGGAAAACTTGAATAATGACAATAAATGTCAGAAAGTTTGAAAAAAAAACCAAGTTTGATAAAAAAAAATTTGGTAAAATTCGCAAAGTTCAGATGTTTAAAACCACTTCATTACCACTAGAAACTATGCAATAACCTATTATTAAACCCCAGAAGAAGTTTTTGGACATCAAACCCTGAAACAACTCAAAAAATGACAAAAATTTTCAAACAATTTGAAAAAATTAGTAAAAATTACCGTGTTTATGTTTGGAGTAGCAATAGATATAGCTCTTAAAGTGGCCGTAAAAAGCAATTACGTCTTGCAAAGGACCTTTATCAACTTTAATAAACCTCAATTGCAGATTGGTCTAACAAAAAATCCAAAAAATGACGAAAAAGTGCTAAAAATTTCATTATTTTAGGCTCAAAAACTCCCAAAAATGACCTTTTAACCTCGAATTACGGCCTTCCCAGTCGGTTCACCACTCTGAGTATTTGAGGGACTACCAAACGCGGCTAAAGGCCTCTAATGAAACTTGATGCCCGCTGAGCTTTACCGGTTTATCCCGTTTTGAAAGCTCAAAGTCATGAAAACAGGTGTGAAAATATCTTACAAAAATAAAAAAAACAGCAGGTCAAGTCCTGGCGTACAATTCAAAGAATTTTCATTGACTAAACAAAAAAACTAGAGCTAGAACGGACTATGAATGGATTGGGAAAACCATTTAGAAAAAAATCCGATCCAAAAAATTGAAAAAACAGTAAAAATCAAGGTGGAATTGCCGCATGTGAACAAAAAACCACTAGCGAGAACGCGAATTTTTGTTCAAACGCCGTTTTCTCACTCTACTTTAAATTTAGAGCGAAAAAATTTCACGCCGCTAAACCACTCGGTTTTTCGCTCCACTTCCTGTGTCGGCGTGACCCAAATCACCACTCCAATTTGACTTCAAAAATCATGAAAATGTGTGAACAGATCTTAAAAAAAAGACAGCGCCCCAATACAATTCAAATTCTTTGAATTGTAAAAAGACAGAGCACCAATACAATCCAATTCTTGGATTGTAAAAAGACAGCGCACCAATACAATTCAAATTCTTTGAATTGTAAAAAATAGGAGCGCTATAATAGCCGGCTGAGAAGATGAGGGCGGCTATTAAAAAAATCACATTTAAAAGATAGCAGTCAAAATATTCAGTTGACTTAAGACAGAGTCAATATTCGTAGAGCTCTTTGACCTGACAAGATGGCCATCCAAGTAAAATTCTTGAGCAAGTTTGAAAAACGCTTTCGTCTCCTTTCCTTCAAATTCTTTGTAAAAAAGTATTCCACCAGCGTTGTCAATTTATAGTTCCTTTTTAGACTGAATATAAAAGGCTGAAAACGCAAACTTATAGTAAAAGTAGTCCAATCCATTATCTCAAATTTAAGCTCTGGTCTTATTAATTTCTAGCAACTTGTGTACAAATAGCCTTGGACACGTTTATGCGGTAAAAAGTAATTTGAAACGTTTATGTTCAAATGCAGCCTGATTTTTTAGTTCTAATTTTCCGTCTTTTTTCTAGTTTACATATTTTGTGTTAGCAACTTGTTCGATTTCAATTTAACAGAGCTTGAATGCATGTGCCAGGTTAATTGAAAAACTACGACTCTCGAACGGTTGCGAAACTCAACAGAAAATGAAACAAGACGGCTCGTGCTTACGTTTGAAGTTTGTGTAAAATTTGTATAAATACGATTAAAATTTTTTATTGTTCTGAAGGGAAGAGCTCTCTTGATTATCATTTTTGCAAAACTCAAATTAAAGCAACCGTTCGAAGCAACCATGGTTATATCTTTTTTTATTATGAAAACTAAAAAAACTCATTTTCATTTGATTTGAACAGATATTAAATCAAATTCAAATTCTACTCTTTTTTAAACAATAAGCAGCTCCTCATAAAAACGGGAGCAATCGGTTGAGAAAAAATTCTTTTTAAAGAGACAGCTATCTCCATAATAGAAAGCGAACAGTTTACACACTAGATTGCCAATAAACATTTTCTGAACTAAATTTTATCGGATTGAAAATACGCCCTGCTGATGAAATACCTGCCAAACAGTTACAATCACGATCCATATGAAAAAATTTCTGAAACAATGTCACCGAATATTAAGCTACCATCAAAAATTAGTTACTGTGTCAATTTTTCTATATAACCTGTTTAAAATTACTTTAATTTGATTTGTACCGATTTGTACAAGCAATTTCTAATTTTGAACAGTTCAAACCAAACAAAAAAAATTACATTTTTTGTTAAGAAATGAACTTTTCTTAGTATAAAATTGACCTCAGATGGATTATGTATTCCGATGATTCGATCAAATTTTAGCCAACTGTAGAATGTACATCTTCAAGCCAAGCAAGCATAAGTTGAGAGGACAGTTGAAATGTTTGAAAAGATGATGGTCTTCGTTTTCTTCCTCAAATTAAGAGTTTTCTCTGTCTTCCTATAAAAAATTCTCCATATATGAACAAATGCGCTACTTATAGTTTTATAGAACCCTTAAACAACTGATGCACCTTATTTACACAAGTATGCCGCAGCTATACAGAAAAATATTTTTTTACCTCAATGGAAAACTTATTCTTAGTGAAATTATAAAAGCCTCCTGTAGAAATCCCCTTAAATGAGACTGCAACTCGTCATAAAGACATTTGAGCAGCCAAAGCATTAACAATTTTTGCATGAATTCAGGTTGAAAAACAGTTTCTTTCCACTGGTGGTCTGTGTTCCGTTATTATGTTTTTAAATGTCTCTTAATAAAAGAATTCTGTTTTTTTAAACAATAAGCAGCTCCACAGAAAAACGAAGATCAACGGTAGCAATCGGAGGAGAAAAAATTCTTTTTAAAAAGACAGCTATCTTCAAAATAGAAAGCGAACAGTTTACACGCTAGATTGCAAATAAACATTTTTTGAACTAATTTTTATCGGATTAAAAATACGCCCTGCTGATGCAATAACTGCCAAACAGTTACAATAACGATCCATATGAAAATATTTCTGAAACAATGTTACCGAATATTAGGCTACAATCAAAAATTAGTTATTGATTGTCTGAATTTTTCTACATCACCTGTTTAAAGTTACTTCCATTTGATTTGTACCGATTACAAGCCATTTATAATTTTGAACAGTTCAAACCAAACAAAAAAATAGTTTACATTTTTTGTTAAGAGAGGAACTTTTCTTAGTATAATATTTACCTCAGATGGATTATCTATTTCAAAGATTCGATCAATTTTTAGCCAACTGGAGAATTTACTTCTTCAATTCAAGCAAGCATAAGTTGAGAGGACAGTTGAAACGTTCGAAAAGATGATGGTCTTCGTTGTTTTCTTTCTCAAATTAAGAGTTTTCTCTGTCTTCCTATAAAAAATTCTCCATATATGAACAAATGCGCTACTTATAGTTTTATAGAACCCTTAAACAACTGATGCACCTTATTTACACAAGTATGCCGCAGCTATACAGAAAAATATTTTTTACCTCAATGGAAAACTTATTCTTAGTGAAATTATAAAAGCCTCCTGTAAAAATCCCCTTAAATGAGACTGCAACTCGTCAAAAAGACATTTGAGCAGCAAAAGCATTAACAATTTTTGCATGAATTCAGGTTGAAAAACGGTTTCTTTCCACTGGTGGTCTGTGTTCCGTTATTATGTTTTTAAATGTCTCTTAATAGAACAATTCTGTTATTTTAAACAATAAGCAGCTCCACAGAAAAACGAAGATCAACGGTAGCAATCGGAGGAGAAAAAATTCTTTTTAAAAAGACAGCTATCTTCAAAATAGAAAGCGAACAGTTTACACGCTAGATTGCAAATAAACATTTTTTGAACTAATTTTTATCGGATTAAAAATACGCCCTGCTGATGCAATACCTGCCAAACAGTTACAATAACGATCCATATGAAAATATTTCTGAAACAATGTTACCGAATATTAAGCTACAATCAAAAATTAGTTATTGATTGTCTGAATTTTTCTACATCACCTGTTTAAAGTTACTTCCATTTGATTTGTACCGATTACAAGCCATTTATAATTTTGAACAGTTCAAACCAAACAAAAAAATAGTTTACATTTTTTGTTAAGAGAGGAACTTTTCTTCGTATAATATTTACCTCAGATGGATTATCTATTTCAAAGATTCGATCAATTTTTAGCCAACTGGAGAATTTACTTCTTCAATTCAAGCAAGCATAAGTTGAGAGGACAGTTGAAACGTTCGAAAAGATGATGGTCTTCGTTGTTTTCTTTCTCAAATTAAGAGTTTTCTCTGTTTTCCTATAAAATTCTCCATATATGAACAAATGCGCTACCTATAGTTTTAAAGAACCCTTAAAAACTGATGCACCTTATTTACACAAGTATGCCGCAGCTATACAGAAAAATATTTTTTTACCTCAATGGAAAACTTATTCTTAGTGAAATTATAAAAGCCTCCTGTAGAAATCCCCTTAAAGGAGACTGCAACTCGTCATAAAGACATTTGAGCAGCACAAGGCTTAACGACAATTTTTGCATGGACTAGGGTTAAAAAACGGTTTCTTTCCACTGGTGGTGTGTGTCCTGTTGTTTTGTTTTTAAATGTCTTTTAATAAAAACAATTCTCTTATTTTCTGTCATAATAATATATAAAATAGAGAATGCCTACAATGTTGAAAAAATACCATGAAGATCATCAATTCGAGCAAATCTTCACAAGAACAAAAATTATTTCATATTTTTTAAATTGTGATTTGAGTTCCATTTTTATATTTAAAGCGAAATATTAGTGGCAATCTTTTCACGTTTTTTAACGTTCCATGGGGTCTGAAACGGGTAGTCAGCTGAAAACTGATGGAAAAAAATTCTATAGTCACTTGAAGCATCAGAATGATCAACAATTTCGATTTTAAAAAGAATAAACTTTCCTTCTTTCTCACCACATTGTTTTATGTTCTAGTCTAAAATATCCCATATATGGTCAATTCTGACATTTCAACCGGATCAATTTTCAAATAAAATCTGGGTTTGAGGTTTAACGTAGGTGCCTGGAGAATTGAAAGGAAAAAAGATATTCTGTAAAAAAACCTACTCGGCAGATTGCTGGAAAATAGCTGCCATTGATTCCCATAATAACGATTGGGATTGAAGGAACAGAAAAACAATGATAAAAATGATTGTTCTTCAAAAACAATTGTAGAGTGCAATCTATTTTGATTCCATTTGGTAGTTATGCATACCACAGTTGCTTAATGAGAGGCTGCAGGGGACTAGTAATGCCAAAACTAGAGACGTTAACTAAGACTGAGGGCGGCTATTCAAAATAAAAAACTTTCGATATTCCTTTCCTAACTAAAAAAGTTAACATAAATTTCCCACTCTTTTTCCATTCAAATAGTATCTCATATAGAGGCGCTAATTTTTACGCAAAATAGTTTGCTCAAGAAACCAGAGAAACAATCTAAAAGAAGCACTGAATTTTTTTGTTTTCCTTTTTCTCTTGAAAATTTGATGTTTAGCTTTCGTATACAAATGAGTATCTCAATCGCTGTTTTGGGCAGAGCTGCTGGCAAACGAAATTAGAGAAAAAATTTGTAAGGCAATAAATACTTCATGCTTTCAAAGAAAAAGAAAAATTAAGTCTTTTCTTATTTGATAAAAATTGATCGTCTGTTTAACTTTTCGATTCCCATGTCCTATAAAGCTTTTCTGTTTCGCTTAAATCAAAAAAATCTTGTTTAAAGAAAAGGTCAATTAAGAGAAAGCCCCTCCAATAAAGGGGTAGTCGGTCAACTCGGGAGCAGCAAGTCAACTCCTATGTGTATTTATGAAATTTATGAATCCTGACAGTAGTAAAGAAAATTAAAGCATCAGAATTATAATCAAAATAGATATGGTAGTCATAAAACATTTAGGACAACAGCCTCCCTTCCTTTAAAATGGTTCCTATTAAAACTTCTACTACATTGCGCCGGCGCATGGGCCGTGCGCCACGGAGGCAGAGTATGCAGCTACGCAAAAGAGTGAAACTTATTTTTGTCTTTATATACGTGATTAGGTCCGAATATGAACCTTCTTTTTAATCGCTGATCCTGGAAGCAGATCTCTGTATGGCTTTTGCTGCTGACGGACCAGATCATCCAGTACATGAAAAGATTAACGGACAGATGAAGGCTTTCTCGACTTCGATCATCCTTTGCTCTTATTTCAGCTTCTTGATGGACTCGTGATATTTGTAGGAATCCGGTATGCTCTTTGGGCAACTCTTCGCATACGGATAAAACATCTTCATCAAAAAACGTTCTGCTGAAACGTGAAGCAGAGAAGCCATTGGCTTTGATATATATTCGAGCGTCGTCATCATGAGTGGTAGTTGTATTTGCGGTTCCCCTTGCAAAGTCTGAAGACAGGGCTCTACTTTGACATCATTGCCGACCTCATTGAGCAGGTTGGCAAAAGAGTCAGGGATGTCATTGTGTCTTAAGTGCGTATAGCCACCTTTTGGACAATAAAGAGCATGCGCTCTATTAAAATTTTCGCCACATGCGCATGTTGATGGCAGTTTTACGGGATCATCCATATCTAAGAGCAATTCCATCTCTCTCCATCCAACTCTCCATTGATTAATTCAAAATTCCATCTCTCTCCATCCAATTCCACCAACTCTCCATTGATTAAATCAAAATGATATCTTTTCAATGGAAGTGCGTTTAGCCAGCATGATGCTCCTTTTTGCATAGCCAAATCTACAGAATATGCCTTTTTCATTGATGAGATCTTTGCCCACGTTTTTGCTCGAGCTTGTTCGTGTTTTTCTTTTCTGATATTCTGAAGGATTAATTTCTAATGAAACTCTGCATCTATAGCGTTATGATTCTGTAACGGCTCACAAATACGAATAGATCTTTCATATTCGTTTGCACTGTTTTCAGGAACAAGAATGCTTAGGCCACCGCTTGAACCGGAAGAGAGAAAAGCTTCCGATATCTGTCATTGTAAGAGGGATGGTTCAAAATTGAAGGTATAAGAATTCTATCAATTCTTTTTTCGGCTTCCCACAGCAGTCTGTCCAAGTTTGGAGTAGTCCTGACAATTAAAGTCATTTTATCTTGCAGTCCGTTTGTAAATGATTTGTACACATTCTGAGGGGACACCTTACTATGTTTGGCGCGCTTCTCAAGCATGTTAGAGTAGTTCATTGGATTTTTTCAGAAAATCGTTGCAACTTTTATTAGAACCAAAAACTGAACCCAGAACTGGATGACCTTCAATAACATCAACATCTTATCCCGAAAAAACTTGTTAAAAAACTAAAACATCTAATATTGTTAAAAACTAAAAGCATTAAATGGGCACTAAGAAAACGATACAAGAGCTCGCAAAACGCAAAAAAACTTTACCGTTTACTGTCTCTTCAATCCTTTTTTATAAGGGAACCTCTTTTTTTGTTTTCGTGTAAAATCGAAGATAATTATATATTATTATAAAGTTTCATGAGTTTTAAGCAATTTTCAATATCCTCATCAATCCCCACCCACAGAAATATTTTATTTCAAAGTATATTACAATTCTTATTTCTTTTTAGAAAAAAAGAGTGCACCAATAATCCTGATCTATGATTTTCAGCCTTTTCGTTATGCAGATTCATCGCTAAATTTTATGCTTGTTTCTGTTTGCCCCCATTAAGTTATGCCACCTACCCTCACGCGCCTGAAAAGATTAACTTGAATGCTGAAAAGCGCCTTTCCAATTGAGGCTAGTTCTTGATCCGATACTCCCGGATGCATGTACTTTTATAATATAAAGTAGGAGCACGTAATTTACGATTAGGTGTGCAGAGGTCTTAAAATCCAACAATTGCCCTATATATCATGAATTTAGGCTCCGTAAGTTTTAGTGAATCGCATACTTAGAGGCCAGCACAGCACTTGAAGAATTCCTACCAATGCCCCTACCAATTCATCCAGTGTCTCAGGACAAGAAGACAAACCTTTGTTGATCGGACGAAAACTTGGGTTTTTCCCATGATGAGCAGCCCTCCCGCAGCTTTGTATTCATATAACGTACATATAGTAGCACTAACAAAAAATTACCTGGTGCAAACAAATTAAACTGCATGAATTGAGAGCGACTGTCATTTCTGATCACAATTCATCTGAAAAAGGTTACTCTGAAAACTGAAAAGAAGTGAATGAAAAAGGACTCTAGCTTTCCAACTATGAACACAGAAATATTAAAGGGTCAGCCACATTACTCAGCTGACGGAATAACAGTTCAGTCTTGAAAAAGTTTTAGCTGATTGTAATAAAAGAACTAGCTGATTGTTGAAAAAGAACTAGCTGGTACTCTTCTGATCACAAAGAGAAAGAAATCTAATTAGCAAAAATTGAGAGAGCACTGCTATCTTTGCCAATGTGTATGAACTAAACTAAAGCATATTTGACGAAGACAAAACAGCTCCACCAGTTCAGTGGGGATAGATTCTACATTTTTAACCAAAGCTATAACGCAGGAGGCAAAATTTTGGTAAATTTTTCTCAATTCTTTTTCTAGAAAAAAACCTTAAAGGTAAATACGAAAAAAATGCCCCCAGGTTAAAAGTATTGTATGATCTCTAGAATAGCGCCGCACTGAACTGGGGAGCAATTTTCTTGCCTTTGTTAAATATATTTTGCTGATACTTGAATCTCACAACGACTCGGGTGAGTTTCGATTCGATCTGTTTAAATTTTCACACAGACGACCTACCGACCAAATAAATAACCAATCCAAACATTATCTTAATTTTAGTGAAGTTTAACAGAACAGCTGGTTTTCTTACAGGATCCGTTATATTTGTTAAATTTGAGTGTCACAAGTTTTGTGAGTGTCACACGTATGTAAAAAAAGGGTGTACTAAAAACCTTGGGTTTCAAGGTCAAAGCTTTAGTTTATATTTTAATTTATTACTTGATTAATGACTGACACAATCTTGATAGGTGTCGACAGAAATAGACAAAGCTCGGGCTTCGAGCAATACTAACAATTGTGACATATCAGTATTTACTTGGTTAATTTACCACGGTGATAGAACCGATATTGGGTACGGGTAAACTGAGGATAAAACTCATTCATTGAATAATAAACCTACCTTCAGAGTTAATCACTCAATTAGATCTTCATTTATTTGAAACCATTCTCTTCTGCTTTTATCAACTTATTAATTAAACTTCAATCCTTGTATTTTAAACAAGTACCACGCTCAATTACAAAAGATAATACATATTGCGCACGGGCGGCTGCTATAGTGGCGACATGAGAAGGGACGTAAGAAACTGGATAGAAAGCTGTGACGTTTGCCTAAAAAGGAAAGGCACTAAACAGAAACATCGGCATTCACTCAAAAATGGAAACCTAGTCATCCATTTTTGCATGTATCTCTTGATATCATGGGTCCACTTCCCGAGTCTCAGGGAAACAAGTACTTTTGCTTATCGGTGATCAATTCAGAAAGTGGTACGAAGCCGTAGCGTTACCCAATCAAGAGCCAAAAACTGTGGCAAAAGCGTTTGTTGAACACTGGATAGTAAGATTCGGCTGTCCAGTCAATCTACACAGTGACCAAGGGTCAAACTTTATGTCTAAATTGTTTCGTAGTCTTTGCAGTGAACTAGGAATTCAGAGGACATCAACCACATCCTACCACCCACAAGGGAATGCGATGATTGAACGAACAAATCGAACAATAGAAGAATGCCTCTCCAATTATATAGGACAATACCAACACGAGTGGACTAATTTTCTACCTTTAGCGATGATGGCATACCAATCATTAAATCATAGTGTAACACGATAGAGCCCAGCGTTTGTGGTACTGGGTTTTCCACTGTCGCTACCTATAGACTGCATCTATAGCACACCACAGACCACAATATATGCAACACCAAGTGACTATGTTTTCACGATGAAACAGAAACTACAGGAAACGCACCAGTTGATGCGAGAGTAAATGGATGTCAAACAAGAACGCCAGAAGTCGTATTATAATCGCAGTAAGTATGGGCCGAGCTATAAAGTTGGCGAAGAAGTGATAGTTTTCAACCCAACGGTTAAAAAAGGAGAAACAAGAAAATTTACTTCTTTCTATAGAGGACCATACATAATTGTTGAAATTATAAACGATTTGAATTTCAAGGTAGAAGATAAAAAGACGAGAAAACCTATCAAGGTCCATTTTGACCGACTGAAGAAATATAAAACACGAGAAAAATCGTTCACGCCTGAGCCTCAGGCGAAACGAAAAACAACCAGTAAGAAGCAGAAGAATAGCGATTTGAACAGCTCAGACGATGGCGATATAATTGAAATAGAATCATCATCAGACAGTGAAAGCAATCTAAGCACAGAAAATCAATCCGAAGCTGAGGATGCTAACGATTAACTAAATGTTACAAATGAAACGTCTGAGAATGAAGCTAAAGAATCAGAACAAGAAACCTCTAAATGGCAAGAGAAGGCACAAAATGTTCCCGAGGGAGGAGGTGCAACTTCATCAAAAGCTACCGAGTACACTGAAAAAAAAAACCAGCGGAAACAAAACTTCCGAAACCAGAAAAAAATCAACAGGAATCTAGTAGTAAAACAAAAACTGAAGAAAAGATTAATAGTAATACCAAGGCACCAAAAATGGTTACAAGGTCTAGCAGTCGATTAAAATCGGTGCCTGATAGATTAAAAATTACTTTACTGAGCAAGATGAGGAGTACTTTAGCAGCCAGGAAACTGATGATGTTTTTGTTTCAGGAAAATCCAGAAAAAAATAATGGAATCAAAAAGAAAGACGTCTGGAGCATCGTGTGATGGAATATCACTATGTTTGTATCTGGCATTGCTAGCCATTTTTGCTTCTCCTTCACTTTGTATTAAATTATACGGCTATGATTTTGACAATATCGTATCAACAAAAATATATTCTTTGGATCACAGTACAAACTGTGATAACAAAATTCGAGTATCGAAAACAATAGAAGAAGGTAGTTTGATATATGCTGAGGTTCAGCCCGAGATAAAATTAAGATTTTGCATGTATGAAGCGGCATATACTGTGTCTGCACTTAAAAAGAGCAATGTATATGACGATGTTGTCATTATAACCAAAAACTCAAGACTCCTAAAATCCATATATCCATTAAACGAAGGAACCTGTAGGAGCATTTGGCAAAACAAAAACTTTGCTTTACCAGGTTTTGGAGATAAAACCTTTAAAGTCAACAATTCAGTAACGGAAAAGATTTTACAACGAGCAAGTGAAACTACTTATGCCGAGGAGCATGGCCAGAGCTTCATGAAAAAAAAATAATCGTGAAGGTGCTATGTATGCTGAGCCTGTAGAGTGGGTTTCAACTACAGGAGTAAAACTTATTGGAAATGTGATGATCAATGCAAAACTTTACATCGGAACAATTTGGGGAAAGCTGATGCAAAGAAACCTCTTAAGCTTTAAGGATCCCCTAGGTTTCTCGAAAACTGTTTTTTATCAAAACCACTTATTTTGAAGACGATTTAGTAAACTATTTTTTTGAAAATCAAGGTGAGCAAACATGTCAGACGATCAAACCTTTTAATAAGGAGGACCCTGTAAAAATTTTTGGTAACCACAAGACCACCTTTATCAGCGGAAAAATATTACACAAAAACAAATATGAAGATTTTGCATTAAAAATCTTAGAGGAAAATCTTAGAGGAATTAGTTTGTGTGGACAGCAGGTGGAAACAACCGGAATTCCAGTTGTTTTTTACTCAGAGGAAAGTTCAGAACTGAAAACTGGTAATCTTAAAATAACCATGGAAATGTTTCTTTCAAACGTTGTTGACACATTGAATTTTAAACTTCTCAAGGAGAGAGAAAATTTTTTAAGAAAATTAGAACGCTCCAATGCGAGATTCAACGACTAAAAATTCAAACTATGATAGAAATATCAAAAAACATTGTTAGTCCATCGGTAACGCTCTTCGAGAAAGGAACTCACGTTGAAAGAGCAGGATCTGTGTTATATGTTCATAAATGTGCAAAGATGGTAGCAACAATAACTAAACTTCCTTTTTGCACAGAAGAAGTTCCTGTGTTAGTAGAGGGTCAGAATTTTTCTTCTATTAGATATATGGACCCTATTACTAAAATTTTGAATCATAATTATACAATCGCTGCATGCAACCCACTGTACCCAAATGTTGTGAAATTAGAAGACGGCAGTTTTCAACAATATGGAGAAACGCTGAAGAAATTCAATCGTGAGATATATCAGTGGTCGATGAATAATAACTTAAAGGTAAGTGATGAAAATCTGCATCGCAGCCTTTTCTCCATATCAGAAGTAAAACAGAGTCAAACTGCACGATCAATTCGCCATACTAGTAAAAAAATTATCAGTCGGGAAGCATTCCAAGATTTGGATGGAAAATACAGTAATGAAAATTTTATTCATTGGAACGCTCAGTTCCAAAAACAATTTTTTCTAACAAATGAAATAACAATTTTTCGTAACTTAAAAACTGAAAGCTTATACGTTTGGTTAAAAGCTAAGGACATTGCTGTGTCAGTCTTAACAGTCTAACTCATATTCCAAGTTGTGAAAAGTTTTCCTAAATTGTTCATCTATTTAGGATTAGTCACTAATGGAGCCTCCTGGCAACAACTGTTGCGGAATCTCGACCCTGTAACGGGAACACGTACGTATAATCAACTACTCAAATTAATTAATGAGCGCCGAGAACAAAAGAAAATGATTGAAGAGAAAGAGTCTTTGAAAGAGTTGGTTGTGTAAAAAAAATGAAAATGAGTTGTCTTGAGTTCAAGACCCAAAAAAAAGAAAATGAGTTGTCTTGAGTTCAAGACCCAAAAAAATGAAAATGATTTGTTTTGAGTTCAGAACCAAAAAAATGAATGAAAATGACTTGTCTTGAGTTCAGGACGAAAAAAAAATAAAAATGAATTGTCTTGAGTTCAAGACCAAAAAAATTAAAATGAGTTGTCTTGAGTTCAAGACCCAAAAAAATGAAAATGAGTTGTCTTGAGTTCAAGACCCAAAAAAATTAAAATGATTTGTCTTGAGTTCAGGACCAAAAAAATGAATGAAAATGACTTGTCTTGAGCTCAGGACGAAAAAACATGAAAATGACTTGTCTTGAGTTCAAGACCAAAAAAAAAATGAAAAAGAGTTGTCTTGAGGTCAAGACCATTAAAAAAAGGGGAAAAGTCTTGAGATCAAGACTGAAAATATTGAGAAACTTTAGAAGCAAAAATGGTTTCTTTTAAACATAGCAGGCAGTGAGACCCCACAAATTGGTGAATATGTGTACTTTATGCCAGAGTTGTGGAAAGTTATTTCGGAGATTTACCCAGGAGTGTACCGAGTGGAATCTTGTCTGTCACGGACTCGGAAGGTGTCTACACTAGAACTTTTGGCACACGCCAATATTCGGTCCCGAGCTCCGCAGAATGAAGTGAAACTCTTTACTCCAAAAGGATCTTGTCGAGCTTCGACAAAAACTAGACAAACATTGCGACAAAGCCAAAGAGACAACAAGAGAAGCATTGGGATAACTGAGCGCCGAATGTGAGGCGCTAGGAGATAACCTAAAGGCGGTGGCAGCTAGAAACGCCGAACAAGAGCAGTCAATCGACTTACTTAAGCGGGAGTTGGCCGATCTAAAAGTCAATACTGATAAAAAGAGCGAAGCCATGGAGAAAATGGAGAAAGAGAATGACCAATTGAGGTCAGAGCTTCAGCAGTTGGAAAACTATAACCAGTACTTGGCGAGTGAGTGCCGAAGGAAAGACACTATAATTGATAGACAAAAGCATTCTTTGAAGAACGAGAAATCCAAAACGAAGGCCACAGAAAAGTGTTTATTCAAGATTTGGAATAAAAATGTATTGAATCGGCCTGCGACATTGTAGATTTTGTTGGTAAAAAGTTCTGCTTCAAAAGATCAGATCAAAAAACACTACCACAAAATGAGCTTGTTGACGCACCCTGATGCTGGTGTGTTCAAGACCATTAATCGAGCATACCAAATACTGATGAACGATGGGGCGCGAGAACCGTACAACAATTTAGGGCTGGACGAGGCAGAGAATGTCATGAATGACAAAAACTGATACCTAAACTTTTCATATGAAAAGTACAAACTTTGTATTTTAAAACGTTCATTCATCAAGAGCTGTAAAATTTGTTTGATTTTATGTGAGTGAGTTGCACACTCTATTCGTATTGAGAAGGGGGCAGTGTGAGTGTCACACGTATGTGAAAAAAGGGTGTACTAAAAACCTTGGGTTTCAATGTGAAAGATTTAGTTTATATTTTAATTTATTACTTGATTAATGACTGACACAATCTTGATAGGTGTCGACAGAAATAGACAAAGCTCGGGCTTCGAGCAATACTAACAATTGTGACATATCAGTATTTACTTGGTTAATTTACCACGGTGATAGAACCGATATTGGGTACGTGTAAACTGAGGATAAAACTCATTCATTGAATAATAAACCTACCTTCAGAGTTAATCACTCAATTAGATCTTCATTCATTTGAAACCATTCTCTTCTGCTTTTATCAACTTATTAATTAAACTTCAATCCTTGTATTTTAAACAAGTACCACGCTGAATTACAAAAGATAATACAAATTGCGCACGGGCGGCTGCTATAGTTTTCTATTTTCTGCGTCATTTTTATAGACCGCCAGAGCTATATAAAATTGTCCGTTTGTATTCGCATGATCAGGGGAGCTGACCCATGAGCTGAAAAAGAAAAAGTGCTGAAAAAAAACAACTATCTTCGAAGCTGCAGTTGTTGATCGGAATTTACACTAATATGCTGAGGGGATTTCTACCTTGCAGTCAATTAGAACGTCGTCAGGTTGTTTATGCAGTTGTTGCAGTCGCAATGCAACCGCCAAATGTAGGCAACGCACTCTTAGAATTTTTCACTGCCAAACTTCCACATCAGAGTAGCTAGACAACTCTTGAGATCAAGTCCCGGTCAAGCTGAGATTGAATATGCCTGGAAAAAATTAGAAAAAAAAATCGCTGGACTGAAGTCAACTCGAAACTAAACGAAAAATTATTGCCTTGCAAATGATGCAAATGAAAGCTATACAAAAAACACAATCAATACAAACTAAAACACAGAAAATCAGCAGATGTTATAAAAGAATTTTGTTCGAAGGAAGTAGTTTTCGTTAGACATTAACAGTCGGTTTTGTTTCAATTTCCATTCTCCTCGACTATATCGTCCTGCTGCCGTGGCATGCTTTTTCAAATGGAATTGGTACCTCATGGTTGGAATTTACTAGTGATAAAAAGAGTAGCAGGTCGTACATCTCCACATAGAGACTAAGAAGTAGTAATTTAAACATTTTTGTCTTTCTTTGTATCCGTGGATGGAGGGAAGAATCCACCATGACATTATTACTTGCATTCTTTCAAATTTCACAAGGTTTGTTTTGTTGAGGAGACTTGTCCACGAGCAATACGTAATGATAGGCACAATGTATCCTGTGTATGATTGCAGTTTATTTGTTCGTTAACAGATGGACGATACCTTACGTTTGAGATGAAAGATTGCCCTGGTAGCTTTTATACACGCCTATCGCAAATTTCACTCCAGGTCAGACTAGATGTGACCATTTGGCCTAAGTCTTTTTGCAAACGGGTGAATTCAAATTTGATCTTGTTTAAACATGTGCTTATTTTTACCTTTATAAGCTCTATGGCTTAGCAACGCGAGCATCACTTGCAGGAACTCTGGCTAACATTTAGATGAACCAATTGAAAATTAGATAAAGTCCACAAAAGAGATCATCAATAAGATCCCAAAATGATCTTGAGGCCTGCCCTGAATGCAACCGTAGAGTCACCTATAGAGGAAAAAGAGTGGAATGTGAAAAGTTGAGAATTAGTTTCATGCAAACTGCCAAAATATTGATGCTAAACAATAGGCGAAAATGAAAGACATGGTGTGGTGCTGCTCTAATTGCTAGAAGATTAACAAATTAGATAGTGAACCGGAAACTGAAAGACAACTATTATTAAGATTTTTTGACGATACAATTTGGACGGTAAGTGCTGAACCGGACCCCTTGCTCAGAAAAGTAAACACCCTTCATACGAAATCATAATTCACAAGGGAAAAACCTGACGAAAATGGTAATTTAGCCTTTTTAGACATGAACATCAATGTAAATGGATGTAAAGAAATTAATTGCGTGTGGTAAAAGAAAACAACCGATACGGGAGTTGTGTTGAATTTCCGTAGCTGTGCGCCAATCCAACATAAAAAGAATATTTTAGAAGGGACTGTTCACCGCGTTTCAAGAAGCAATAGCACATGGCAAAATTTTGACAAAGCTCTGAAAAAAATGAAAATATTTGGCTAAAAAGTCAACACACTGAAAATTGGACTTCTAAGATAATCAGCGATGCTTTACAGAAAACCATAAGAAAACCTCCAGAAAATGAAGGTAACGAAGTACAACTGAGGGGACAACAATCGCCAGCGAAAGATGTTAAACCATTTCTTTTCCTGCAGTATCGAGGTAATATCAGCCTGCAATTGCAGCGAAAATTGGAAAAAATGTGCGAATTGAAAACCATATTCACAACGCGAAAACTAAGTACTTTCCTACCATCCCTGAAATCTGGTTTTGAGTTTTGATAGCAATCTAAAGTCTCATTTGGTCAACGGACTCAGTTGTTGCGGATGCAGTTCAACCTATGTCGGACAAACGTGTCGACACTTTGCCACGAAAATTTCTGAGCATCAAAAAACCGATTCACTGGTGGGACAACATGTCGTGGAATGCTGTGGGGCTCTAACGGAAATGATCAGTGCCATCATATCAAAAAAATTATGACCAGAGAAACTCTACACATTAGTAGACACAAGCCACAACTGAAAACGCGGGACGAGTACAAAAGTAGGGAACAAACACTGAAATATTAAGTGCAGAATGAGTGTTCAGCCTAAAAATTTTTGAATTGCCATGCGAGCAACGTTAGATTTTGGATCAAAACGAAAATCTCCTATTCAAAACTCACTTAGAAAATGCTCATTTTAAAAATTTTAAAGTTCTTTTAACATTTTAAAAAACTTGAAGATTGAAACCTGAAAAAACTTTAGAAAAATTCGAAAATGTAAATAGATAATCAAGACACGTTGCTGTATATATGCTATCTGTAAATATTTACTTAACAAGCTGGTTTGTTGATCGGACCAAAACTTGGGTTTTTCCCATGATGAGCTCGCCCTCCCGCAGCATTGTATTCATATAACGTACATATAGTAGCACTTATAAAAAATTACCTGGTTCAAACAAATTAAACTGCATGAATTGAGAGCGACTGTCATTTCTGATCACAATTCATCTGAAAAAAAGTTACTCTGAAAACTGAAAAGAAGTGAATGAAAAAGGACTCCAGCTTTAGAACTATGAACACAATAATATTAAAGGGTCAACCACATTACTCAGCTGACGGAATAACAGTTCAGTCTTGAGAAAGTTTTAGCTGATTGTAATAAAAGAACTAGCTGATTGTTGAAAAAGAACTAGCTGGTACTCTTCGGATCACAAAGAGAAAGAAATTTAATTAGCAAAATTTGAGAGAGCACTGCTATCTTTGCCAAGGTGTATCAACTAAACTAAAGCATGTTTGACAAAGACAAAACAGCTCCACCAGTTCAGTGAGGATAGATTCTACATTTTTAACCAAAGCTATAACGCAGGAGGCAAAATTTTGGTAAATTTTTCTGTTCTTTTTCTAGAAAAAAAAGCTAAAGGGTAAATAAGAAAAAAATGCCCCCAGGTTAAAAGTATTGTATGATCTCTAGAATATCGCCGCACTAAAGTGAGGAGCATTTTTCCTGCCTTTGTTAAATATATTTTGCTGATACTTGAATCCCACAACGACTCAGGTGAGTTTCGAATCGATCTGTTTAAATTTTTACACACAGACGACCTACCGACCAAACAAATAACCAATCCAAACATTATCCTAATTATAGTGAAGTTTAACAGAACAGCTGGTTTTCATACAGGATGTGTTATATTTGTTGAATTGATAAGTTTTCATTTTTCTTCGCCATTTTTATAGACCGCCAGAGCTATATAAAATTGTCCGTTTGTATTCGCATGATAAGGGGGGCTGGCCCATGAGCTGAAAAAGAAAAAGTGCTTAAAAAACAACTATCTTCGAAGCTGCAGTTGATGATCGGAACATACACTAATATGCTGAGGGGATTTCTCCCTTGCAGTCAATTAGAACGTCGTCCGGTTGTTTATGCAGTTGTTGCAGTCGCATTGCAATTGCCAAGTGTAGGCAACGCATTCTTGGAAATTTTGACTGCAAAACTTCCACATCAGAGTAGCTAGACAACTCTTGAGATCAATTCTCGGTCAAGCTGATATTGAATATGCCTGGAAAAAATTAGAAAAAAAATATCGCTGGACTGAAATCAACTCGAAACTAAACAGAAAATTTTTTATAATTGCATTGCAAATAATGCAAATGAAAGCTATACAAAAAACACAATCAATACAAGTTAAAACACAGAAAATTAGAAGATGTTATATAAGAATTTTGTTTGAAGGAAGTAGTTTTCGTTAGATATTAACAGTCGGTTTTGTTTCAATTTTCATTCTCCTCGACTATATCGTCTTGTTGTTGTGGCATGTTTTTTCAAACGGAATTGGAACCTCATGGTTGGAATTTACTAGTGATAAAAAGAGTAGCAGTTCGTTCATCTCCACATAGAGACTAAGAAGTAGTAATTTAAGTATTTTTAGTCTTTCTTTGTATCCGTGGATGGAGGGAAGAATTCACCATGACATCATTATTTGCATTCTTTCAAATTTCACAAGGTTGTTTTAATGAGGAGCCTTGCCTACGAGCAATACGTAATGATAGGCACAATGTATCCTGTGTATGATTGCAGTTTATTTGTTCATTAACAGATGAACGATACGTTACGTTTGAGATGAAAGATTCCCTGGTAGCTTTTTATACACGCCTATCGCCAATTTCACTCAGGGTCAGACTAGATTTGATCATTTGGCCTCAGTCTTTTTGCAAAAGGGTGAATTCAAATTTGATTTTGTTTAAACATGTGCTTATAATTCCCTTTATAAGCTTTATGGCTTAGCAATGCGAGCATCACTTGCAGGAACTTAGGCTAACATTTGGATGAATTCATTCGAAAATCAGATCAAGTCAACAGAAGAGATCATCAATAAGATCCCAAAAAATGATCTTGAGACCTGCCCTGAATGCAACCGTAGAGTCACCTATAGAGGAAAAAGAGTGGAATGTGAAAAGTTGAGAATTAGTTTCATGCAAACTGCCAAAATATTGATGCTAAACAATAGGCGAAAATGAAAGACATGGTGTGGTGCTGCTCTAATTGCCAGAAGATTAACAAATTACATAGTGAACCGGAAACTGAAAGACAACTATTATTAAGATTTTTTGACGATACAATTTGGACGGTAAGTGCTGAACCGGACCCCTTGCTCAGAAAAGTAAACACCCTTCATGCGAAATCATAATTTACAATGGAAAAACCTGTCGAAAATGGTAATTTAGCCTTTTTAGACATGAATATCAATGTAAATGGATGTAAAGAAATTAATTGAGTGTGGTAAAAGAAACCAACCGATACGGGAGTTGTGTTGAATTTCCGTAGCTGTGCACCAATTCAACATAAAAAAAAAATTGTAGAAGAGACTGTTCACCGCGTTTTAAGAAGCAGTAGCACATGGCAAAATTTTGACAAAGCTCTGAAAAAATGAAAATATTTGGCTAAAAAATCAACACCCTGAAAATTGGTTTTCTAAGATAATCAGCGATGCTTTACAGAAAATCATAAGAAAACCTCCAGAAAATGAAGCAAAAAAGTACAACTGAGGGGACAACAATCGCCAGCGAAAGATGTTAAACCATTATTTTTCCTGCAGTATCGAGGTAATATCAGCCTGCAATTGCAGCGGAAATTGGAAAAAAATGTGCGAATTGAAAACCATATTCACAACGCGAAAACTAAGTACTTTCCTACCATCCCTGAAATCTGGTTTTGATAGCAATCTAAAGTCTCATTTGGTCAACGGACTCAGTTGTTGCGGATGCAGTTCAACCTATGTCGGACAAACGTGTCGACATTTTGCCACGAAAATTTCTGAGCATCAAAAAACCGATTAACTGGTGGGACAACATGTCGTGGAATGCTGTGGGGCTCTAACGGAAATGATCAGTGCCATCATATCAAAAAAATTATGACCAGAATACTCTACACATTAGTAGACACAAGCCACAACTGAATACGCGGGACGAGTACAAAAATAGGGAACAAACACTGAAATATTAAGTGCAGAATGCATGTTCAGCCTAAAATTTTTGGAATTGCCATGCGAGCAATATTATATTTTGGATCAAAACGAAAATCTCCTATTCAAAACTCACACAGAAATTGCTCATTTTAAAAATTTTAAAGTTCTTTTCACATTTTAAAATACTTGAAGATTGAAACCTGAAAAAATTTTAGAAAAATTCGAAAATGTAAATAGATAATCAAGACACGTTGCTGTATATATGCTATCTGTAAATATTTACTTAACCAGCTGGTTTTAAACTCCTGACGATGCAAGTCATTGCGAAAACTTTTGATTAATTTAACAATTTTTTATCAACTTTAAGCATTTTTTAGCGTTTCCTTGATGTTAAAAAATTTACATTTGCTTGTGTTTGTTTCCATAGCGTTTTTGTAACACCAAATTTCGAGTTGCTCTATGAATGCGTTTAATTCATATTTGTCATGGCTATTAACCTAAAGTCGTCGGCGAAACCGTAGCTCTCTAGTTTGGGATTTGCGTCTGGTGGGTCAATTATAAAAATCAGGAAAATGAGTGTCCCAAGGATTGCTGTACTTTTATAATATAAAGTAGGAGCACGTAATTTACGATTAGGCGTGCAGAGGTCTTAAAATCCAACAACTGCCCTTCATTTCATGACCTTAGGCTCCGTAAGTTTTAGTGAATCGCATACTTAGAGGCCTGCACAGCCCTTGAAGAATTCCTACGAATGCCCCTACCAATTCATCCAGTGTCTCAGGACAAGAAGACAAACCTTTGTTGATCGGACGAAAACTTGGGTTTTTCCCATGATGAGCAGCCCTCCCGCAGCTTTGTATTCATATAACGTACATATAGTAGCACTAACAAAAAATTACCTGGTGCAAACAAATTAAACTGCATGAATTGAGAGCGACTGTCATTTCTGATCACAATTCATCTGAAAAAGGTTACTCTGAAAACTGAAAAGAAGTGAATGAAAAAGGACTCTAGCTTTCCAACTATGAACACAGAAATATTAAAGGGTCAGCCACATTACTCAGCTGACGGAATAACAGTTCAGTCTTGAAAAAGTTTTAGCTGATTGTAATAAAAGAACTAGCTGATTGTTGAAAAAGAACTAGCTGGTACTCTTCTGATCACAAAGAGAAAGAAATCTAATTAGCAAAAATTGAGAGAGCACTGCTATCTTTGCCAATGTGTATGAACTAAACTAAAGCATATTTGACGAAGACAAAACAGCTCCACCAGTTCAGTGGGGATAGATTCTACATTTTTAACCAAAGCTATAACGCAGGAGGCAAAATTTTGGTAAATTTTTCTCAATTTTTTTTCTAGAAAAAAAACTTAAAGGTAAATACGAAAAAATGCCTCCAGGTTAAAAGTTTTGTATGATCTCTACAATATCGCCGCACTAAACTGAGGAGCAATTTTCTTGCCTTTGATAAATATTTTTTGCTGATACTTGAATCCCACAACGACTCAGGTGAGTTTCGAATCGATCTGTTTAAATTTTTACACACAGACGACCTACCGACCAAACAAATAACCAATCCAAACATTATCCTAATTATAGTGAAGTTTAACAGAACAGCTGGTTTTCATACAGGATGCGTTATATTTGTTGAATTGATAAGTTTTCAATTTTCTTCGCCATTTTTATAGACCGCCAGAGCTATATAAAATTGTCCGTTTGTATTCGCATGATCAGGGGAGCTGGCCCATGAGCTGAAAAAGAAAAAGTGCTGAAAAAAACAACTATCTTCGAAGCTGCAGTTGTTGATCGGAATTTGCAATAATATGCTGAGGGGGTTTCTCCCTTGCAGTCAATTAGAACGTCGTCCGGTTGTTTATGCAGTTGCTGCAGTCGGATTGCAACTGCAAAGTGTAGGCAACGCATTCTTAGAATTTTTCACTGCCAAACTTCCACATCAGAGTAGCTAGACAACTCTTGAGATCAAGTCTCGGTCAAGCTGATATTGAATATGCCTGGAAAAAATTAGAAAAAAAATATCGCTGGACTGAAGTCAAATCGAAACTAAACGAAATATTATTTATAATTGCATTGCAAACGATGCAAATGAAAGCTATACAAAAAACACAATCAATACAAACTAAAACACAGAAAATCAGAAGATGTTATATAAGAATTTTGTTCGAAGGAAGTAGTTTTCGTTAGACTTTAACAGTCGGTTTTGTTTCAATTTCCATTCTCCTCGACTATATCGTCTTACTGTTGTGGCATGCTTTTTCAAATGGAATTGGAACCTCATGGTTGGAATTTACTAGTGATAAAAAGAGTAGCAGGTTGTACATCTCCACATAGAGACTAAGAAATAGTAATTTAAATATTTTTAGTCTTTCTTTGTATCCGTGGATGGAGGGAAGAATCCACCATGACATCATTACTTGCATTCTTTCAAATTTTACAAGGTTTGTTTTGTTGAGGAGCCTTGCCTACGAGCAATACGTAATGATAGGCACAATGTATCTTGTGTATGATTGCAGTTTCTTTGTTCATTAACAGATGGACGATGCGTTACGTCTGAGATAAAAGATTGCCCTGGTAGCTTTTTATACACGCCTATCGCAAATTTCACTCCGGGTCAGACTAGATTTGACCATTTGGCCTAAGTCTTTTAGCAAAAGGGTGAATTCAAATTTGATCTTGTTTAAACATGTGCTTATATTTCCCTTTATAAGCTTTATGGCTTAGCAATACGAGCATCACTTGCCGGAACTCTGGCTAACATTTGGATCAAGTCATTTGAAGATCAGATCAAGTCAACAAAAGAGATCATCAGTAAGATCCCAAAAAATGATCTTGAGGCCTGCCCTGAATGCAACCGTAGAGTCACCTATAGAGGAAAAGGAGTGGAATGTGAAAAGTAGAATGTGAATTAGTTTCATGCAAAATGCCAAAATACTGATGCTAAACATTAAGCAAAAATGACAAAGCTCTGAAAAAAATGAAAATATTTGGCTAAAAAATCAACACCCTGAAAATTGGATTTCTAAGATAATCAGCGATGCTTTACAGAAAATCATAAGAAAACCTCCAGAAAATGAAGGCAAAAAAGTTCAACTGAGGGGACAAAAATCGCCAGCGAAAGATGTTAAACCATTTTTTTCCTGCAGTAACGAGGTAATATCAGCCTTCAATTGCAGCCAAAATTGGAAAAAAATGTGCGAATTGAAAACCATATTCACAACGCGAAAACTAAGTACTTTCCTACCATCCCTGAAATCTGGTTATGATTGCAATCTAAAGTCTCATTTGGTCAACGGACTCAGTTGTTGCGGATGCAGTTCAACCTATGTCGGACAAACGTGTCGACATTTTGCCAAAAAAATTTCTGAGCATCAAAAAACCGATTCACTGGTGGGACAACATGTCCTGGAGTGTTGTGGGGCTCTAACGGAAATGATCAGTGCCATCATATCAAAAAAATTATGACCAGAGAAGCTCTGCACTTTAGTAGACACAAGCCACAACTGAATACGCGGGACGAGTACAAAAGTAGGGAACAAACACTGAAATTTTAAGTGCAGAATGCATGTTCAGCCTAAAAATTTTTGAATTGCCATGCGAGCAACTTTATATTTTGGATCAATACGAAAATATCCTATTCAAAACTCACACAGAAAATGCTCATTTTAAAAATTTTAAATTTCTTTTAACATTTTAACAAACTTGAAGATTGAAACCTGAAAAAATTTTAGAAAACTTTGAAAATGTAAATAGATAATCAAGACACGTTGCTGTATATTTGCTATCTGTAAATATTTACTTAACAAGTTTGTTTTAAACTCATGACGATGCAAGTCATTGCGAAAACGTTTGATTAATTTAACAATTTTTTATCGACTTTAAGCGTTTTTTAGCGTTTCCTTGATGTTAAAAAATTTACATTTGCTTGTGTTTGTTTCCATAGCGTTTTTGTAATGCTCTATGAATGCGTTTAATTCATATTTGTCATGGCTATTAACCTAAAGTCGTCGGCGAAACCGTAGCTCTCTAGTTTGGGATTTGCGTCTGGTGGGTCAATTATAAAAATCAGGAAAAGGAGTGTCCCAAGGATTGATCCTTGTAGTAGTCCGCTTGTAACTTCTACTTGATCTGATTGTCTATTTTGACAAACTGTTTTCTGGTCTCCAGGTACAATTTTAGAAGGCATAAAAATTGTCCATCGACTTCCTTTTTTATCAGCTTGTGTAGTAGCAATTCATGATCTAATTCATCGACCGCTATTACGAAATCTATATAGAGTACGGTTGATTCAAGAACTTGTCTGTCATTGCTTTTAGGTAGACTGAATCAATAAAGACAAATTTCCAACTGATCTATTTTTACGGAAACCAAATTGATTTTTGTGTAATTTTGTTTTGCAGAATTCGTAAAATTCGTCATATATTGTTTTTTCTGGAACTTTCGGAGCCGCTTTTTGTGTAAACTTCGTTATTCATAGGAAGCGCTGAAACAAGGTGCAATTGGGAAACGTGAAAAAGAAAGGAGAAAAAAAAGGTGATGAAAGGTTTGATGTAGATAGATAAACATACTCCCTTTCACTACCGGGGCAAATCTCACGGGGCCTAATCCTCTGAAGAGCCGCCTCGGCATTGATCAAAAGCAATAGTGGACCAGTTTTATGATCGTTTTGCCTGTGTTTTTGGTTTTCTTCACGCCTGCGCACAGTTAGGAAACGTTATCGATCAAGTTGCACGTTTGGATGTACTTTTTTTGATGTCGCCTGAAATTTGTGGCTGAAATTTGTTGCATATTTATTTGAAATGAGGTTTTGCGCTTAGACAATTAAAAATACCTGTCTTCTGAATTGCTGATAAGACGCTGGGCGCTTGACTTCGTCTCGTATAATTAATGGCGATATACGCCGCCATATAACTTGAAACCATTTAATAACTATTTTTTTTAATAAATTTTGTGTTCATATCACGTATAAATATATATATAATATATATATATATATATATATATATATATATATATATGTATGTATATATATATATATATATATATATATATATATATATAATACATATATATATATATATATATATATATATATTATATATATATATAATATATATATATATATATATATATATATATATATATATATATATATGTATGTATATATATATATATATATATATATATATATATATACATACATATATATATATATATATATATATATATATATATATATATATATATATATATATATGTATGTATATATATATATATATATATATATATATATATATATATACATACATATATATATATATATATATATATATATATAT